>NC_025995.2:51917870-52232596 GCF_000442705.2 Elaeis guineensis | reverse complement strand
ATGCTTTGCAATCTTTCGACCTATCTGGACATCGGATCCCATTACTAGATGGATACATCGATTAGTTCAAAAGTTGTTCCTATGCTATTGACTTAGGTTGGAACCTATGGGGTCATGCTCAAAAGAAGTTTTCGACTGATCATGTGGCTGATCAATGATTGAGATGAAGAGAAGAAAAACTGATCTCTTTAGAATCTCCAAGTTGCATCTAATTTTTTTTTTATTAATTTACATGAATAAGGACCAAATTCTTACCTGATTAGCAATAGAATCAAAGATCAAATCTCAAATAATCTGATATAAACTTTCATAGAGGCCTGGATGTGCAGAACCTCTACTTCACATGCACAATAGATGCCGCAGGAAAGCAGGATGAACTTTGATCTTCGCAATCCAATCAAATGAGGGAGAAAATGTGCTAGTGTGACACCTCACACCAATAGGTGGGATGCCCAAGGAGGGCCCACACCCAAAGGAGAAGGGGCAGCACCAAAGGGAGAGGCTAAGGAGAAGAAGAAGGGCTTCTCTCTTCTCACACCTCTCTCCTTTTTCTCTTTTCTCTCAACTAATTTGTTTGCTATTTTGCTATGCATCTATAAGTAGAGACCCTCTCCATTTATAGATAAATTTCATGACCTAATAAGTATAGGAGTCCTAACTCAAATCTGATTTGAATCAGTCTAATACTTACGAAAGAAGGATTCCTACATGAGATAGAATTGTCATCATTTATGACAACCACTTTGTACCCACTCCTCACCCCATGGGACATCCCAAACCAGTACCATTCTAGGTGTTGGTTGGCCCATATGAGAGAAAAATCCTAATGCAAGTAGGATTTCTCATATCTCATCCAAAATGGATCCGATTCGAATCCAATTCGAAGCTGGTTCGAAATAATTTCGAAAGGCTGTCAATCTCAAACTCTTTAAGACTTTTATACCAAGTCTAACTTAGATTTTTGGATCCAATTAAGCTTAATTAATTCAGATCTAATCTAAAATTAATCCAAGTACTTAAATCCTAATCTTTCATATGCTTCATAGATCATAGATCAGAAACTATTCATCCTCGGGATCGAATCTGAACCTCATGTATAGTGCTAGCTAGACATAATCAACTCTTCAATCTCATTTGACTTATAACTTAATTCTCAATCAAGTTATTTTATACGTTCAATCAAATCAAGTACTTTCAAATTGGATATATAAATATAGGCTAATTCTTTCCTTCTTTTTCTGACTTGTGTACGTGACTTTATAGGTTCAAACACTAAGCCGGTAGCACAGGAACCAATTTCTGCACTAATCAAGATACCATCTAGCAATGGTTTCCAACATCCAGAAAGGTTGAATTATCATAAAAAAATATTCTGTAACCCATACACATGGTTACCGCATAATTCATCCTTTTGGACCATGAATGCTCTAGGATGGTCTCAGGTTTATTGTCAACCGAGATTGCTTCATCCACATTGTATTTCACTTTTCATATCCATCTCATGGATTATCCCTGATCAAAATTTTTCTAAATTGAAATATAGTGATACATCAACTCCAATAATTCAGAGGGGTCAATCCCATCTTAATCTACACATAGACTTCCACAAGCACTTGATTGTACCTAATAGCCTTCCATCGTTGCATTAGAAATTCAGATAGTCCGACACCAAAGTATAGTAAGTTACTTGCAAATCACTCTAGTGACTCAAGTCTGAAGGATACTTATATCCATGTGCTTCACGAGCAGCTCTTGATAGTAGAATGCTCAGAAAGTGAGTCACTGTTTCAGTGATGATGTACTCCTACATCTCACCTATATGCTATACCAGTGTCACCACACTCATTGATTAAGAGGACAACCAACTCATATGGCATACAATGACCTCCACTTGATAAACATCATCATCCTATAATGATGCATAATTTGATCACGAATATGTTTAAGAACTATACGATAAATCTTCTCTTTATCATACACTAATATAGTTCTAAAGACTTCATCGCAGCACAAGAGTTCAAAAAAGATGTTACTTTGTGATGAAAAATGTCAGAATAATTTTTATTCAATAATCAATAATTCATATACAAAGAAGAACTTGATCGTCACATGATTTATTTTAGGATATAATTTTTAACAATTTTCACTTAGACTAAAGCCAATTGGGCCAATATCTTATACCTATCTTTTATTTGAAGTCATCGAAGTCTTTGATCTCGAGAGTTTTAGTGAAAGAGTTGGCTAAGTTCTCCTTTCTGTCGATCTTCTGAAGCTCGACGTTACCTTGATTCACGATCTCTTGCACTAGGTGATAGCGGTGCAGAATATGTTGTAGCATCCGATGCAGCATTATATTCTATTTTGCATACAAAATCTATCATAGTATGTTGCTTGGAACTCTTCCAGCAAACAGCTCCTCCATTCAAGGTAAATACATAGCCTGACACGCTTCTGCTATCATCACAATCTGACTGAAAACTAAAATTAGTATATCCCACCAAGTTTCAAGTTAATGTCTCTATAAATAATCCATTGGTCTGTAGTATTTCTCAAATATTTAAGAATTGCTTTCATAATCTTCAATACTTCTCACTTAGATCAGACTGTACCTACTCACTACACCTAGTGAATAGGCTACATCCGACCTCGTACATGTCATAGCTTATATGATAGATCCCACTGTCGAAACATATGATATTCTACTCATGTGCTCTCTATCCTCAGGAGTTGTCAGACAATTCTTCTTGAAAAGAGTAATTCCATGGCCTATCGAAAGGATAGCCTTTCTTGAAATTATCCATATTGAACCACTTCAATAAGGTATCAATGTACGTAGATTGGGACAATCCAAGCAACCTTTCTAAATCTATCCCTATAGATCTTCATCCCAAAAATATAGGATGCTTCTCTCAAGTCCTTCATAGAGAACTGTGATGATAACCACAGCTTCACACTCTGCAAAGCGGAGATGTCACTTTCTAGTAACAATATGTCATCCATATATAAGTACAAGAAAGATGACTACAGAATTGGAAGTCCACTTGTAGATGTAAGGCTCTTCTCCATTCTTAACGAAGCCATACGTTTTGATCACCTTATCAAAATGCATGTTTCAACTCCTAGAAGCCTGCTTAAGTCGATAAATAGATCTTTTTAGCTTGCATACTTTTGACTCATTTGTGGATGTGAACCCTTCAGGTTGTATCATATACACCTCTTCTTCCAGCTCCCCATTGAGAAAAATAGTTTTGACATTCATCTGTCAGATCTCATAATTTAAGTATGCAGCAATAGCAAGCATAATTCAGATGGACTTGAGCATTGCCATAGGAGAGAATGCTCATCATAGTCAGTACCATAATGCTGATGGTAACCCTTGATAATTAGATAGGCTTTATAAGTCTCTATCTTTCCGTCCGCTCCTCTTTTCCTCTTGAAAATCCATTTACACACTATGAGTTTTATCCCTTCAGGTAGATCAACTAGTATCTATACACCATTGATCTCCATGGACCCCATCTCGGATTTCATGGCCTCAAGTCATTTCTGGGAGTCGGCCTTGCATGGCCTTCATATAGGTGATCGGATCCTCATCATTTTCATCAAGTTTGATGGGATCACTATTTTGGATAAAAAAACTATAGTATCTGTCTGATTGATGCGGTACTCTATCGGATCTCCTCAGTGGCACCTCTACTGTCTCTAGATTCGATTCTCCAATCAAATCCAATTTTATGTGTGTTGGTCCTTCCACCTCATGAACTTCATTAAGTTCAATTTTACAAACATTATCTCCTTCACCAAGAAACTTTTTTTCCAAAAAGATTGTCCGGCTACTGCCAAACATCTTTTGTTTTGCAGCAAGGTAGATATAGTATCCTTAGTTTTCTTTGGATATTTTACGAACAAGCATCTGTCGGACTTTGATCCAAGCTTATCTGTCTTTAAATGCTTGACATAAGCTGGACACCCCCAGACCCTAAGGTGTGAGAGCATCGGCTTATGTCCAGTCCATATCTCATATGGAGTTTTATCGACAGACTTACTGGATATCTTATTCAAAATATAGCAGACAGTTTCTAGAGCATATCTTCAAAAGAAGATTGGCAGACTTGCAAAGCCCATTATAGATCGGACCATGTCTAATAAGGTTCGATTCCTCCTCTCTGATATCCCATTATGTTGTGGTGTTCCAGGAGGGGTCCATTATGAGAGAATCTTATTCTCTTCTAGATATATCAGAAACTCATTGGTGAGGTATTCACCATTTCGATCTAATCGAAGGGTCTTAATACTCTTTCTAGCCATTTTTCTACTTCAGCATGGAATCATTTGAATATTTCAAATGATTCTAACTTATGCTTTATAAGATAGACATACCCATCCTCGATAGATCATCTGTAAATATAATAAAATAGTAGTATCCTCCTCTGGTACTTATGTTCATAGGTCTGCATACATCGGTATGTATTAGACATAGGACATCACTGGCACTTTCACCTTTTCTCTTAAAAAGTGATTTAGTCATTTTACTAAGTAGACAAGATTTATAGGTAGGTAATGATTCACAATCACCTATCTCAAGAATATGTTCCTTGATCAACCTGTCAATCCTACTCTTATTCATATGACCCAGCCTACAATGCCAAAGGTAGGATTCACTGACATTATCTAACTTAGGACGTTTACTAGCTGTGTATATTATCCTAACAGACCGTGATATTATGTATATGCCATGTTTTAATTATCCACGTATAAATGCAATATCATTCATAATGATATCATAAAAATCATCCTTTATTATAAATTTGTAACCAAGTTTGGCCAAAAGATCTACAAAGATGACATTCATCAAAAAAAAGAGACAATAATGACAATCATCTAATATGACACTATTAGACTCGAAGATAAGCAACAAAGTTCTTAAGGTCATAACTGAAACAAGACTTCCATCTCCAACATTAAGGAACCACTCGCCCTCTTAAAATTTTCTACTTACCTATAGTCCCTGCAATGAATTGCTTATATTAATAGGACTTCTGATATCCAATACCCAGGTAGTAGTATCACAAATAGAGAAATTACAAAGAGTTATCATATAAGTACTTTGTGAAGCAACCGTTTACTTTTTCTCTAGTTCTTAGGCCTGTTTGGGTCAAGGGTAGCTGTATAAGTAGGACAATTCTTTTTCCAATGATCCAGCTTCTTGCAGAAGAAGCACTCTACTTGGCTCTTGTCAACTTTTGACAGTTTGCTCTGCTTAAGATCAGCGGCATGAGATTTTTGCATCTTTTTTTTCTTTCTTCTCTTAGAGGATTGACGCCCTACAGATGAACCTTTCACTAAATTCATTGGCTCCTTCTGAAGCGGGTGATCTTTTTCAAAAGTCTACACTAACTCTAGCAAATCATGGTAGTTTATCACAGGCTTCATCATTTTATAATGACAGAGAAAGGGTAGGTAGGATTTCGGTAGCGAATTGAGGATAGCATCCTTGCCTAACTGTTCATGCAACGAAAAGTCAAGTTTGCTAAGATGTTCAATCTGCTCAATCATGTATAATACATGATCGATGACTGAAGCTCCCTCTCGCATACGGACATTGAACATTACACAGTAGATTTTGTGTCTCTCCGTATCCTCAGGGGTACTGAAGGACTCATTCAACATTTGAATGATCTCCTCTGGCTGCACATCCTCGAACTTATGACTAAGTTCATCGTTCATATCTGCTCTCATCACACAATGCACAGTCATGCAGTTATCAAGCCACTTCATATAAGTATCTCTCGCGGCACGAGAAGCATTGGCTGTAGGTTATTCAGATGTCTTATCCGTAAGGATATATAAAATTCTCTCGTGCTTCAAGACAATCTTCAACTTTCGATACCAGCTTTTGAAGTTGGATCCGATGAGCTTGTTGCTATCCAACAGCATACGGAGGGATAGTATGTTGGCCATAACTAAAAAAAAAAATATTAACCTGCTAGTATATAAATTATTTTAATCTCAAAGATATGGTCTTTAGTCTAAAGGTCCTCTCACTATTTTTATGAATTGATAGCCTTTACCTCCAATTCGAGGAATAACGCTAATTTTTTAGTGGATATTAGAATCCACACGGACTGCATTTGGGCTCGAGTATGGCTCGACCAACCCTAGTACATCCATGGATAAGTTCATAACCAATTATTTCTCTAAATAACTTCTAGCAATTAGATTTTACCCCAGGCATCCCTTCGGTGGGTGTGTGGCACATCTACTGAAAATCTCGATTAGGTCCAACCATTAACATGACACACCAAGTGCATCCAACAAATGGATGTTTAGGCCTGAGTGTGGCTTAGCCAACTTGAGCATTGATCTGAAGGTACATCATGATGGTCATATGATGAATGATTATTTCAATACGTAATAGATACCAGGCGTGTGGTGCCTTCAATACCTATTTAGAATATTGGACTTATTATCACGCATCTTAATGGAGGCTATGACCAAGTTATCTCATAACTTTATTATATTATGGACTTAATAATTTGGAGAATTTGATTTTATTGATCTGAGAATAAGAGAAGAAGATGACCTGCAAGCTGCTGATCCTCCCACTGACTTCACCGAGTCATGTAAAGGATTAAACACAAGCTGGTCTAAAGACACCTAAATCAGTCACAATGATTCACCTTAATGGTATGGGTCTGCATGAATCGACTAGTGAACTAATCAAAATATAATTTACTATGTTGGCCAGGTAAGTGAGATCAGTGGGAGGGATGTGCCCTTAACTCACCATAGATGCATCTAGGTGAATAGCTCTCAATTAAAAATCACTTGATCGAATCTATCAAACTTACCTTAGACACCAACTAGTTAATTAGTTTTGATTTGGTTCACTAGAAGATTCGGACTCAACTACAGAGCCATGATCATGGTCCATTTATTAGGGTCAAACATATGGACTTGGTCAAACTTCAACTATTGAGATTGATTTAGAAAAATTCTGATCAAATCTAATTCAACACTCGATTAGCTTTAATCAATTTCTCTACTTGATTCATATGTATTTCTAACCCTAGATCTAACCCATTAGAAGGACCTGATTCAAGCTAACCCTTTGCCCATTGATTTATATGGTGCCTTAATGATCTTCAATTCTCAAATCTAAATTATTCAAAGTTAATTCAAAATTAAGTATGTGAAACATGTGCTTCAGTCTGTAGAACTATTCTATAAAGATTTCAGGTGAAGCATACTATATATTTCAATCCATAAAAATAAATTTTTATAATATGTTTAACAATTAAATATACATAGGTATGATCTAAACTTCATATATACATCTCATGCATCATGACAACATTTAGATCAATATCGTTTACATCCTATGTAACATGCAATTTAAATTTAAAATAATTTTATATCTGAATTTATCCTATTGTAATGAATCATAAATTACTTTAGATCTAATCAAACATATTATGATCAAAATAATACATAAAAATATGTTTATTTTTTTTCTTCATAAAATCAGATCACAATGGCTCCCCTACACGTCATAAGAGACCCATCAAATAGGCAAAAGAAAGATTAATCTCTTCAATCTCCTATGATCAGATGGTCTGATGATCTCATCAATCCAAGTACTAGACTATTGAGATCTGAAATCTAATTTCATATATAATTATATCAATATATAATTATTGATAAAACTATTTTGTGTCATGAACATATCCTTGATCTTATCAATTATATTATTCATCTAATCTAATTAGATTTGATGTATCATATACATCATATCAAATCTAAAACACATCTTATACTGATTATAAAATATCAATTTTAGATTTGATATCATATAGAAAATTAATTAGATGCAAAGACGAATGCATAAGAAATAAATTTTTGATAAAATCTATTTTTGCACAATACTAAATTTTGATAGGATTTAGATCTAAATATCTATCAAAATGAATCTAATTTAGATCCAAAATAAACCTCACTTCATAATAAAAATAACAATATTAAAATTATATTAAAATAAATTTAAAATAGTTTTTAATTTATATTGTTATTTCATCAAAAATTTAGAGACAGCAGAATTCTGTGATAACAAACTTATAACAACCATAATCAACAATTGATTAGGCTCATCTAATCCAATCAAAATAAGATAAAAAATTTTATTCAAATAGATTCAAATTATATTTAACATCTTACCAAAAATTCTAATTATATCTTTTCTAATTAATCCTAAAAAATTCGGTTATGCATGCATATATTGTTGGAATTCGGGGTTTGAAGCATGCATATGTGTTTCAAAACTTAATTTTCTAAATATCACAGTAGAGAATAAGATTAAAATAATTTTAATCTAAATTTTATATGCATAAAAATATAAAATTACATAGATCTATGTCATATGCTAAAATTGATATATGCTAAAATTTAGATTGTGATCAAATCATATATCTGTTTCGCAATCTCTTTTTTCAAATCTGAATCTAGAAGAGATGAGGCTCTCTGTTAGCCGTACAAGTATCTGACCTCTACGAGTATCCACTCAAAATTAGTCTGGAATAGCCCTTTATAATCTGAATTTTGAATCTCCAAAATTCAACCTACTGAATCTGAATGAAGCCTGGATCACGATCAACACTTGATCTTTCTCCTTGATCTTCTTCTTCTTCTCTTCTCTAAAGTTTTTTCTTGCTATGTGTTGCTACCAGATGTTAGAAACCAGCAAGAAAGAGACACCCAAACTCCTTTGGGCATGGAACACCTTGGGATGCGCATCCCCAGGGAAGGACGTGTAGAATGCCCAAGAGAAGAGAAAAAGAGAGGAAGAGAGGGTGTGGGGAGAGCCTTTGGATGTGAGAGGCTGTTGGTTTAGATGCTCTAGGGATCTTAGGAGAGATTTCTTTAAATAGGCATAAGGATTGAATCCTATTCAATCTCATAATACAAGTCCTACTTGCATTAGGATTCCTATTAACTTAAGTTATCCAACTTACATTAGGAAGCCTATTAGGCATTAACAATTGGAGCCCTTACACCCATAATTAGATACCCCAAAATACACCCAAGAGATAACCCATATGAAAATAAAAAGCCCTTTAATCAATGGACACGCCCAAATTGATCAAATCAAGGTCATGCCGCATAATAACTATCAAGGAGATTCATAAGGGACTTGCATCCTTAATTTATGTGATCCATAACCTTAGACACTCAATAATTAAAGTCTCATAAATCTTATTCATATAGGTTATTAGTAGATAATTAAGTTAGAATTAACTTATCAAATAAGTAATCTCAACGGAAAGAAGAATTGGATCCAACCATATGCTAGCAAGGTTACCATGAACCCAATGAATTTTTCTAAACCTAATTGACACTTCATAAGCTCAATTACTTATTCCAGGTCTAATCTCTTTGTTGTGTGACCTCATAGATTCAATTCTATCTGGTAGTGAGACATACAATAATCTCTATCATCATATTATTGAAACTCTTTTCAATGGATCGAAATAATTTCACTCTAACTCAACAAGGATTGTCGATCCAGAACAACTTTAGTGAGCTCTCACAATCCATTAGTAACACCTAGCAGTATGTAGTGGCACCCTAGTAGAACTGAAATGAACCTCTAGGTATAATTAATGTGTGATTCAGTCCCTCTATCATGAGTCCCGACTAGATGGCAGGTCATAGATAAATCATCAAACCTCAACATCAGTCATATGATAGATTCAATCAACTTAAGTCCATATGTGATTCTGTGAAAACTCTTTTCCATCAATCATACTGCTATGGCCATAGACATAAGGACTCAGCCTCTTAAATCCCATAGGACTACTCCCTTCTATTTGGATCGATAAATCCTATCTTGATGCACACCCCACTTTTACAGTGGATCAATTATTGCCAACATCTACTACAAGGACTTCTTGAGACTCATGTTGATATGTCAGTCAAACTCCAGCAGCCTCACTATGAGCAGTAGTGTCATCTCAAGTCAAAAGATCAGTCATACAACTACAGCATCGAGAAAGTCACTAACGAGTGAGCAAACATCAATATGACTTCTCATGTTCGTCATGCGCAGTACTAGTTGTTCTTTAACAACCACCTGCACTCTCGCTTCAGTGTCTCTACACTGCAGACTTGAGATCCATCTGTCTGAAGAAAGTGATCCGTGCATTGACTATCTGGATCAATCACCATCCCCATGATGATCCTATGATCAGAAGCAATTTAGAAATCAACCATCAATGACATATGCCTTAAATTCTCAACTCTTGAGAATATGTATCATCATCTTGTTAATCCCTTGAATAATTCATGAACACATAGATATGAATGGTAATATTATTACCCAATAAGTAAAAAATCATATCCTAGAGATATGAAATGTGTCAGCCAAGATTGACTTTTAGGACATACTGAAGGAACCAGATCTAGGGTTTCAGGGTTAGATCTTGAAACTTTTTCAAGATCATACAGCAGAAGACTAAAATAAATCAAAATTTATTTTCTAAGATCAGAAAATCTCTAGATCTAAGATCCTATTACATGATTATTACATAGCATTAAATCAAAAATTAAAATATATATAAATATAGTATGAATTACATGTTGATCATATCAACATGTTTCTATACTAGCTACATCTAATGTATGTATTAAATAATAGATCAGATCTATTACCTTGCAAGTTAGACGCTCTAACCTCGCTGATCCAGGCTTAAGGATGATGTTGTAAGCCGCACATGCGTCCGGCCTCTAGGAGTCGTCCACACGAGCCCACGAATCTTGATCAGAAGTCCTGCTTCAGGAAATCAGCACAGTATGCTAGTACTGCGCTGATCCTTCTTTGATGGTTGATCAGGTGCCTCCTTCTTCTTGATTTGGACTCTTCCAAAGATGGAAAGTAGAAGGAGGAGTTTCAGATCTGAGATGCTCTCAGGAAACTCAAGATGGAAGGAGGAAAGATATGAAAATAGAAACCCTAGAAGACGACCCTCTTCTTCTTCACGTTTTTCTCTCTAGACACCCAAACTTGCGTCTTTTATATCTCCACGACCCAAAGGTATTTCTCTCTGATTTTTGGATGGCAGAAAGGCCTCTCAAAAAACTATCTCCCCTTAAAATTTCACGAATAAAATCATCTTATATAGAGAGATATGATAGAGTCTTTGTCTAGGTCAAACACCAAGTCAAGGCTTATCCAAACATGGCAAGTAAAGGGACGCCCAACTCTTGAGCACCTCCTCCATATTTTCGTGCATGGATTACCAGAAAAGGGTGTACAATATAAACCCTAAAAGCCACGAAAATTTCAAAAAAAAATTTGGATAAATTCGGTGCAAAATTGAAAGAGTTTTGGATTTCTAAAACTCTATCTCATAGAATTCGAAATCCAAACTTATTCCTTTTAGATTTGATCCAAATCACCTTCCATGTAAGAAAGAAGAGAGGAGACCTTTTGTGAACGTGGGAGAGATCTGGGAGAGGGCTTTTGTCGCACAAAATAAGTGGAGATTGGCGTTGAATAAGAGAGAGGGCGTGGAGAAGGCTTATGTGGCGCAAGGTGGAATCCTAGTCCTACTAGGATTCTGTCTCATAACTTGTTTTAATTTGGTTTCCCAAACCAAATCAAATCAAAATTAGATCAACCCAATTAAAATAGGTCTTAACCCAATTAAAAACCTAATTTAATCAGATTAAATTATATTTAAATCTGATTTAATTTTCTAATCAAATTAGAAATTAGATTGACCCAAGTCCTAGTTGAACTAGGACTAGTTTTTCCTTGCACTTGGCTTATCCAATAAACCAATTGGACTTGATCCAATCAAGCCCAAACTAAATCTAATTAAATCATATTTAATTAGACTTAATCTCAGCCCATTGGCTTAATCAAATTAAGCCAATTAGCAATCGAATTCTAATCGATCCTCCTACAACACTTGCACTGGGTTAAATGTCAATCGTATTGATCATTTAACCCTAGAACGATTCTTAATCGTTGATCAACCATCTGATCGGATCATGAACTCTAATGTGTGTGACCTCATAGGTCCGAACCTAAGTCGGTAGCATAGGAACAAATTTCTATACCAATCGAAGTGACCATCTAGCAATGGTACCCGACGACCGGATAGGTCGAATGTGTAGAACAACATCCTTAGAACCCATGCGGATATAGTTTTCATATAATTCATCCCCTTGACCAAAATGATCATAGGACACCCCAGAGCTCAACTGTCAACTCTGATCAGGTTGTCCACATTGTATTTCAAAATATCAAATCCATCTGATGGATTACCCTGGCCAAGGTTTTGCTAAATTGAAATACAGCGACTCATTCTTCTCCAACTCTTGGAGTGGTCAATCCCATCTCGATCACACTCTGACTTCGCAAGTACTTGACTGTGCCCAGAAGCCTTCCATCCCTGAATTAAAAATTCAGTTAGTCCAGTACCAAAGCACAGTGAGTTGCTTGCAAGTCACTGAGGCGATCTCAAGTCTAAGGGACACTTATACCTATATCCCATCAGAGATATTCTCGACAGCAGAATCTCTGGAGTTGGTCACGTTCAATGACGATGTACCCTTACATCTCACCTGTATGCCATACCAGTGTCTCCACACTCCTTGGTTAAGAGGACAACCAACCCATATGGCCTACAGCGACCTATGCTCGATAGAAGCTGTCGTCCTTATTAACAGCTATCATTTGGTCGTGAACAGTTTTAAGGACTAATCGATAAATCCTCTCTTTATCGAACTTAAATAGTCCTAAGGACTTCATCATAACAACGGAGTTCATTAGAAGATGAAAGCTTATGATGAAAATGCCAAATATATTTTATTTATTAACAAATCAATTACAATGCTTGGTTGCTCAACCGTCAACAGCTTGACGATTGGCTTTTTGGACACATTTCCCAACAACTCCCACTTGTCCTAAAGCCACTCGGCACAGTATCTAATACCCATCTTCGACTTGTGGTTGTCGAACTCCTTTATTGCCAGGGCTTTAGTGAAGGGGTCGGCTAGGTTCTCCTTTCAGTCGATCTTCTGAAGGTCGACGTCACCTCGATCCACGATCTCTCAGACCAGGTGGAAGCGGTGCAAGATGTGCTTCATCCGCTGATGTGCTTTGGGTTCCTTCACCTGAGCTATGGCACCAGTGCTGTCGCAGTAGAGCAGGACCGGACCATCGAGGGAGGATGCTACTCCGAGCTCATTGATGAATTTCCTCAGCCACACAGCTTCCTTCGTGGCATCTGATGCTGCGATATACTCCGCTTCACAAACAGAGTCTGCCACAGTATGCTGCTTGGAACTCTTCCAGCAGATGGCTCCACCATTCAGAGTAAAGATATAACCCGACACACTCCTGCTGTCATCATGGTCAGATTGGAAGCTGGAGTCTGTGAACCCCACAAGTTTCAGATCTGACTCGCCATAAATCAACCATTGGTCCTTAGTATTTCTCAAATACTTAAGGATGGCTTTGACCACTTTCCAGTGGTTTTCTCCAGGATCAGATTGGTATCTACTCACTACTCCTAGTGAGTATGCCACATCTGGTCTTGTACATGTCATGGCGTACATGATAGATCCCACGGCTGAAGCATATGGGACTCTACTCATACGCTCTCTCTCTTCAGGAGTTATCGGACAATCCTTCTTAGAGAGAGAAATTCCTTGGCCTATCGGTAGATGCCCTTCTTGGAATTCTCCATGCTGAACCTCTTCAGCACAGTATCTATGTACATGGACTGGGATAACCCAAGCATCCTTTTAGATCTATCCCTATAGATCTTCATCCCTAGGATGTAGGATGCTTCACCCAAGTCCTTCATGGAGAACTGTGATGACAACCAAACTTTTATTCCCTGTAGTGCGGGGATGTCATTCCCGATTAAGAGAATGTCATCCACGTACAAGATAAGGAATACCACAACTGGACCATTTGCCTATTTATAGATGCAGGGCTCTTCTCCATTCTTAATGAAGCCATACGTTTTGATCACCTTATCAAAATGCATGTTCCAATTTCGAGAAGCTTGCTTCAATCCATAAATGGATCTCTGAAGCTTGCATACCTTGGACTCATCTGTGGATGTAAACCCTTCAGGTTGTATCATATACACCTCTTCAGTCAGCTCTCCATTCAGGAAAGCTGTCTTTACATCCATCTGCTAGATCTCATAATCTAGATGGGCAGCTATTGCAAGCATTATCCGAATAGATTTGAGCATTGCCACAGAGAAAAATATCTCGTCATAGTCAATACCATAACGTTGACGATACCCTTTGGCAACCAGACGGGCTTTATAGGTCTCCACCTTTCCATCTGCGCCCCTCTTCCTTTTGAAGACCCATTTACACCCAATGGATTTAACCCCTTTAGGTGGGTCAACCAATGTCCATACATCGTTGACCTTCATGGACTCCATTTCGGATTTCATGGCTTCAAGCCATTTCTCGGAATCAGGTCTCTGCATAGCATCCATATAGGTGATCGGATCCTCATTATTCTCATCAAGTTCGATGGGATCACCGTCCCGGACCAAGAAACCGTAGTATCTGTCCGGCTAACGCGGTACTCTACCGGATCGCCTTAATGGTACAGGTATATTGGGCTCCGGATCTGATCTAATCATATCCGACTCAGGTTCAGCTATTGGTGTCGGTCCTTCTACCTGTTGAACTTCATCAAGTTCAACCTTAGAGGCAACGGTTCCTTCACCAAGGAACTCCTTTTCTAAAAAGATTGCCTTAAGGCTGACGAACACCTTTTGTTCATCAGCATGGTAGAAAAAATATCCTTTTGTCTCTTTGGGGTACCCTATGAATGAGCATTTGTCAGATCTAGGTCCAAGTTTGTCTGTGACTAATCGTTTGACATAGGCCGAGCACCCCCAGACCCTAAGGTGTGAAAGTGCTGGCTTACGTCCCGTCCATATCTCATATGGAGTCTTAATTACAGACTTACTTGGAACCCTATTTAATAGATAACAAGCCGATTCGAGTGCATATCCCCAGAAGGATATCGGTAAGCTAGCAAAACCCATCATGGATCGGACCATGTCTAACAGAGTCCGATTCCTCCTTTCAGACACACCATTATGCTGTGGTGTTCCTGGAGGAGTCCATTGGGAGAAAATCTCATTCTCTCCTAGATATGTGAGAAACTCACTAGAAAGGTATTCTCCTCCTCGATCAGATCGAAGAGTTTTAATACTCTTCCCAGTTTGTTTTTCTACTTCACTTCAGAATCGTTTGAACATTTCAAATGAATCCGACTTATGTTTCATCAGATAGACATATCCATATAGGTATAGGTCATCCGTGAAAGCTATGAAGTAGAAATATCCACCTCTAGCACTGGTGCTCATGGGCCCACATACATCAGTATGTACTAGGCCCAAGAGCTCAGTAGCTCTCTCACCTTTTTCAGTAAAAGGTGACTTGGTCATTTTACCAAGAAGACAGAACTCACAGGTTGGAAGTGATTCACAATCACTGACTTTGAGGATTTCCTCTTGAGTCAACCTGTTTATTCTGTTATTATTTATATGACCTAGCCTCCAATGCCATAAGTAGATATTTAACACACTATCTAATCTAGGGTGCTTGCCAGTAGAATAGACTCTTATCAGGCTTGATCTTTTTGGTCTGGCTCTGCACAGATGTCCCAGCCTGAACTTGCACCTTTTTGACTTTCTTCTTCTTGTTCTTCTTTCCTTTCTCAAAGGGTCGAGAACCAGCAGATGAACCTCCCACTGAGTTCACTGAGTTCACCGACTCCTTGAGGAGTTGGTGATCCTTCTCAAAGTTCTGAAGCAACCCCATTAACCCATGGTAGTTTACTTCAGGCTTTGTCATTCTATAATGAGTGAGGAATGGGAGACAAGACTTGGGCAGCGAGTTCAGTATTGCATCTTTCCCAAGCTGCTTTCAAGGGAAAGCCGAGCTTGCTCAATCGTTCCATCAGCTCGATCATGTACAATACATGATCAGTGATAGAGACTCCATCCCATATTTTGGCGTTGAAGATGGCACAACTAGTCTTGTGCCTCTCCACGTCATCGGGTGTGCCAAAGGCATCCTCCAACACTTGAAGCATGTCCTTTGGCTGAGCCGTCTCGAATCTGCGACTGAACTCGTCGCTCATAGCAGCCAGCATGATACAGCGCACCGTGGTCCGGTCACTGAGCCACTTCTGGTAAGTGTCTCTGACTGTTCCACGTGCATTGACAGCTGGCTCCTCAGGTGCAGGATCCATTATCACATATAGGATCCGTTCATGCTCCAGGACTATCTTCAACTTTCAGTACCAGCTACCGAAGTTGGATCCCACCAACTTATCATTGTCCAACAATGATCGGAGCGATAGGGAAGTGGCCATATTTGCACAAAGGAGAACCATAACCTAATTAGTAATTGATTCATTAAACCTAAAGATTTGGACTTTAATCAAAAGGTTTCTCCCACTATTTTATTCGAATTGGTAGCCTCTACCTTCAATTCGAGGAATTACCCTAATTCCTTAGCGGGTACTAGAATCCACTTAGACTGCACACAAGCCCAACTTTGGTTGGCCAACCCATGTACATCTAAGGGTAGGTTCATAACCAATTGTTTCTCTAAACAATTTCTAGTAATTTTAATTTTGCCCCAGAAACCTAATCAGTAGGCTTTGGCCTCCACTGTAAGGATCCGGTTAGGTCCAACCATTAACATGATCATACTTGGTGTATCTAACCAACGAATGATTAAGCCCAACTTTGGTTGGCTCACCTAACCACCATTAGAGAGATACTTCCAAGTCGTCATATGATGAGTGATAATTCCATTAGTCAACAAGCACCAGGCCTTTGGGTCTGCAATGATTATTGAGTTCATGGACTCATTATCAAACACCTTAATGGGAGGCTATGACTCAGTTATCTCCATAACTTTATCATTTTAAGGACCTAATAATTTTAGAGGATTTAAATAATATAGAGGATGAGGTCAGATGAACCAGCTTATTATGATCCTCCCACTGGCTTCACCAAGTCAGCTTAAGGGAGACCAGGGCTGGTCTAGGAGCACCTAAATCAGTCACACTGATTTACCTAGCTGACATGGGTCAGCTCGAATAGTCAAGTGATCCGATCAAAACATAATTTCACCAAGAGGCCAGGTAAGTTCGATCAGTGGGAGGGTATGCCAAAGCTTGCCTTAGACACCATCATGAATGGCCAGGTAAGCGGGCTCCCAATTAAAAACCACCGGTCTGGTTTACCTTAGACACCAACTGGTTTAATTAGTTTCGATTAGATCAACCTAACAGTTCGTGCTAGACCGCTTAGCCAAGAATCAAGTCCATTTGGTTCTCGTTAAAGACATGGACTTGACCAACTACAACTATTGTAATTGATCTAGAGAATCCTTGACCTAATCTAAGACAACAATTGATTAGATTTAGTCAATTCTCTAATTAAGTCCATCTTTAATCTAACCATAGGTCTAACCCAATTAATGGACCTAATTCCCACTAACCCATTAACCCAATGTGTTATGATTTGTGTCTTAGGTTCTTCAATTCACAATCCTAGAACCTAATCAAACAACTTCTTAATTCTTAATTAAGTTTTGGGCTGAGGGTTGGGTTCGGCTTTTCAAAAAAAAATCATTTTCATATTTGTAAAACAATTTTACAATATGATTCTACCAATCATATTGCATGTTTGATTCATAATCAAGATGCAAGTGAAATAAACATGAAACTACTTTAGATCTAATCTGAACAGGTTCACGTAATTGAAACAATTTCAACTTTAAATAATTTCTTTGCATAAAAATTATTAACAAAGAGATTTTATTTCAGATTTAAACATCTTTTAAATTTAATAAATCATAAATTTAATCTAGATCATATCTAACAAATTTATGATTAAAGATAGATCTACACAAACTAGGACAACCTTTGCACTGTAAGGGGTAAACCTTACAGCAGGACAACCTTGCAGTTTGTGATTGATCTAAAATTTTAATTTCAGATTTAATAATCAGATTATAAATTAGATCTAATCTAAAAAATAATCTAAGCATGTACAAATAATCATGTAATAAAGAACCTAGGCTCTGATACCAATTGTAGGAACCAGATCTAGGGTTTCAGGGTTAGATCTTGAAACTTTTTCAAGATCATACAGCGGAAGACTTAAATAAATTAAAATTTATTTTCTAAAACTAGAGAATCCCTAGATCTAAGATCCTATTACATGATTATTACATGGCATTAAATCAAAAATTAAAATATATAAATAAAGCATGAACTACATGTTGATCATATCAACATGTTTCTATACTACATCTAATGTATGTATTGAACAATAGATCAGATCTATTACCTTGCAAGTTAGACGCTCTAACCTCGCTGATCCGGGCTTAAGGATGATGTTGCAAGCCGCACACGTGTCCGGCCTCTAGGAGTCATCCACACGAGCCCACGAATCTCGATCAGAAGTCCTGCTTCAGGAAATCAGCACAGTATGCTAGTACTGCGCTGATCCTTCTTTGATGGTTGATCAGGTGCCTCCTTCTTCTTGATTTGGACTCTTCCAAAGATGGAAAGTAGAAGGAGGAGTTTCAAATCTGAGACACTCTCAGGAAACTCAAGATGGAAGGAGGAAAGATATGAAAATAAAAACCCTAGAAGAAGACCCTCTTCTTCTTCACGTTTTTCTCTCTAGACATCCAAATTTGCGTCTTTTATATCTCCATGACCCAAAGGTATTTCTCTCTAATTTTTGGATGACAGAAAGGCCTCTTAAAAAAATATCTCTCCTTAAAATTTCACGAAGAAACTCGTCTTATATAGAGAGATATGATAGAGTCCTTGTCTAGGTCAAACACCTAGTCAAGGCTTATCCAAACATGGCAAGTAAAGGGACGCCCAACTCTTGAGCACCTCCTCCATATTTTCGTGCATGGATCACTAGAAAAGGGTGTAAAATATAAACCCTAAAAGCCACGAAAATTCCAAAAAAAATTTGGATAAATTCGGTGCAAAATTGAAAGAGTTTTGGATTTCTAAAACTCTATCTCATAGAATTCGAAATCCAAACTTATTCCTTTTTGATTTGATCCAAATCACCTTCCATGTAAGAAAGAAGAGAGGAGACCTTTTGTGAACGTGGGAGAGATCTGAGAGAGGGCTTTTGTCGCACAAAATAAGTGGAGATTGGCGTTGAATAAGAGAGAGGGCGTGGAGAAGGTTTATGTGGTGCAAGGTGGAATCCTAGTCCTACTAGGATTCTGTCTCATAACTTGTTTTAATTTGGTTTCCCAAACCAAATCAAATCAAAATTAGATCAACCCAATTAAAATAGGTCTTAACCCAATTAAAAACCTAATTTAATCAGATTAAATTAGATTTAAATCTGATTTAATTTTCTAATCAAATTAGAAATTAGATTGACCCAAGTCCTAGTTGAACTAGGACTAGTCTTTCCTTGCACTTGGCTTATCCAATAAACCAATTGGACTTGATCCAATCAATCCAAAACCAAATCTAATTAAATCATATTTAATTAGACTTAATCTCAGCCCATTGGCTTAATCAAATTAAGCTAATTAGCAATCGAATTGCTAATCGATCCTCCTGCAACACTTGCACTGGGTTAAATATCAATCGTATTGATCATCTAACCCTAGAACGATTCTTAATCGTTGATCAACCATCCGATCGGATCATGAACTCTAATGTGTGTGACCTCATAGGTCCGAACCTAAGCCGGTAGCATAGGAACAAATTTCTATACCAATCGAAGTGACCATCTAGCAATGGTACCCGACGACCGGATAGGTCGAATGTGTAGAACAACATCCTTAGAACCCATGCGGATATAGTTTTCATATAATTCATTCCCTTGACCAAAATGATCATAGGACACCCCAGAGCTCAACTGTCAACTCTGATCAGGTTGTCCACATTGTATTTCAAAATATCAAATCCATCTGATGGATTACCCTGGCCAAGGTTTTGCTAAATTGAAATACAGCGACTCATTCTTCTCCAACTCTTGGAGTGGTCAATCCCATCTCGATCACACTCTGACTTCGCAAGTACTTGACTATGCCCAGAAGCCTTCCGTCCCTGAATTAGAAATTCAGTTAGTCCAGTACCAAAGCACAGTGAGTTGCTTGCAAGTCACTGAGGCGATCTCAAGTCTAAGGGACACTTATACCTATATCCCATCAGAGATATTCTCGACAGTAGAATACTCTGGAGTTGGTCACGTTCAATGATGATGTACCCTTACATCTCACTTGTATGCCATACCAGTGTCTCCACACTCCTTGGTTAAGAGGACAACCAACCCATATGGCCTACAGCGACCTATGCTCGATAGAAGCTGTCGTCCTTATTAACAGCCTATCATTTGGTCGTGAACAGTTTTAAGGACTAATCGATAAATCCTCTCTTTATCGAACTTAAATAGTCCTAAGGACTTCATCATAACAACGGAGTTCATTAGAAGATGAAAGCTTATGATGAAAATGCCAAATATATTTTATTTATTAACAAATCAATTACAATACTTGGTTGCTCAACCGTCAACAGCTTGACGATTGGCTTTTTGGGACACATTTCCCAACACAGCCTCCATCGTGACTTCCGAATGGCTCTTCCTCAACCGATGAAGTTCATCTTTCAGCTTCTTAGATTTCTTAGTCAACTGACGAACTTTCCTTCTGAGGTCTCGGATCATCAACTTCAGAGGAATCCCTTGTGGCAGGGGGAGAGCTTCGATAGGGTACTGTCGTTGGGAGACAAAAGTGCCATGACTCAGATTAGTACAAGAAGACAAAAGATAAGGAAAAGAATACAGAAAAAAAGGGGGAGCCCTCTGTAAAGAAGGATTCAATTTCATTGATTAAATAATTTTCAAGTACAAGAGAATGAAAAAAAAAATAAAAATCATCATAAAAGAAAAATGCAAAGCTAGAGGTTTCAGACCTTTGGGGCTGAAGTAGAGCGGCTCGGCATCCCCGGAAGATCGTCAACGACGGCTGCGACGGTCGATGAAGTCCCGACTGGAGGAGGACCGGCAGTGGCTTTGGATGGTCCGGCTTCATCATCGGATGCTTCATTCAGAAAGTCGAGATCCAGTTCAGCAAACCTCCCAGCCATCTTCTCTTGGCAGAGTTCGAAACCCTTGATGAAGGCGTCCTGGCTGAACTGGACCTTTAGATCCTCCATCTCGGAGGAGGCCTTAAACTCCTCCACTGCTCGGGCCCCTGCCTCCGAGATTAGGGACGGAATCCATGCTTTTAGCTTGAAAGCCTATGCCTTCAACTCAGAAGCCTACACCTTCAGTTTGGAGATTTCAGCCTCAGCCTTCTTTCTCTCCTCCTCCAAGGCGGTCCTCAGTTCAAACGAGGTTTGTCCCTCCTTTTTCAGTGCCTCCTGGAGACTTAGGACCTCGGCGATCTTCTCCTCGAGGTGGGCGGCCCCAGCCAGGCGACCTTCCTTTGCTCGAGCTACCTCTCTCTTGGTGATCTTCACCACCTCGACGTTGGCAACAAGCTGGTGCCCAATCTGCAAGAAAGGTCGGGGAGTCAATATAAAGGCTGAAGAATAAATTAAGTAAAGAAGCAAGAAGGAGAAAAAATATGAGTTAACCTACTTCGAGGAAAGATCGCAGAGAGTCTCAGACCCACAGCTCGGGATCAGCAAGGACAATCCTCTCGATGACCTCGGGCAGAATGCACCCTTCGACCAGCCTCTTTATTAAATCCCTGTTGTTGAAGGGATTTCCCCCAGGTCTTCCTCAGAGCCGCCGGCCTCCTCGACGGCAGCCTTGCGACTGTGGCTCCTCCAGGCCAGGGTCTTCTTTCTCCTCCTCCCTTCGGTCCCAGGTGCCCCCTCGGGATGAGCCTCTGGAGCGGGATCCTCAGCCGGGGTACTCCTTGAAAGGGTTTGGGGGACTTCGGGTTCGACGTCGGAAGGGACTTCGACGGTGACGGCCACCAGAGGAAGCACGACCGAGCTTGTCCCTTCTGTCCTGGCTTTCTTCACCGACCCCGAAGTCGAGGCATCTTTTCTCTTGTGGGTCTTGAGACCCTGGGCTAACCTCTGAGCCACGCTTGTGTCCATGTCTGCGATAAAAGAAGATCAACATAGCTCAGAGATGGAATAAGAGAAAGGGGAAGCAAAAAAAAAAATAGTACCGAGAGGGTTAAGAAGACTCAAGCCGACGTTGAACAAAAGTTGTTCCTTCAGAAGTTCGGGAAGGAGGGGGGCTTGATAGGCCTTGAGCTTTTTGGAGGCTTTGAGGTCATCCCTTTTCAGGTTAGAAGCCCGACGGATGAAATCCCTCAGAGAGCCCCAAGAGGATAATCCTAGCTCCAAGGTCGGGCATCGGACATAGAAGAACCTTTCCTTCCAGTTGTGAATAGAAGAGGGGGCGCCTTTCAGCAATCCCTTTCTACCGAACTGAGGGGAGAGTACCACCAGTCCTTTGCCGAGGGATGATGCTTGAAGGTGTAGAAATTTCTAAACAAAGAAAGAATCGACCGAACTTCAGCTAAACTACAAAGAGAAAGAAATCCTATCAAAAATCTAAAGGAGTTCGGTGCTACTGAGACTAGAGAAATATTTAAAAAATGAAAGAGGACAACGACAAAAGGTGGAAGTGGAAGTCATAGTCTGGCACGAAAGGCCTCCTAGTACTGACAGAAGCGGTCGGGAGAAGGGGCACTAGCCCGGTTAGTTGGCCTGGGAAGCTCTAGCTCGTACTCCGGAGGAACCCCATACTGAATCCTTATCAGTAAGAACTCATCTGGAGTCAAAGAGCTGGGGATGGTGTCCAGTGCAAAGACCAGACGAGGTTCGGTCCCGACTATGGGTCCGTCTCCGGTACAAGGACTCTGAGAAACTGGGGCTAATGAACTCCTAGAACCACTAGAACAGGAGATATCGGAAGATATTTTGGATCAAATAGAAGCCACAAAAATCTCAAAAATAAAATCGAGAAAAATGGTGAACAAGCTCTCGAGGGAGCTAAACGAACGGAATACAAAGAAGAAAGAACAAAAAAATGGTAAGAAGTTTCAGAACTAACCTAGGTTGGCCTGAGGAGTGCAGAAAGATGGCAAGGATGATGGAAGTCGACCCGAAGGATGCCTAAGGTCGAGAAGGATGCTAAAGGATGCTGGAGCTCTCGGGGAAGAGGAGGAAATCGAGGGACTCTCTCAGGCAAAGTGAAACTCCTGAAGGAGGAGGACGTGTTTCAATAAGCAACAGGGCTCGGACCCCGTCCGAACTCCTATAGCGGATGGATATTGGATGAGCTCCTACGACGGGCAGACTCCGACAGCTAGATTTCTACAACGACCGATCACCTTTGATGTCTGTCGAACCTCCCCAATGCCATCCGAGGTCCACTGCTGGCTGACCCTCCACCAGATTCCTCATGAAATCGGACTTCTTCAGTGGATAATCTTCAGACGAGCTTCCACATCAGGCAAATCTCAGACGGGCTTCCCTAGCAACCGGACTCCTACCGAACTTCACTAACAGAAAGTCTCCATCCGAGCTTCTATAGCAGATGGCTCCCGCCTGTAGCATCAGCGCCTAAGGCATCTGACGATAGTAGACTCATCAGTAGCCTCAAAAATATCTGAGCTTCTCCTAGATCGACAGGATAGAGAGCCATTCCACTCCATCGGATATCCCAGCCGAGCTCTAGCCGACAGATCTGAACTCTCTGGCAAGTCACGATAGTGGCCACTACCCTGCTCCACTCTCTGCAATGGATTTTGCGTGGCTCCACCACTCTCTGGCAAGTCACGACAATGGACACCACTCCACTCTCCATAACAAACTCTACGTGGCCCTGAATGACCCCTGATGCCACTACTCTCTGTAACAAACTCCGGACGGCTCTGAACAGCCCACTACCAGGCAGTTACAGACGTCGCTGTCAATCAGTTATACTCTCCATCTATAAAAAGGGATCCCCAGATATATTTTTCTCTAAGCTCTAAACTCTATCTCAAAACTCTGCTAAAATTCTCACTCGAGCACTCCATTTCTGTTGAAGCAAAGTACTGACTTGAGCGTCGGAGGGTCTTGCTGGAGTACCCCTAACTCCGATTTAGACTTTTCTTGCAGGTCCCGACGGCGGCCGCGGTCATCTTGACTCCAGCAACTCCGACTTCAGTGGAATTCTGCACCAACATAGGGCATACATCTAATAGATTGTTCTCGACTGGTTACAATAGTTCGTTGCATCAAAAATATGCAATCACTCTATAGCATTTGATGCTCTAGGGCAGTGATGGGGTTGGGCCTAATATCTATCAAGTGAGAGACCTAATGACGGCTTTGCACCTGCTTGCGAATGGTGGGTCTGACTTAACTAAAGAGTGTAGCCAATATCTATCATGTGAGCTTACATAACTTAGAGACCGAATCGCTATAATATGTTTGAGAAGCATTGGACAAGAGTTGTCCACTCATCGATGTTGATACATATTATCAATATCTATCAGGTGAGGTACACGTTCGTCGATGAGACTGTAGTATCTACTAGAAATCTTTATCATGTTAGGATTTTCATTTCTCCACCCAGACAGTGTGAGAGATCCAAGAAAATAGTGGAAGCTTATTTATTTTTAAAAGTTTCTAGAATAAATATAGTTTTGAGTATAAATATCTAACTAGAATCTTTACTCTTCGCAATTTAACCATGTGAGCTATAAATCCTTTAACCCATATCCTAGAGTCCAACCATTTAAGTAGAACCAATTTTAAGGATTGGCTTAGAAATCTCAACATAGTCTTGATATTGAAAAAGTTAGGGTATGTTCTCGACCAGGACCCCCCTCCTTAATCTAAACCGTCCTAGTGCTAAATAGAGAGCTGCACTAGATAAATGGATGGATGATGACAATCGAGTTAAGTGCTACATACTGGCTTCTATGTCAAATAAGTTGCAAAGCCAAAATGAGCACACATCAACTGTTAGGGCTATGATTACTCACCTGTAAGAGTTATATGGTAAGCACAGCCGAACAGCGTATTTTGAAATTTTGAAGAAGCTCTTCAACTCCAAGATGTGTGAGGGGTAGTTGGTCCATGAGCATTATTTAATAATGATCAAGGACCTAAAGGAGCTTGTGAAGCTTAGCATTATGATGTAGAAAGAATTGCAAATAGATCTGATCCTGCAATCCTTGACTAGTTCATACGAAAAATTTATAGTAAGTTACTGATGCATGTTGTAGCACACCAAAATTAATCCTACTCACTACTATGTAGATAGAGTGAGTTGGAATCGTATCCACAGGGATCTTAGATCAATTATTTCAAAAATATAACTAAAAAAATAATAGATTGCAAGAATCTAAGAAAGAAATAAAGAGACTGTAACAAAAATATTTTTCATTGATTAAATAAAAAGATATATAATGGAAAAGAAATAAAAGTTTGATACAAGAATAACGAAACCAAATTGATCTTCTAGCTGCGCCCGATAGTGGATATGTCTCTTTGAATCCTTCGTCCTCTTCCATACAGACAGCGGCAGGATGGCTGGAAGGCTTAGTCTAGGAACTTCAAGGAAGAAAGGTATATGGAAGAGGATATATGGAAGAGAAAGGGTAGCGACACTAGGATTAGGACCTCTCTTAGATTTCTTGAAATCTAAAAAAAAAATCTATGAAGGAATATGGTGTTGTGCTAGGGTTAGTACCTCCTTTAGACTTATGAAGAAGAGAAAGAGAGAGAGAAGCTGGAAGAGAACTTAGGATTGGCTTGATTGAAGAAGATAGAGGCCTTGGGGTTCTATTTATAGTGTAAGGAGGTTAGAGTTTGATGAAAAGAGAGGTGGGAGCATGAATAAGGACCCTTGGATCTTCATGAAGAATGATCTTTTAATCTGAGCCTTTGAGATTTAAGTCGTATTCACACTTGGTTCCTGTTGGGTATAAAATATCCACAGCCGAAGTCCTCAGCAGAATCGACTACATGACAACTCCGCCCGGACTCCTACGGGAGCCGGGCTCCACCGACAACTCCGACCTCAAGTGGACTCCGCCCGGACTCCTGCGGGAGCCGGGCTCCACCGCCGACATCGACTATAAGTAGACTCCGCCCGAACTCCTACGGGAGCCGGGCTCCGTCCTCGACTTCAACCGCTGGTAAGCCTTATCCGAACTCCTACGGGATCCGAACTTCGCCAACAACCTTGATTGCAGGTAGACTCCATCCGGACTCCTACGGGAGCCGGACTCCGCCAACGACTTCCACAGCAGACAGACTTTGTCCGGACTCCTACGGGAGCCGAACTCCGCCGCCGACATCGACTACAGGTAGACTCCACCCGAACTCCTACGGGAGCTGGGCTCCGTCCTCGACCTCAACCGCTGGTAAGCCTTATCCGGACTCCTACGGGATCCGGACTTCGCCAACAACCTTGATTGCAGGTAGACTCCATCCGGACTCCTATGGGAGCCGGACTCCGCCAACGACTTCCACAGCAGACAGACTTTGTCCGGACTCCTACGGGAGCCAGATTCCGCCAACGACTTCAACAGCAGGTAGACTCCGCCCGAACTCCTACGGGAGCCGGGCTCCGTCCTCAACTTCAACCGCTGGTAAGCCTTATCCGAACTCCTACGGGATCCGGACTTCGCCTTTAACCTTGATTGCAGGTAGACTCCATCCGGACTCCTACGGGAGCCGGACTCCGCCAACGACTTCCACAGCAGACAGACTTTGTCCGGACTCCTACGGGAGCCAGATTCCGCCAACGACTTCAACAGCAGGTAGACTCCGCCCGAACTCCTACGGGAGTCGGGCTCCGTCCTCAACATCAACCGCTGGTAAGCCTTGTCCGGACTCCTACGGGAGCCGGACTCCGCATTTAACTTGAAATTGCAGGAAGACTCCGCCCAGACTCCTACGAGAGCCAGACTTCATCCTCGACCCCTACGGCTGCAAGACAGACTTCGTCCGGACTCCTACGGGAGCCGAACTCCGTCACCAGCCCCGACCACTATCGAGCTTCGGCCGATGGAGCTACATTCCCAGGCTGTATCAACGGCCATGATTCTGCACCACTCATTGCGGCAGACCCTGCACGACTCCATTATTCTCTGACAGGCTGTATCAATGGCCATGATTCTGCTCCACTCATTGCGGCAGACCCTACGTGACTCCATTATTCTCTGACAGGCTGTATCAATGGCCATGATTCTGCTCCACTCCCTGCAGCGGGCACCGCGTGACTCCACTGCCTGTAACAGATTCCACATGGCGAGCTACGGTGATAGCCACGACTCCGCTCCACTACTCTTCACAGTAAATTCCTCCTGACTGTGGGCGGCCCACTACCTGGCGGTTACAAACGTCGCCATCGATCCATTACCTCCCCCACCTATGAAAAGGGGACCCAGATATGTTATTCTATAAGCTCATTTCTTATCTCAAAACTCTGCTAAATTCTCCATTCGAGCACTCCATTCTTGTTGAGGCAGAGAACTGACTTGAGCGTCGGAGGGTCTTGCCGGAGCAACCCCACCTCCGGTTTAGACTTCCTTTGCAGGTCCCGACGGTGACCGCGACTTCCCCAACTCCAGCTTCTCCGGCGCAAGCAGATTTTTGCACCAACAGGATTGGCGCTAGAGGAAGGGGCTGTGTCTTCGCAGTACCCTTGTTCTTAAAGGAGCGCTCAACGGATCCGCTTCCGACCATCTTTTCCGGCACCCAATCCTCCTTCCCTCATCTGATGCCTTCTCGCAAGGTCTCTGCACAACTACCTCCGGCTATGGTCGCCGATAAGGGGTGGCCGGATGATCGGTCTCTGCCAGATTCCATCAACATCATCTCGGGGGAATCCCGACGGGAGGCAATCAGCACACCAGCTGCATCCCCCAAGCGGCAAAAGGTTGAAGAACCCATAACCTTCACCAAAAAAGACACCCAAGGAGTCCAATTCCCTCATAACGATGCAGTCGTAGTTTCCTTGAATATAGCGAATTACGACGTCCGTCGCATTCTTGTCGACAACGGAAGTTCGGCCGACATCTTGTTCTACGATGCCTTTTCAAGAATGTCCACTCTTAGCGGTCATCTGAGACTGATTTGCTCCCCCTTGATAGGGTTTACCGGTGATGCCGTTCCGACGGAGGGAATGATAGCTCTGACTGTGACCGCGGGTCAGTATCCAAAGCAGTCCAGAGCTCTGGTGAATTTCCTGGTGGTAAAGGCACCATCTGCCTACAATGCAATTCTTGGCCGAACCGGCCTCAATGCCCTCAGAGCTGTCGTTTCAACCTACCATTTGAAATTGAAGTTCCCGACCAACCAGGAGATCGGAGAGGTCCGAGGAGACCAAGCCCTGGCCAGACACTGCTACAACATCTCCTTGCAAAGAAACGATCAAGCGGACCTCTGTCCGATCGATGGATTGGATACTTGCGATGACCTCACTGAAGAGAGGGGCGGTCCAATCGAAGATCTAATACCAATCCCTTTGAATGACGGGAACACGGAGCATGTGGTGTTAATTGGTTCCAACCTGGGGGAGGAGGTGCGGACGTGTCTCGTTGATTTCCTCCGAAGGAATGCGGACGTTTTCGCATGGGTCCCAGCGGATATGCCGGGGATTGACACAGAAGTCATGGAACATTATCTGGCAGTCGACCCGAAACATCGGTCGACAAAAGAAAAAATCCGGAGTCATGCCCCGGAGAGGCAGGAGGCGATAGCCGAGGAAGTGGATAAGCTTCTCAAGGCCGAATTTATTAAGGAAGTCAATTATCCTGAGTGGATCTCCAATGTTGTTTTGGTCAAGAAAGCAAACGGCAAGTGGAGGATGTGTATAGACTTCAAAAAGCTGAATAAGGCTTGTCCAAAGGACAGCTACCTCCTTCCCAGGATCGACCAACTGGTGGATGCTACATCAGGCCATGAGCTCCTCACTTTTATGGACGCGTTCTCCGGCTATAATCAGATTAGAATGGCATCGAAAGATGAAGAAAAGATAGCTTTCATCACTAATCGCGGCCTTTACTGCTACAGGGTCATGCCATTCGGCCTCAAGAATGCGGGCGCAACCTACCAACGACTGGTGAACAAAATCTTCAAAGAGCAGATCGGCCGAAACATGGAGGTTTACGTGGACGATATGCTTGTAAAAAGCAGGTCTTCCAAAAATCATGTCGCCGACCTCGAGGAAACTTTTGACGCTCTTCGAAAGTATAGAATGAAGCTGAACCCAACCAAATGCGCTTTTAGGGTAACCTCAGGAAAGTTTCTGGGCTTCATGGTATCGGGGCGCGGGATTGAGGCCAATCCAGAGAAAATTCACGCCATCCAAGAGATGACCGCCCCAAGATCGATCAAGGAGGTTCAGTGCCTCACAGGAAGGGTAGCGGCTCTTAATCGCTTTGTCGCGAGGTCGGCCGAACGATGTTTGCCCTTCTTTCAAACCCTCAAGCAATCGAAGAACTTCTGTTGGACCTCTGAATGCCAACAGGCGTTTGAAGAATTAAAAAGCTACCTTAGCTCACCCCCGCCGCTGGCGAAGCCTGAACCTGGGGAGAAACTATTTTTGTACCTGGCGGTCTCTCCCACGGCCCTCGCAGCTGTCCTTGTCAAAGAAGAAACGAAAGTCCAGCGACCAGTCTACTACATTAGCCGCGCGTTGAGGGACACCGAGACCAGGTACACCAAATTAGAAAAACTGACCTACGCCTTGTTGGTTGCAGCTCGGAGACTCCGACCTTACTTTCAAGGGCACACGGTGATGCTACTCACCGATCAACCGATCAAGGCGGTTTTGCACTGAGCTGATACCTCTGGAAGGATGGCAAAATGGGCGATCGAGCTCACAGAATTCGACATCAACTACAGACCTAGACCAGCAGTAAAGGCCCAAATATTGGCAGATTTCATAGTAGAGTGCACCATCCCAGAGGAGGCCGAACCTGAGCAAAGCGAAGTTGACGACCTGAAGACTCAACCGAACTCCCCCAACGAAGAAGCCAGTCCCTCCGATTGCTTTTGGACCCTCTATGTGGACGGATCTTCCAACATGGCAGGCGCGGGTGCAGGCCTGATCTTGGTCAGCCCGGAGGGGGTCATCGTGGAGTACGCTCTGCATTTCGAATTTTCCGCAACAAACAATGGAGCGGAATATGAGGCTCTGATCGCGGGATTAAGGATCGCCAAAGAGCTGAAAATAGGTCAACTTCGGGTACACAGCGACTCCCAACTAGTGGTGGGACAAGTCAGCGGGAGTTATGAAGCGCGGGAGGACAGTATGGCCAAATATCTTGAGAAAGTAAAGGAGCTTACCCCCGCCTTTAGCAGTTTCAACATCAGGCAGATTCCAAGGTCGGAGAATACCAGAGCCGATCTTCTCTCCAAGCTGGCGACATCAGCTCCGGCCGAATTGCCCAAAGACGTCCTCTTTGATGTTCTAAAACATCCGAGTACAGAAGAACCGTGGCCCGTAATGGAAATCGACCACGAGCCCAGCTGGGTCGACCCACTGATAACCTATCTTAGAGATGGAGTTCTCCCCCAGGATGCGAAAAAGGCCCGGAAGCTCCGAAATCAGGCCTCCCGATACATCCTTTATAAGTGCAAATTGTACAAAAGATCATATTCCTTGCCCCTCTTAAGATGCCTCCGGCCCTCGGAAGCTGACTACGCCTTGTGGGAAGTACACGAGGGAGTTTGCGGAAACCATTTGGGAGCCAGATCTTTATCCCACAAGCTACTCCGCCAAGGATACTACTGGCCAACAATGCATCATGATTCGATTGAATATGTCAAAAAGTGTGATCGATGCCAGAGATACACCAACATCCAGAGACAGCCCGCTACCGAGCTCACACCCTTGAGTGCCCCATGGCCTTTTGCACAATGGGGGATGGATATTCTTGGCCCCTTTCCCATGACGTCTGGGCAAAGGAAGTTCCTCCTTGTAGCGATCGACTACTTCACCAAATGGGTCGAAGCCGAGCCACTAGCAAAAATCACAGAAGCGAAAGTGCAGGATTTCATCTGGAAATCGATCGTTTGCAGGTTCGGTTTGCCTAGAACCCTAATCACTGATAATGGACGGCAATTCCGGGAGCCAGATTCACCGAATTCTGTGAAGATCTAAACATCTCCCACAACTTCACATCGGTAGCCCATCCTCAGGCGAACGGCGAAGCTGAGGTAACTAATAGAACCCTTTTGCAGGGGATTAAGACAAGGCTTGAAAAAGCAGAAGAAACTTGGGCGGACGAGCTTTATCATGTGCTATGGGCGTATCGAACCACCCAGAGGTTACCTACGGGGGAGACTCCCTTTGCTTTAGCCTTTGGTACGGAAGCCGTCATCCCGATCGAGCTTAAACTCCCGTCAGCACGAGTCGTGGCATTCGACGAACACCAAAATTCACAAAATCTCAGAGCCAACCTCGACCTGCTGGAAGAAAGACGGGAGATCGCTCAGGTTCGAATGGCAGCCTACAGACAGAAAGTTGCTCGATATTACAACGCCCGAGTCAAGAACAAAGCATTTAAAGCAGGAGATCTAGTGCTCCGATGAGCTGCTGTTTCGCAACCTCAGGGCCAGGGGAAACTTGCCCCAAACTGGGAGGGACCTTATGAGGTCAAAGAAGTAGTCCGGCCCGGAACTTATTATCTTAAGGAGCTCGGAGGAGCCGACCTCCCGCGACCGTGGAGCTCAGAAAACTTACGGATGTACTACCAGTAACTTCGTTTTAATCAAAAAACGTATGCCCATATGTCTTGGGACAATTCAAGCAAACTGTATCAAAAACAAAAGGGCAACCTCATAAAGTCGAAGGCCCAGTTCTTTTAGACCGGATGGGGGGAGAGGCCTTACAACACCCATATGTGCCCCCACAGCCTTGTTAGGGACAGGAGGAGAACCTCGCCCTAACTTGAGCAAAGTCGAAGGCCCGGTTCTTTTAGACCGGATGGGGGGAGAGGCCTTACAATGCCCATATGTGCCCCCACAGCCCTGTTAGGGACAGGAGGAGAACCTCGCCCTAACTTGAGCAAAGTCGAAGGCCCGGTTCTTTTAGACCGGATGGGGGGAGAGGCCTTACAACGCCCATATGTGCCCCCACAGCCCTGTTAGGGACAGGAGGAGAACCTCGCCCTAACTTTAGCAAAGTCGAAGGCCCGGTTCTTTTAGACCGGATGGGGGGAGAGGCCTTACAACGCCCATATGTGCCCCCACAGCCCTGTTAGGGACAGAAGGAGAACCTCGTCCTAACTTGAGCAATGTCAAAAGCCCGATTCTTTTAGACCGGATGGGGGGAGAGGCCTTACAACGCCCATATGCGCCCCCACAGCCATTTCAAGAACAGGAGGAGAACCTCGTCCTGACATGAGCAAAGTCAAAAGCCCGGTTCTTTTAGACCGGATGGGGGAAGAGGCCTTACAGCTCCCTAACGCGCCCTCGCAGCCCAACCAGGAACAGAAGGAGAACCTCGCCCTGGCTCAAATAAAGGGGAAGGCCCGGACTCCTACGGGAGCCGGGTTCCATCCACGATGCCAAAGAAAACTTCGCCCGAGCTCCTACGGGAGTCGGGTTCCATCCACGACGCCAAAGAAAACTTCGCCCGGACTCCTACGGGAGCCGGGTTCCGTCCACGACGCCCAGGAAAACTTCACCCGGACTCCTACGGGAGCCGGGCTCCATCGCCGACATCAGCTACAGGACAACCCCGCCCGGACTCCTACGGGAGCCAGGCTCCGCTGACAACAGCAACTGTCGATAGGCCTTGTCCGGACTCCTACGGGATCCGGACTTCGCCTTTAATCTTGATTGCAGGAAGACTTCGCCCTGACTCCTACGAGAGCCGGGCTTCGCCCACAACTCCAACTTCAAGAGGGATTCTCTGTTCGGGCTCCCACGGGAAACGAACTTAGCCTTGACTTCAGCGGAGAAAAACTCCAAGCAAAAAGGGAAGGCAATGGATCGCAACAGCAACGATCGGAAAGCAAACAGCGCACGAGGGCAACGGGAGCTCGGATCCCCGAATTCAAGCCCCAGGAAGGACCCCGGGCCCAAATGGCCCCGAGCGAACCTGCAGCCGTTAACGGAATAACAACTGGGTATCTTCGAACAGCGTAAAAGTCAAAAAGGAGCTCGACAAAAAACAACCCTACGCGAATAAAAGAGGTCATCGATGACCTTGGGACGACGTGAAAAAGAAAAGAAGAAAAGAAGGAAGAAAGAGGAAAGGAAAATGAAGAAGTTTGACAGACAACTATTCAATGCAAGATGCAGACAAGGTAACCAAATCTTCTTTTCATTTAACAAGATATACGTTACAGGACCCGGTGGGTCAAGAAAAAGATATACATCATCGCAAGCCTCGCGGGCACGGCTTGGAAGGGGTATACCGAAGGCCACTCCGAGCTGCAAACTCCTCTTCCCGTCTCTGTCCTTCTCAACCACGTTCTCCAGTGCGTGTAACGGACCTATCAGCTCTCGCCCTACCTCGCTCCGCTCCATCTCCAAATTCCCGACCCTAGGGGGAAAAGGGTGGGATAGATCCCCGGGGGCGGTAAGGGCAATGGCGGCAGTGACGAAGACCTGTTTCAAGAAGAACCGGAGTCACCTTGGATGCAGCGGTGATGCCAGAGATACACTCCATCTCCGAATGTTCCACGACAGCCGCCACCCAAAATGCTCCGGCAAGGTTGGCATGCGCTACTTCCACCATCCCCGCAACAAGTTCCACTGCCCCACTGTCAATGCCGACCGCTTCTGGTCCCTCGACCCCGACGGTATCAAGGATCCCGCCATAGCTTGTGACGATAGCCCTGCCCTCTTGACCGGTATCACCCCGCCTTGCTGCTCCAAAATTCTCGGGCAGAATAACTTCACCGGCTGCCCCCGTTATTAAACCCCTGTTGTTGAAGGAATTCTTCCTTGAGCCCCCTTTAAAGCGACGGAGATTCTCACCGGCCGCCGTTCTCCTCCTCTCCTTCCTCCAAGCCCTAAACCTCCCTTCAAGAATGGCTTCCGGGGTAGAGGACATGGCGTGGAAACCCTCAGAGAAGAATTGGAGAGCTGAAGAAGGCAAGGACTGGTGCGAGGGGAGTAGCTGAGTAGCTAAGCTCTCGGGCAAAAGAAAGGCACCATCCTATCGGCAGAATGAAGCCACGAAGGGAGATTTGGGGGTTTAAATAGCCGACGGATCTTAGCGCAGTTATGGCGGTGGGTGTTCCTGGGCCAACTGGTGCGTGCCATGTGTCTCGCATGTCCCCCTCATCGCTATCGGGGGTTGACCACTCACAAATTTTCGTAGCACGATGCTTGGGATCGCGTTCCGATGGAGGTTCCGAAAAGACTCTTCAGGTCACCTTCACCGAAAAACGGGCTCTGGCGTGCGCACATTTAATGCCAAAATATCTGGGGGCGGCGGAACGCAGGATTCGAAGGGACGGCTTCGGCTGTGCCCATCTCTCTCTATGCTTCCCTCGATTGAAATTCAAACTCGAAAGTAGGGGGACTGGTGTTGGGTATAAAATACCCACAGCCGAAGTCCTCAGTGGAATTGACTACATGACAACTCCACCCGGACTCCTACGGGAGCCGGGCTCTGCCGACAACTCCGACCTCAAGTGGACTCCGCCCGGACTCCTGCGGGAGCCGGGCTACGCCGCCGACATCAACTACAGGTAGACTCCGCTCGAACTCCTATGGGAGCCGAGCTCCGTCCTCGACTTCAACTGCTGGTAAGCCTTATCCGGACTCCTACGGGATCCGGACTTCGCCAACAACCTTGATTGCAGGTAGACTCCATTCAGACTCCTACGGGAGCCAGACTCCGCCAACGACTTCCACAGCAGACAGACTTTGCCAGACTCTGCCGCCGACATCGACTACAGGTAGACTCCACCCAAACTCCTGCGGGAGCCGAGCTCCGTCCTCGACTTCAACCGCTGGTAAGCCTTGTCCGGACTCCTACGGGATCCGGACTTCGCCAACAACCTTGATTGCAGGTAGACTCCATCCGGACTCCTACGGGAGCCGGACTCCGCCAACGACTTCCACAGCAGACAGACTTTGTCCGGACTCCTACGGGAGCCGGATTCTGCCAACGACTTCAACAGCAGGTAGACTCCACCCAAACTCCTACGGGAGTCGGGCTCCGTCCTCAACTTCAACTGCTGGTAAGCCTTATCCGGACTCCTACGGGATCCGAACTTCGCCTTTAACCTTGATTGCAGGTAGACTCCATCCGGACTCCTATGGGAGCCGGACTCCACCAACGACTTCCACAGCAGACGGACTTTGTCCGGACTCCTACGGGAGCCAGATTCCGCCAACGACTTCAATAGCAGGTAGACTCCGCCCGAACTCCTACGGGAGTCGGGCTCCGTCCTCAACATCAACCGCTGGTAAGCCTTGTCCGGACTCCTATGGGGGCCGGACTCCGCCTTTAACTTTAAATTGCAGGAAGACTCCGCCCGAACTCCTATGAGAGCCGGACTTCATCCTCGACCCCTACGGCTGCAAGACAGACTTCGTCCGGACTCCTACGGGAGCCGAACTCCGTCACCAGCCCCGACCACTGTCGAGCTTCGGTCGATGGATTTACATTCCCAGGCTGTATCAACGGCCATGATTCTGCTCCACTCATTGCGGCAGACCCTGCACGACTCCTTTATTCTCTGATAGGCTGTATCAACGACCATGATTCTGCTCCACTCATTGCGGTAGACCCTACGCGACTCCATTATTCTCTGACAGGCTGTATCAACGGCCATGATTCTGCTCCACTCCCTGCGGCGGGCACCACGTTACTCCACTGCCTGTAACAGATTCCACGTGGCGAGCTACGGCGATAGCCATGACTCCGCTCCACTACTCTTCGCAGTAAATTCTTTCTGACTGTGGGCGGCCCACTACCTGGCGGTTACAAACGTCGCCATCGATCCATTACCTCCCCCGCCTATAAAAAGGAGACCTAGATACGTTATTCTATAAGCTCATTTCTTATCTCAAAACTCTGCTAAATTCTCCGTTCGAGCACTCCATTCTTGTTGAGGCAGAGAACTGACTTGAGCGTCGGAGGGTCTTGTCGGAGCAACCCCACCTTCGGTTTAGACTTCTTTTGCAGGTCCCGGCAGCGACCGCGACTTCTCCGACTCCAGCTTCTCCGGCGCAAGCAGATTTTTGCACCAACAACTATAAATCAATAAATGAGTTATTCTTCTATCACATTGTGTACATTGTATCAGTGATATATCCTTTGAGTTAGTAGGAATGTTAATTCATATTTTCAAGAGTTGAAAATTTAAGGTATGAATTTACATAACTAACTCATAAACAGCTCCTGACCATAGGATCATCACGAGAATGGTGATCGATCCGGAAGGTTGGTATACGATCGCTTTCTTAGGATAGATGAGTCTTGAGTCTACGGTGTGGAGATATCGGAGTGAGAGTACAGGTATTCATTGAGAATGAGAGTACTGAGCGTGACCATATCGAATAGTCATAAGGAAGTCTACCTTCTCGTCGATGACTAGCTCGATGCTGCAGTTGTGTGTCTAGTTCTTTGACCAGAGGTGCATCGACAGTTCACCTACACCATAACTCGATCTTCTAGCCATTCAAAACCCTGAGGTATATGTTGGCTGTAGCATATTCATTGTAGGAACTAGGTCACACCAAGATGGGATCTATCAACCTCGATAGATGAGAGGAGTAGTCCTATGGTGATCGAAAGATCGAGTTCTTAAGCCCATGACCATGGCAGAGTGAAATAATAGAAAAGAGTTTTCTATTAAGATTTCACATCAGACTCAGATCGATCGATTAACTCATATGACTGATGTTGGGTTTGACGAGTTCACCTTAACCCTAATTCAGTCGGGACTCATGATAGAGGAACTCAATCACATAGGTAGCTGCACCGAGAGGTTCGTCTTCAGTTCTGATGGATTGCCACCATATACTGCTAGGTGTTACTGGTAGATTTTGAGAGTAATTAGAATGATCTTGATGATCGATCATTCTAATTGTATGATTCAGAAGAGTTCTGGTCCATCGAAAAGAGTTTCATGATGTCGATGATGAGATCACAACATATCTCATTACCATATGAAATTGAACCTAACTAGGTCACACTAATAAGGATTAGGATCTGGATGTCATCAATTGGGCTAACCCAATTGATTTGGATTAGATCCAATTAGGTTCAAGGAAATCATGCTAGCACACGATTGAGCTTAATTTTCTCCTTATGTAATCTTTTTCATCTCCACTGAGCCAAATGTGATTTGACTCACCCAGAGAACTTTGAGAAGGTTTCTCTCAGTCTGACTGGAGCCAGTCCAGCTCAGAAAAATCTTGTCTTAATTCATGAGATGAATTTAGGACAACATCTGCTAATTCCTGACACCTGCCATTTTTATTTTAGGACATCTGTCAAATGTTGACATATGGGTCTTAAACTGAAGGCCACTTGGCAAGAGATTATTGGAGATTTTTTGTGGAGTGCCAACCTACCAAAAATAAGCACCAAAGTGGGCATCACAATTGGACAAGGCTTGCACCCCAAGTGGATAAAGATCAAGAGGAGTCTTGATCAACATAAACTCTTGGGCGCCATCTCCCTTGTGCTTATCGAATGTTGGTGCCATCATAGGAGAGAGGGTGGGGATTCTTATCTGATGTGATCAGATGACATCACTCCATCAATCAATTTTTTTTTGGATTAAATAAAATTTTTTGATTGATCGAATGATGTGGCACTATGCAGCGCAGCAGGGTTTATATAAACCCTGTTTGCGCCTAGGGTCCAAGAGATTCTGCCCCCTACCTAGCAAAAGCTAGCCAGCTCTCCTCTTCTCCATATCCTCCCTGGTGCTCCCTCTCCCCTCTTCACACCCAAGAAGTTGGGCATCCATCTGGTGAAGGATCAAGGCATGGTGACGCATTTAACAAAGGGCTGCAGGAGTTTTTTAACAAGCTGTTGCTCCAACTTCAGGAAGGCTTTTGAAGATCCTCTTAATCAGATTGAGTTTTGATTTTTGGAACAGAGATTCATGAGGAGAAGATGATCTAGGTGCCGCCTGAGTGGATACTGGTAGAGGCCAGACAATTGTGTGGCTAAATCAGAACCTCAAGCTTGCTGCGATCATCTACAGGGTAATCAGATTACCCTTGAGGTATTTCATATTTTCTCATGCTTTTAGATTTATTTTAGAATTAATATCAGATAATAAAATTAGATCTAAAGATTTAGATCTGAAATAAATATAGAATAAAATTCTTTTAAATTATTCCATCCCAGATTTGATGAAATCTGGAAGATCCTACAAGGAAAAAGGTAGTTTTTTCCTTCACAATGGTGTGTATATGTTATCGCAACCTGTTAACGTAGTTTATTCTACTGACAAGCACCCTAGATTAGAAAGTATATCAGATATCTACTTATGGCACTGTAGGCTAGGTCATATAAATAAGAACAAGATAAACAGGTTGACTCAAGAGGAAATCTTCGATGTCAGTGATTGTGAATCACTTCCAACCTGTAAGTCCTGTCTTCTTGGTAAAATGACAAAGTCACCTTTTACTGAAAAAGGTGAGAGAGCTACTGAGCTCTTGGGCCTAGTACATACTGATGTATGTGGGTCCCTGAGCACAAGTGCTAGAGGTGGATATTTCCACTTCATCACTTTCACGGATGATCTATCCAGATATGGATATGTCTATCTAATGAAACATAAGTCAGATTCATTTGAAATGTTCAAATGATTCCGAAGTAAAGTAGAAAAATAAACTAGGAAGAGTATTAAAACTCTTCAATCTGACCGAAGAGAAGAATACCTTTCTGGTGAGTTTCTCACATATCTAAGAGAGAATGAGATTCTCTCTCAATGGACTCCTCTAGGAACACCACAGCATAATGGTGTGTCTGAAAGAAGAAATCAGACTCTATTAGATATGGTCCGATCCATAATGGGTTTTGCCAGCTTGCCGATATCCTTCTGGAGATATGCACTCAAATCGACCTATTATCTGTTAAATAGGATTCCAAATAAGTCTGTAATTAAGACTCCATATGAGATATGGATAAGGCGTAAGCTAGCACTTTCATACCTTATGGTTTGGGGGTGCCCGACCTATGTCAAACGGTTAGTTACAGATAAACATGGACCTAGGTCTGACAAATGCACATTCATAGGGTACCCCAAAAAGATCAAAGGATATTTTTTCTACCATGCTGATGAACAAAAGATGTTCTTCAGCCTTAAGGCAACCTTTTTAGAAAAGGAGTTCCTTGGTGAAGGAACCGTTGCCTCTAAGGTTGAACTTGATGAAGTTCAACAGGTAGAATGATCGACACCAATAGTTGAACCTGAGTCAGATTTAATTAGATCAGATCTGGAGCCCAATGTACCTACATTATTAAGATGATCTGATAAAGTACCACATCAGTCAGACAGATACTATGATTTTTTGATCAGAGACGGTGATCCCATCGAACTCGATGAGAACGATGAGGATCTGATTACCTATATGGATGCAATGCAAAGATCTGATTCTGAGAAATGGCTTGAAGCCATGAAATCTGAAATAGAGTCCATGAAGGTCAATGATGTATGGACATTAGTTGACCCACCTTAAGGGTTTAAACCCATTGGGTGTAAATGGGTCTTCAAAAGGAAGAAGGGTGCAGACGAAAAGGTGGAGACCTATAAAGCCCGTCTGGTTGCCAAGGGGTATCGTCAACATTATGGTATTGACTATAACGAGATATTCTCCCCTGTGGTAATGCTCAAATTCATTCGGATAATGCTTGCAATTGTTGCCCATCTGGATTATGAGATCTGACAGATGGATGTAAAGATAGCTTTCCTGAATGGAGAGCTGACTGAAGAGGTATATATGATACAACCTGAGGGATTTATATCTACAGATGAGTCCAAGGTGTGCAAGCTTCAGAGATCCATTTATGGATTGAAGCAAGCTTCTCGGAGTTAGAACATGTGTTTTGATAAGGTGATCAAAATGTATGGCTTCATTAAGAATGGAGAAGAGCTCTGCATCTATAAATGGGCAAATGATCCAGTTGTGGTATTTCTTATCTTGTACGTGGATGATATTCTCTTAATTGAGAGTGACATTCCCACACTATAGAAAATAAAAGTTTGGTTGTCATCGCAGTTCTCCATGAAGGACTTGGGTGAAGTATCCAACATCCTAGGGATGAAGATCTATAGGGATAGATCTAAAATGATGTTTAGATTATCTCAATCCACATATATAGACACTGTGCTGAAGAGGTTCAGCATGAAGAATTTCAAGAAGAGCTATCTACCGATAGGCCATAGAATTTTTCTCTTTAAGAAGGATTGTCTGATAACTCCTGAAGAGAGAGAGCGTAAGAATAGAATCTCATATGCTTCGGTCGTGGGATCTATCATATATGTCATGACATGTACAAGGCCAAATGTGGGATACTCACTAGGAGTAGTGAGTTTCTACCAATCTGATCCTAGAGTAAACCACTGAAAAGTGGTTAAAGCCATCTTTAAGTATTTGAGAAATACTAAGGAATAATGGTTGGTTTATGACGAGTCAGATCTGAAACTTGTGGGGTTCACGGACTCCAGCTTTCAATCAGACCAAGATGACAGCAGAAGCGTGTCAGGTTATATCTTTACTCTGAATGGTGGAGCCATCTACTGAAAAAGTTTCAAGCAGCATACTATGACAGACTCTGTTTGTGAGGAGTACATCACAGCATCGGATGCTGCGAAGGAAGCTATGTGGCTGAGAAAATTCATCACCAAGCTCGGAGTAGCACCCTCCCTCGATGGTCCAATCCTGCTCTATTGCAACAGCACAGGTGCCATTGCTCAGGCGAAGGAACCCAAAGCACACCAGGGATGAAGCACATTTTGTACCGCTTCCACTTGATCTAGGAGATCATGGATTGAGGTGACGTCGACCTTTAGAAGATCGATGGAAAGAAGAACCTGGCCGACCCCTTCACTAAAACCCTAGCGATAAAGGAGTTCAACAATCACAAGTCGAAGATGGTATTAGATACTGTGCCGAGTTGTTAAAAAATATGTCCCAAAAACCAATCGTCAACCTGTTGACGGTTGAGCAACCTTGTATTGTAATTGATTTGTTAATAAATAAAATATATTTTTGGTATTTTCATCATAAGTTTTCATCTTCTAATGAACTCCATTGTTGTGATGAAGTCCTTATGACTATTTAGGTTCGATAAAGAGAGGATTTATCGATTAGTCCTTAAAACTGTTCACGACCAAATGATAGGCTGTTAATAAGGACGACAGCTTCTATTAAGCATAGGTTGCTGTAGGCCATATGGGTTGGTTGTCCTCTTAACCAAGAAGTGTGGAGACACTGGTATGCCATACAGGTGAGGGTAAGAGTACATCATCATTGAACGTGACCAACTCTAGAGTATTCTGCTGTCGAGAATGTCCCTGATGGGATATAGGTATAAGTGTCCCTTAGACCTGAGATCACCTCAGTGACTTGCAAGCAACTCACTGTGCTTTGGTACTAGACTAACTAAATTTTTAATTCAGTGACGGAAGACCTCTAGGCATAGTCAAGTACTTGCAAAGTCATAGTGTGATCGAGATGGGATTGACCACTCCAAGAGTTGGAGAAGAATGAGTCGCTGTATTTCAATTTAGTAAAACTTGGCCAGGATAATCCATCAGATGGATTTGATATTTTGAAATACAATGTAGACAACCTGATCAGAGTTGATAGTTTAACTTTGAGATGTCCTATGAGCATTTTGGTCAAGGGGATGAATTATATAAAAATTATATCCGTATAGATTCTAAGGATGTTGTTCTACACATTCGATCTATCCGATCGTTGGGTATCATTGTTAGATGGTCACTTCAATTGATACAAAAATTTATTCCTATGATATTGACTTAGGTTCGGACCTATGAGGTCACGCACATTAGAGTTTATGATTTGATCAGATGGTTGATCAACGATTAAGAATCATTCTAGGGTTAAACGATCAATACGATTGATATTTAACCTAGTGCAAGTGTTGCAAGAAGATCGATTAGCAATTCGATTGCTAATTGGCTTAATTTGATTAAGCCAAAGGATTCAGATTAAGTATAATTAAATATAATTTAATTAGACTTAGTTTGTGCTTGATTGGATCAAGTCCAATTGGTTTATTGGATAAGCCAAGTGTAAAAAAAAATTAGTCCTAGTTCAAATAGGACTTGGGTCACCCTAATTTTTAATTTGACTAAAAAATTAAATCAGATTTAAATCTAATTTAATTTGATTAAATTAGGCTCTTAATTGGGTTAAGACCTATTTTAATTAGGTTGATTTAGTTTTGGTTTGATTTGGTTTGAGAAACTAAATTTGAACAAGTCATAGATTAAATCCTAGTAAGACTAGGATTCCACCTTGCACAACCTTAGCCCCCCACGCCCACTCTCTCTTATCCCATACCTACTCTCTCTTATTTTGTGCAATAAAACCCTTTCTCCCAAGCTTTCACACATGCCCAAAACTTTCTTCTCTTTCTCTCTTACATGAAATTTGGTTGTGGACCAAGTCAAAGTAGGAATTAGTTTAGATTTCAAATTCTATGAGATAAAGTTTGAGGAAACCAAAACTCTTTCCTTATGGCACTAATTTTATCCTAATTTTTTTTGAGATTTTTGTGGCTTTTATGGCACATAATATGTTTCCTTTGCTGATGGTCCATGATAGAAAAAGAAAGAGGGGACACCCAAGAGTTGGGTGCCCCTTGTCTTGCCTTGTTTGGATAATCCTTGACTAGGTATTTGACCTAGACAAGGACTCTTCATATCTCTCTATTTAAAATAAATTTCTTTATGAAATTTTTGTGAGACATAGAGAATTGAGAGACCTTTGAGGTATCTAAAAATCATGGAGAAAGAGTCTTGAGGTGTGGAGATCTAATAGACACAAAACTAGGTGTCTGGGTTACAGCAAAGAGAAGAAGAAGAGGGTCTTCTTCTAGAGTTGCTGGGTTCATCTCTTCTCTTCCTCCATCTATTAGTTTTCTGAGAGTGTCTCATATCTAAAACTCTTTCTTCTACTTCTCATCTTTGGAAGAGTCCAAATCAAGAAGGAGGCATTTGATCGACCATCGAAGAAGGATCAGCACAGTACTAGCATACTATGCTAATTTCTTGGACCAGGACTTCTGATTGTGATTTGTGGGCTCGTGTGGATGACTCCTAGAGGTCGGATATATGTGAGGCTCACAACATCATCCTCAAGCTTGGATCAGCAAAGTTAGAATATCCAACTTGCAAGGTAATAGATCTGATCTATTATATTTTACATACATTAGATGTAGCATAGAAACATGTTGATATGATTAATATGTAGTTCTTGCTCTTTATATTTTAATTTTTGATTTAATGTCATGTAATAATTATGTAATAGAATCTTAGATCTAGAGATTCTCTGATTTTATAAGATAAATTTTGATTTATTTGAGTCTTCCACTGTCTGATCTTGAAAAATTTCAAGATCTAACTCTAAAACCCTAGATCTGGTTCCTTCAGTCCATGTCCAGATCTGATAGAGATTAGATCTAAGAGAGAAAAAGAGAGAGAAGAAGAGAAGAAGAAGGGTTCTTCTTCTCTTCATGGTGATCTGGTTCAGATCCCATCAGATCTGTGTGAAAGAGTTCACGCAACGATTTGCTTCTTCAAGATCTGGAAGAAGAAATCAAGATCCATGGATGAGGAGTGAGATCTGCAAGGTACTAGCATACTTGTGATCTCAGTGCTCCCACCAGATGGCTCCGTATGGATACCAGTAGAGGTCGGGCATGTGCGCAGCTATGATCAAAATTTGGGAGATCCATAGGATCCGAGGTATGGAGATTCGATCTCCATTTTATTTTTCTAACAGTTTATTTTTCTGTTTTAAATATCAGATCATGGATACATGTTCATATCAAGATTTTTATTATGATTTTTAGATCTGATCTGATACATGAATAAATTAAAATTATTTTAATTTATTTATTTTTACTGCATAGATGTCTAGAAAAGGTTTTGAACTACACGTATGAAATCGTAGCATTTTCTAACACTACCATCATTTTATGGACTGACGAATGAAGATCCATACAAAACTTCTTCGATGATGCCATCTGGTTGAAATTGTTTTCTTTTTCACTTAAGGATAAAGCCAAGCATTGATTAAACTCTCTAGATTCCATAACCATTTCAACTTGGGACCATCTTTAGAGAGAATTCCTCAAGAAATACTTTTTAATTGAAAAAATAAATTAAATTAGAAAAGCCATCACTAGTTTTTTTCAATTGGATGGTGTACTTTTTCATGAGACATGGAAAAGGTTAAGAGACCTTATTCATAAATGCCCTCACCACGCTGTCCCCAGATGGCAACTTGTTCAGTGTTTCTATGATGGTCTATCGGAGAACTATCGATCAATGATTGATGCATCGTGTGGTGGGACATTCAGGCTAAAGTGTGAGGATGAGGCTTGGCAGCTCATTGAAACACTTAGTGAGAATTCCCTGCATCACATGTCTACCACCTCTAGAGGGCAACCCATGTCTCAATAGAAAAGAGGTGGAATCTATTAGATTGAAAATATTATGGACATCCACAGTAAGGTAGATAAGTTGTCTAAAAAATTAAACTGTCTTATGAATACTGAACACTCTCCAATTTTACCTAACCCAGTCCAGGATGTTTGTGCATTATGTGCAAGCTCGACCCATTTTGTTAGTGAATATCCAACCGCACCTCAATTTCCTAAGTTTGTGCACGAGCAGGTCTAGCAAGCTCAAACCAAACAAGCTTGTAGATCTGAAAATGATCCATACTCGAACACTTATAACCCCAATTGGAGAAACCATCCAAATTTTTTTTAAAGACCACAACCAGTGGTTGGCCCTGCTATACCTAGACCCAACTATCAGGATCCGACATATATGCATGGACCATACCACCAGTTCCAAAATACTCATCAATCATCTACCACTAATCATAGCTCAGCTTTTGAGAAGAAGGTTTAAGTGCTAGAATGATTAGAAGTCAACACCTGAACCATTAACTCCCACACACAATTCATTGCTAAGCTAGAGACCCAAATAGGTTAACTAGCAATTGCATTCACTAGGAGGGAAGGAGGAAAATTACCTAGCCAACCTGAGGGCAACCCAAGAAGGTAATTCATGACTAAGAGCTCCAATGCTCTAGAAACTTTTTCTGAACATGCCAAATCAATCATGACTCTCAAAAGTAGGAAGATCATTGAACACATGAGTAAAACCAATGAGACCAACCCTAGACCTCAGACCAAGCCCGAATCATCCAAGAATAAGGAGGACCCAAAAGTAGAGAATGAACCAACTGTATCAGAATCACCTTACTTGCCTAAAGCCCTATTTTCGAGTACCTTAAAAGCCCCTGCTCCTAGAAATAAGAAGGGAGGAAGACTCGATGAGATGTTGGAATTATTTAAGCAAGTCTAAATTAATCTCCCCCTTCTAGATGCAATCAAACAGGTTTCAGCTTATGCAAAATTTTTGAAATAATTGTGCACCCAGAAACATAAATCCCGATCACAACTTTCAAAGAAAGTATGCCAAACCGAACAAGCTAGCTCTGCCTTCTAGCATGCTACCCCTCCAAAGATTAAAGATCCAAGTGCCCCTACCATTTCTTGTATTATAGGAGACTTTCACATAGAATAAGCTCTCCTGGACCTAGGGGCTAGTGTGAACCTTTTACCTAGCTCGGTATATGAACTTTTTAGATTCGAAGAACTAAAACCCATGTCGATCACTTTATAGTTAGTTGAAAGATCAATTAAGATACCACGTGCGATGATCGAAGATATTTTGATCAAGGTAGATGAGTTCTATTTTTCAATTGATTTTCTAGTCCTTGACATGGAACGAGTGGCAATCCAAGGCAAATTTTTATTATCTTAGGCAGACCCTCCTAGCTATGGCAAACGCATGCTTCAATTGTAGGACAGGAGTCTTGGACATATCATTTGGGAATAAAAAATTGAGACTGAATGTATTTAGTGCATCCCAGAGACCATTAACAGATAGTTACTTCGAGATAGATACATTCATGGATATTATGGAGGAAGCAACATCAACGATTTTTGCACATGATTTTTGAGACACCCACTTGATGCACTCTGGAGTGGATGACTGTGATATGGAGGTAGGTAGAGAAGAACTAAACATTCTAGTTGATACATCAAATACTGAAACTATCCCCCCTTGGACAATCCAGTATGAGCCATTACCTGCATTAGCCAATACGCCCACAGCCCCATCATTATAATCACCACCTGTACTAAAATTAAAGCCACTTCTGGCAGCACTCAAGTATGCATTTCTAGGATGTAATGACACCCTCCCGATGATCCTTGCATCAGACTTGACCCAAGATCAAGAAGCACAATTGGTTGGTGTTCTGAAGGAAAACAAAGAGGCTATCAACTGGTCCATTGCCAATCTAAAAGGAATTGATCTCTCCATTTGTATGCACCACATTCGTTGCGAGGTAGATGCCAAATTCCATCGAGACATGCAGAGGAGACTAAACCCAAACATGCGAAAAGTAGTGAAGAAAGAAGTGATAAAATGGTTAGATGCTGGAATCATCTATCCCATATCTGATAGTAAATAGGTTAGCCCTACCCAACTATTACCTAAAAAATCAAGTATTACTATGGTAGAGAATGAAGAAGGTGAATTGCTTCCCACTCGCATACTATTTGGTTGGCGAGTGCACATTGATTATAGAAAACTAAATACCGTAGCTAGGAAGGACCATTTTCCATTACCCTTTGTAGATCAAATCCTAGAACGGTTAGCAGGTCAACATTTTTTCTATTTTCTAGATGGCTATTTGGGGTACAATCAGATACCAGTATTTCTGGATGACCAAGAGAAGACCACTATCACTTGGTCTTATGGCACTTTCACTTTTTGACGTATGTCGTTTGGGCTCTGCAATGCATCCGCTACATTTCAACAGTGCATTTGGCTATTTTTCGGATATGGTGGATAAATATCTCAAAGTATTTATGAATGATTTCTCCATAATTGGAATCACTTTTGAGGATTGTCTTCATAATCTCTCCAAAGTCTTTAAGCACTGTACGGAGATAAATTTGGTTTTAAGTTAGGAAAAGAGCTATTTCATCATTCAGGAAGGAATCATATTGGGACATATTATTTCTAAAAGAAAGATTGAGGTAGACAAAGCCAAAATCAAGATCATTTCAAAACTACCACCCCCCACCAAAATTGAGGTCATTTCAAAACTACCACCCCCCACTTCGATTCAACAAATATGATCTTTCCTAGGTCACGCTGGATTTTACAGATGCTTCGTCAAAGATTTTAATAAAATATCGAGACCCTTGTGCAACCTGCTAACCAAGGATACACTATTTATCTTTAATGAAGAATATCTACAAGCCTTCCATACGTTACGAACAACCCTGACAATAGCACCCATAATAAAACCCCCTGATTGGCTCTTTCTATTTGAAATCATGTGTGATGCTTTTGATTTAGCAATAGGGGCCATCTTAGGTCAAAGAATCAATACGGAGCCACATGTGATCTATTATGCTAGCAAAACTCTATCTAATGCCCAATTGAACTACACCATGATAGAAAAAGAGCTACTAGTAGTGGTATTCACCCTTGATAAATTTTGTTCATATCTGCTAGGGTCTAAGGTTCTAGTGTATTCTGATCATGCGGCTCTGAAACATCTGCTCTTAAAGAAAGATACTAAACCATGATTGATCATATGGATCCTTCTGCTTCAAAAATTTGATCTGAAAATTCGATACAAAAGGGTTCCAAAAATGTGGTCACTAATCACATTTCTAGAATCTTAGTTGATCATATGATGGGTACAGATGAAGTCAAGGAAAATTTTTTTGACAAATAACTTTTTACAATCTCCTCTGATCAAATCCCATGGTTTGCCCACATCATTAACTATTTGGCAACAGGATAAGTTCCTCTCCATTGGATAAAATAGGAGAAAGATCGATTCTTCTCATAAGTCAAACATTATTATTGGGAGGAACCTGAATTGTTCAAACATTACCCTGATCAAGTGATTCGATGCTGTGTCCCTGAGAGTGAGTATCAAAGTATACTTATCTTTTGCCACTCTCATGTATGCAGGAGACATTTTAGTGGAAAGAGAATGGCCACAAAAGTGTTACAAAGTGAATTTTACTAGCCGACATTATTTAAGGATGCACATAAATTTTGCCTTAAGTGCTTGCATTGTCAGCAGACGAAGAATATTTCTAGAAAAAACATGATGCCCCTATCCCCCATTTTAGTCATAGAAGTTTTTGATGTTTGGAGAATCGATTTTATGGGCCCCTTTCTTCCATCCTACGGATATGAATACATTTTGATTATGGTAGATTATATATCTAAATGGGTTGAGGCTACGGCAACCAGGATAAATAATTAAAAGGTGGTAATCATATTTATCCAACAGAACATCTTAAGTCGATTCGATTGCCTAAGAGCCATTATTAGTGATGGAGGTGCACACTTCATAAATAGACACTTTGAAAGCTTAATGAAGAAATACAGAATCACTCACAAAGTTGCCACACCATACCATCCCCAAACTATTGGCCAAGTGGAAGTCTCTAATAGGAAGATCAAATGAATTCTCAAGAAGACAGTTAGGTCTGATCGAAAAGATTGGTTTGGACAATTAGACGATGCATTATGGGCCTACCATACTACATATAGGATCCCAATAGAAATATCTCCTTACCAGCTCATTTTTGGAAAAGCTTGCTATCTGTCGGTAGAGCTAGAACACTATGCTTTTTGGGCTATAAAGTAATTTAATTTCGACATGAAAAATATGGGTAGTAATAGGAGACTACAATTGAACGAATTAGAAGAGCTACGCAATGAAGCATACAAGAGTTTGCAAATTTATAAGGCTCGAACTAAGGCTTATCATAATAAATACATTTTATTAAAAATATTCAAAACTAATCAAAAAGTATGGCTTTATAATTCAAGGTTGCAACTATTCCTTGAAAAACTCCGTTCACGTTGGGATAGACCATATATCGTAACCCAGGTGTTCCCTCATAGAGCAATTGAAATCAAAGATCCTAAATAGGAAAACACCTTCAAAGTAAATGGCCAATGATTGAAACATTATATGAATAAAATCAGAGATGGCGAGCAAGTTGACTCAATTGAATTACAGGATCCAGTCTACAATTGAACTTTGACTTGGTCTGACAGAAAACCAAAAACTTAGCGCTTGTTGGGAGGCAACCCAATATTTAATTTTTTAGTTATCTATTTTTTTTTTATTTTGTAGGAATCTAATAAGGACAACTAGCTAAGCTGAGGGGAGAAAATCATCAACATCTGATGAGGCCTCTTGAAAAACATGAAAGAACCTGCAAATAATAGCAAATCAGGTGATATCCCTCCTTTTGCATTTTTTTTCCTTTTCTTTCATTAGGGACAATGAAAATTAAGTTGGAAGAAGAATAACTAATTTAATCAAGTCCTCGAGTATGGTCAAAAATAATTAATTTTGTGTATCTGAATTTTATCTCAATTTGAAGTTAACTAGGCACCCTAATCAATCAGTGATTAATGGTCTAGATAATTTTAGAGATATCGAGGAAGAAATTATTAAGAACACCTAATTAGTGAGAAAATTTAGATCAGATTAAATTTTGGAGTGATTTTAGAACCCTCTTTCCACCATCTCAATGAAGAATCTACTTCATGGGATTATGGGTGGAAAGGATGAGGTATGCATAAATATCTTTTTATTATAAAAGAAAGATAATATAAAAAAAAAATTAGCATTGTCTCACTGAGTAACCAGACCCCTCTACCTGAGTAAGCATTGTAGTTCGCATCAAAAGGTGGGAATGCTAAAAGATTGTTATAGAGTCTATCTCACCTCGTAGCATTTTTTGGACTCGAGTCAATAAGCTTAAGGGGTGTTCTATACCTATTGCCCTAAAGCCAACTGATTTGGGAGTCATTGGCTGAAAGCTTACTATAAGGGTTAGCTAGAAGGCTCAAGAGGCTAAGACATTGCACTACATTCTTTTTGAAAAAAAAAAGAAAGAGAAAAAAAAAAGTAGATAATAAGGGGACTAAATTGTAACAAGATAATAAATCCTACTCACATCAAGTTAGAGGACTTAAAGAGTAGAGTGGAAAGTTGATGCAAGAAAATCTCTAAAAAATTTGATGGCTAATACTCAATCACTAAATGGGTTAAATTGATAATCCAATGAAGTACCTCTTTAATGGTCTAGTCAGATATCCACTACAGTTAGAAATGTCTAGGATAACTTTTGATTCAAGGATAATTTGATGCACAATGCTAATTATCTATTTTACTTGAGGATGTGTAAAGTTCAAGTTGAGAAGAGTGATAAATACTTAATTTAAGTCACTAGAGATACTAAATATTATAATAATTGATGTTATTTTATTAAAATTTGATGCTTTCTAATCTATTTTACAGGTGATGAGGAGTTTGGGTTCATACAATTCAAATTGGACTCAAATTGGATCAGATTTAAGTGAACCAGACAACCAGCTCTCATTCCAATGTGAATGTGACTTAAAGATCAAAGATCAAGAAGCAGCCTCTCCAATTAAGGGCCCAGATTAGAAGATAAATGGAACTGTTGGTGCAAAAATCTGCTTGCGTCGAAGAAGCTGGAGTCGGGGAAGTCGCGGTCGCTGCCGGAACCTGCAAAGGAAGTCTAAACCGGAGGTGGGGTTGCTCCGGCAAGACCCTCCGATGCTCAAGTCAGTTCTCTGCCTCAACAAGAATGGAGTGCTCGAACGGAAAATTTAGCAGAGTTTTGAGATATGAAATGAGCTTATAGAATAACGTATCTGGGTCTCCTTTTTATAGGCGGGGGAGGTAATGGATCGATGGCGACGTTTGTAACCGCCAGGTAGTGGGCCGCCCACAGTCAGGAGGAATTTACTACGAAGAGTAGTGGAGCGGAGTCGTGGCTATCGCCGTAGCTCGCCATGTGGAATCTGTTACAGGCAGTGGAGTCACGCGGCGCCCGCCGCAGGGAGTGGAGCAGAATCATGGCCGTTGATACAGCCTGTCAGAGAATAATGGAGTCGCGTAGGGTCTGCCGCAATGAGTGGAGCAGAATCATGGCCGTTGATACAGCCTGTCAGAGAATAATGGAGTCGTGTAGGGTCTGCCGCAATGAGTGGAGCAGAATCATGGCCGTTGATACAGCCTGGGAATGTAGATCCATCGGCCGAAGCTCGACAGTGGTCGGGGCTGGTGACGGAGTTTGGCTCCCATAGGAGTCCGGACGAAGTCTGTCTTGCAGCCGTAGGGGTCGAGGATGAAGCCCGACTCTCGTAGGAGTCCGGGCGGAGTCTTCCTGCAATTTAAAGTTAAAGGCAGAGTCTGGCTCCCGTAGGAGTCCGGACAAGGCTTACCAGCGGTTGATGTTGAGGATGGAGCCCGACTCCCGTAGGAGTTCGGGCGGAGTCTACCTGCTGTTGAAGTCGTTGGCAGAATCCGGCTCCCGTAGGAGTCCGGACAAAGTCTGTCTGCTGTGGAAGTCGTTGGCGGAGTTCGGCTCCCGTAGGAGTCCGGATGGAGTCTACCTACAATCAAGGTTAAAGGCGAAGTCCGGATCCCATAGGAGTCCGGATAAGGCTTACCAGCGGTTGAAGTTGAGGACGGAGCCCGGCTCCCGTAGGAGTTCGGGCGGAGTCTACCTGCTGTTGAAGTCGTTGGCGGAATCCGACTCCCGTAGGAGTCCGGACAAAGTCTGTCTGCTGTGGAAGTCGTTGGCGGAGTCTGGCTCCCGTAGGAGTCCGGATGGAGTCTACCTGCAATCAAGGTTGTTGGCGAAGTCCGGATCCCGTAGGAGTCCGGATAAGGCTTACCAGCGGTTGAAGTCGAGGACGGAGCCCGGCTCCCGTAGGAGTTTGGGCAGAGTCTACCTGTAGTCGATGTCGGTGGTGGAGTCCGGCTCCCGTAGGAGTCCGGACAAAGTCTGTCTGCTGTGGAAGTCGTTGGCGGAGTCCGGCTCCCGTAGGAGTCCGGATGGAGTCTACCTGCAATCAAGGTTGTTGGCGAAGTCCGGATCCCGTAGGAGTCCGGATAAGGCTTACCAGCGGTAGAAGTCGAGGATGGAGCCCGGCTCCCGTAGGAGTTCGGGCGGAGTCTACCTGTAGTCGATGTCGGCGGCGGAGCCCGGCTCCCGCAGGAGTCCGGGTGGAGTCCACTTGAGGTCGGAGTTGTCGGTGGAGCCCGGCTCCCGTAGGAGTCCGGGCGGAGTTGTCATGTAGTCGATTCCGCTGAGGACTTCGACTGTGGGTATTTTATACCCAACACCAGTCTCCCTACTTCCGAGTTTGAATTTCAATCGAGGGAAGTATAGAGAGAGACGGGCACAGCCGAAGTCGTCCCTTCGAATCCTGCGTTCTGCCACCCCCAGATATTTTGGCATTAAATGTGCGCACGCCAGAGCCTATTTTTTGGTGAAGGTGACCTGAAGAGTCTTTTCGGAACCTCCGTCAGAACGCGATCCCAAGCATCGTGCTACGGAAATTTGTGAGTGGTCAACCCCCGATAGCGATGAGGGGGACATGCGGGACACGTGGCACGCACCAGTTGGCCCAGGAACACCCACTGCCATAACTGCGCTAGGATCCGTCGGCTATTTAAACCCCCAAATCTCCCTTCGTGGCTTCATTCTGCCGATAGGATGGTGCCTTTCTTTTGCCCGAGAGCTTAGCTACTCAGCTACTCCCCTCGCACCAGTCCTTGCCTTCTTCAGCTCCCCAATTCTTCTCCGAGGGTGTCCACGCCATGTCCTCTACCCCGGAAGCCATTCTTGAAGGGAGGTTTAGGGCTTGGAGGAAGGAGAGGAGGAGAACGGCGGCCGGTGAGAATCTCCGTCGCTTTAAAGGGGGCTCAAGGAAGAATTCCTTCAACAACAGGGGTTTAATAACGGGGGCAGCCGGTGAAGTTATTCTGCCCAAGAATTTTGGAGCAGCAAGGCGGGGTGATACCGGTCAAGAGGGCAAGGCTGTCGTCACAAGCTATGGCGGGATCCTTGATACCGTCGGGGCCGAGGGACCAGAAGCTGTCGGCGTTGACGGTGGGGCAGTGGAACTTGTTGCGGGGACGGTGGAAGTAGCGCATGCCGACCTTGCCGGAGCATTTTGGGTGGCGGCTGTCGTGGAACATTCGGAGATGGAGTGTATCTCTGGCATCACCGCAGCATCCAAGGTGACTCCGGTTCTTCTTGAAACAGGTCTTCGTCACTGCCGCCGTTGCCCTTACCGCCCCCGGGGATCTATCCCACCCTTTTCCCCCTAGGGTCGAGAATTTGGAGATGGAGCGGAGCGAGGTGGGGCGAGAGCTGATAGGTCCGTTACACGCACTGGAGAACCGGTTGAGAAGGACAGAGATGGGAAGAGGAGTTTGCAGCTCGGAGTGGCCTTCAGTATACCCCTTCCAAGCCGTGCCCGCGAGGCTTGCGATGATGTATATCTTTTTCTTGACCCACCGGGTCCTGTAACGTATATCTTGTTAAATGAAAAGAAGATTTGGTTACCTTGTCTGCATCTTGCATTGAATAGTTGTCTGTCGAACTTTTTCATTTTTCTTTCCTTTTTCTTCTTTCTTTTCTTCTTTTCTTTTTCACGTCGTCCCAAGGTCATCGATGACCTCTTTTATTCGCGTAGGGTTGTTATTTGCCGAGCTCCTTTTTGACTTTTACGCTGTTCGAAGATACCCAGTTGTTATTCCGTTAACGACTACAGGTTCGCTCGGGGCCATTTGGGCCCGGGGTCCTTCCTGGGGCTTGAATTCGGGGATCCGAGCTCCCGTTGCCCTCATGCGCTGTTTGCTTTCCGATCATTGCTGTTGCGATCCATTGCCTTCCTTTTTTGCTTGGAGTTTTTCTCCGCTGAAGTCGAGGCTAAGTTCGGCTCCCGTGGGAGCCCGAACGGAGAATCCCTCTTGAAGTTGGAGTTGTGGGCGAAGCCCGGCTCTCGTAGGAGTCAGGGCGAAGTCTTCCTACAATCAAGATTAAAGGCAAAGTCCGGATCCCGTAGGAGTCCGGACAAGGCCTATCGGCAGTTGCTGTTGTCAGCGGAGCCCAGCTCTCGTAGGAGTCCGGGCGGGGTTGTCCTGTAGCTGATGTCGGTGATGGAGCCCGGCTCCCATAGGAGTCCGGGTGAAGTTTTCCTAGGCGTCATGGACGGAACCCGGCTCCCGTAGGAGCCCGGGCAAAGTTTTCTTTGGCGTCGTGGATGGAACCCGGCTCTCGTAGGAGTCCGGGCCTTCCCCTTTATTTGAGCCAGGGCGAGGTTCTCCTTCTGTTCCTGGCTGGGCTGTGAGGGCGCGTTAGGGCGCTGTAAGGCCTCTTCCCCCATCCGGTCTAAAAGAACTGGGCTTTTGACTTTGCTCATGTCAGGACGAGGTTCTCCTCCTGTTTTTGACATGGCTGTGGGGGCGCATATGGGCGTTGTAAGGCCTCTCCCCCCATCCGGTCTAAAAGAACCGGGCTTTTGACTTTGCTCAAGTTAGGGTGAGGTTCTCCTCCTGTCCCTAACAGGGCTGTGGGGGCGCATGTGGGCGTTGTAAGGCCTCTTCCCCCATCCGGTCTAAAAGAACCGGGCTTTTGACTTTGCTCAAGTTAGGGCGAGGTTCTCCTCCTGTCCCTAACAGGGCTGTGGGGGCACATATGGGCGTTGTAAGGCCTCTCCCCCTATCCGGTCTAAAAGAACCAGGCCTTCGACTTTGCTCAAGTTAGTGCGAGGTTCTCCTCCTGTCCCTAACAAGGCTGTGGGGGCACATATGGGCGTTGTAAGGCCTCTCCCCCCATCCGGTCTAAAAGAACCGGGCCTTCGACTTTGCTCAAGTTAGGGCGAGGTTCTCCTCCTGTTCCTAACAGGGCTGTGGGGGCACATATGGGCGTTGTAAGGCCTCTCCCCCCATCCGGTCTAAAAGAACCGGGCCTTCGACTTTGCTCAAGTTAGGGCGAGATTCTCCTCCTGTCCCTAACAGGGCTGTGGGGGCACATATAGGCATTGTAAGGCCTCTCCCCCCATCCGGTCTAAAAGAACCGGACCTTCGACTTTGCTCAAGTTAGGGCGAGGTTCTCCTCCTGTCCCTAACAGGGCTGTGGGGGCACATATGGGCGTTGTAAGGCCTCTCTCCCCATCCGGTCTAAAAGAATCGGGCCTTCGACTTTATGAAGTTGCCCTTTTGTTTTTGATACAGTTTGCTTGAATTGTCCCAAGACATATGGGCATGCATTTTTTGATTAAAACGAAATTACTGGTAGTACATCCGTAAGTTTTCTGAGCTCCATGATCGTGGGAGGTCGGCTCCTCCGAGATCCTTAAGATAATAAGTTTCGGGCCGGACTACTTCTTTGACCTCATAAGGTCCCTCCCAGTTTGGGGCAAGTTTCCCCTGGCCCTGAGGTTGCGAGACAGCAGCTCGTCGGAGCACTAGATCTCCTGCTTTAAATGCTTTGTTCTTGACTCGGGCGTTGTAATATCGAGCAACTTTCTGTCTGTAGGCTGCCATTCGAACCTGAGCGATCTCCCATCTTTCTTCCAGCAGGTCGAGGTTGGCTCTGAGACTTTGTGAATTTTGGTGTTCGTCGAATGCCACGACTCGTGCCGACGGGAGTTTAAGCTCGATCAGGATGACGGCTTCCGTACCAAAGGCTAAAGCAAAGGGAGTCTCTCCCGTAGGTAACCTCTGGGTGGTTCGATACGCCCATAGCACATGATAAAGCTCGTCCGCCCAAGTTTCTTTTGCTTTTTCAAGCCTTGTCTTAATCCCCTGCAAAAGGGTTCTGTTAGTTACCTCAGCTTCGCCGTTCGCCTGAGGATGGGCTACCAATGTGAAGTTGTTGGAGATGTTTAGATCTTCACAGAATTCGGCGAATCTGGCTCCTGCGAATTGCCGTCCATTATCAGTGATTAGGGTTCTAGGCAAACCGAACCTGCAAACGATCGATTTCCAGACGAAATCCTGCACTTTCGCTTCTGTGATTTTTGCTAGTGGCTCGGCTTCGACCCATTTGGTGAAGTAGTCGATCGCTACAAGGAGGAACTTTCTTTGCCCAGACGCCATGGGAAAGGGGCCAAGAATATCCATCCCCCATTGTGCAAAAGGCCATGGGGCACTCAAGGGTGTGAGCTCGGTAGCGGGCATCTCTGGATATTGGCGTATCTCTGGCATCGATCACACTTTTTGACATATTCAATCGAATCATGATGCATTGTTGGCCAGTAGTATCCTTGGTGGAGTAGCTTGTGGGATAAAGATCTGGCTCCCAAATGGTTTCCGCAAACTCCCTCGTGTACTTCCCACAAGGCATAGTCAGCTTCCGAGGGCCGGAGGCATCTTAAGAGGGGCAAGGAATATGATCTTTTGTACAATTTGCCCTCATAAAGGATGTATCGAGAGGCCTGATTTCGAAGCTTCCGGGCCTTTTTCGCATCCTGGGGGAGAACTCCATCTCTAAGATAGGTCATCAGCGGGTCGACCCAGCTGGGCTCGCGGTCGATTTCCATTACGGGCCGCGGTTCTTCTGTACTCGGATATTTTAGAACTTCAAAGAGGACGCCTTTGGGCAATTCGGCCGGAGCTGATGTCGCTAGCTTGGAGAGAAGATCGGCTCTGGTATTCTCCGACCTTGGAATCTGCCTGATGTCGAAACTGCTAAAGGCGGGGGTAAGCTCCTTTACTTTCTCAAGATATTTGGCCATACTGTCCTCCCGTGCTTCATAACTCCCGCTGACTTGTCCCACCACTAGTTGGGAGTCGCTGTGTACCCGAGTTGACCTATTCCCAGCTCTTTGGCGATCCTTAATCCCATGATCAGATCCTCATATTCCGCTCCATTGTTTGTTGCGGGAAATTCGAAATGCAGAGCGTACTCCGCGATGACCCCCTCCGGGCTGACCAAGATCAGGCCTGCACCCGCGCCTGCCATGTTGGAAGATCCATCCACATAGAGGGTCCAAAAGCAATCGGAGGGACTGGCTTCTTCGTTGAGGGAGTTCGGTTGAGTCTTCAGGTCATCAACTTCGCTTTGCTCAGGTTCGGCCTCCTCTGGGATGGTGCACTCTACTATGAAATCTGCCAATATTTGGGCCTTTACTGCTGGTCTAGGTCTGTAGTTGATGTCGAATTCTGTGAGCTCGATCGCCTATTTTGCCATCCTTCCAGAGGTATCAGCTCGGTGCAAAACCGCCTTGATCGGTTGATCGGTGAGTAGCGTCACCGTGTGCCCTTGAAAGTAAGGTCGGAGTCTCCGAGCTGCAACCAACAAGGCGTAGGTCAGTTTTTCTAATTTGGTGTACCTGGTCTCGGCGTCCCTCAACGCACGGCTAATGTAGTAGACTGGTCGCTGGAGTTTCGTTTCTTCTTTGACAAGGACAGCTGCGAGGGCCGTGGGAGAGACCGTCAGGTACAAAAATAGTTCCTCCCCAGGTTCAGGCTTCGCCAGCAGCGGGGGTGAGCTAAGGTAGCTTTTTAATTCTTCAAACGCCTGTTGGCATTCAGAGGTCCAACAGAAGTTCTTCGGCTGCTTGAGGGTCTGAAAGAAGGGCAAACATCGTTCGGCCGACCTCGCGACAAAGCGATTAAGAGCCGCTACCCTTCCTGTGAGGCACTGAACCTTCTTGATCGACCTTGGAGCGGTCATCTCTTGGATGGCATTAATTTTCTCTGGATTGGCCTCAATCCTGCGCCCCGATACCATGAAGCCCAGGAACTTTTCTGAGGTTACCCCAAAAGCGCATTTGGTTGGGTTCAGCTTCATTCTATACTTTCGAAGAGCGTCAAAGGTTTCCTCGAGGTCGGCGACATGATTTTTGGAAGACCTGCTTTTTACAAGCATATCGTCCACGTAAACCTCCATGTTTCGGCCGATCTGCTCTTTGAAGATTTTGTTCACCAGTCGTTGGTAGGTTGCGCCCGCGTTCTTGAGGCCGAATGGCATGATCCTGTAGCAGTAAAGGCCGTGATTAGTGATGAAAGCTATCTTTTCTTCATCTTCCGATGCCATTCTAATCTGATTATAGCCGGAGAATGCGTCCATAAAAGTGAGGAGCTCATGGCCTGAGGTAGCATCCACCAGTTGGTCGATCCTGGGAAGGGGGTAGCTGTCTTTTGGACAAGCCTTATTCAGCTTTTTGATGTCTATACACATCCTCCACTTGCCGTTTGCTTTCTTGACCAAAACAACATTGGAGATCCACTCAGGATAATTGACTTCCTTAATAAATCCGACCTTGATAAGCTTATCCACTTCCTCAGCTATCGCCTCCTGCCTCTCCGGGGCATGACTCCAGATTTTTTCTTTTGTCGGTCGATGTTTCGGGTCGACTGCCAGATGATGTTCCATGACTTCTGTGTCAATCCCCGGCATATCCGCCGGGACCCATGCGAAAACATCCACATTCCTTCGGAGGAAATCAACGAGATGCGTCTGCACCTCCTCCCCCAGGTTGGAGCCAATTAACACCACATGCTCCGTGTTCCCATCATTCAAAGGAATTGGTATTAGATCTTCGATTGGACCGCCCCTCTCTTCAGCGAGGTCATCGCGAGTATCCAATCCATCGACCGGACAGAGGTCCGCTTGATCGCTTCTTTGCAAGGCAATATTGTAGCAATGTCTGGCTAGGGCTTGGTCTCCTCGGACCTCTCCGATCCCCTGGTTGGTGGGGAACTTCAATTTCAAATGGTAGGTTGAAACGACAGCTCTGAGGGCATTGAGGCCGGGTCGGCCAAGGATTGCATTGTAGGCAGATGGCGCCTTTACCACCAAGAAATTCACCAGAGCTCTGTACTGCTTTGGATACTGACCCACGGTCATAGTCAGAGCTATCATTCCCTCCGTCGGAACAGCGTCACCGGTAAACCCTATCAAGGGAGAGCAAATCGGTCTCAGATGACCGCTAAGAGTGGACATTCTTGAAAAGGCGTCGTAGAACAAGATGTCGGCCGAACTTCTGTTGTCGACAAGAATGCGACGGACGTCGTAATTCGCTATATTCAAGGAAACTATGACCGCATCGTTATGAGGGAATTGGACTCCCTGGGTGTCTTTTTCGGTGAATGTTATGGGTTCTTCAACCTTTTGCCGCTTGGAGGATGCAGCTGGTGTGCTGATTGCCTCCCGCCGGGATTCCCCCGAGATGACGTTGACGGAATCCGGCAGAGACCGGTCATCCGGCCACCCCTTATCGACGACCATAGCCAGAGGTAGTTGTGCAGAGACCTCGCGAGAAGGCATCAGATGAGGGAAAGAGGATTGGGTGCCAGAAAAGATGGCCGGAAGCGGATCCGTTGAGCGCTCCTTTAAGAACAAGGGTACTGCGAAGATACAGCCCCTTCCTCTAGCGCCAATCCTGTTGGTGCAAAAATCTGCTTGCGTCAGAGAAGCTGGAGTCGGGGAAGTCGCGGTCGCCGCCGGGACCTGCAAAGGAAGTCTAAACCGGAGGTGGGGTTGCTCCGGCAAGACCCTCCGACGCTCAAGTCAGTTCTCTACCTCAACAAGAATGGAGTGCTCGAACGGAGAATTTAGCAGAGTTTTGAGATAAGAAATGAGCTTATAGAATAACGTATCTGGGTCCCCTTTTTATAGGCGGGGGAGGTAATGGATCGATGGCGACGTTTGTAACCGCCAGATAGTGGGCCGCCCACAGTCAGGAGGAATTTACTGCGAAGAGTAGTGGAGCGGAGTCGTGGCTATCGCCGTAGCTCGCCACGTGGAATCTGTTACAGGCAGTGGAGTCACGCGGCGCCCACCGTAGGGAGTGGAGAAGAATCATGGCCGTTGATACAGCCTGTCAGAGAATAATGGAGTCGCGTAGGGTCTGCCGCAATGAGTGGAGCAGAATCATGGCCGTTGATACAGCCTGTCAGAGAATAATGGAGTCGTGCAGGGTCTGCCGCAATGAGTGGAGCAGAATCATGGCCGTTGATACAGCCTGGGAATGTAGATCCATCGACCGAAGCTCAGCAGTGGTCGGGGCTGGTGACGGAGTTCGGCTCCCGTAGGAGTCCAGACGAAGTCTGTCTTGCAGCCGTAGAGGTTGAGGATGAAGCCCGGCTCTCGTAGGAGTCCGGGCGGAATCTTCCTGCAATTTAAAGTTAAAGGCGGAGTCCGACTCCCGTAGGAGTCCGGACAAGGCTTACCAGCGGTTGATGTTGAGGACGGAGCCCGACTCCCGTAGGAGTTCGGGCGGAGTCTACCTGCTGTTGAAGTCGTTGGCGGAATTCGACTCCCGTAGGAGTCCGGACAAAGTCTGTCTGCTGTGGAAGTCGTTGGCGGAGTCCGGCTCCCATAGGAGTCCGGATGGAGTCTACCTGCAATCAAGGTTAAAGGCAAAGTCCGGATCCCGTAGGAGTCCGGATAAGGCTTACCAGCGGTTGAAGTTGAGGACGGAGCCTGGCTCCCGTAGGAGTTCGGGCGGAGTCTACCTGCTGTTGAAGTCCTTGGCGGAATCCGGCTCCCGTAGGAGTCCGGACAAAGTCTGTCTGCTGTGGAAGTCGTTGGCGGAGTCCGGCTCCCGTAGGAGTCCGCATGGAGTCTACCTATAATCAAAGTTGTAGGCGAAGTCCGGATCCCGTAGGAGTCCGGATAAGGCTTACCAGCGGTTGAAGTCGAGGACGGAGCCCGGCTCCCATAGGAGTTCAGGCGGAGTCTACCTGTAGTCGATGTCGGCGGCGGAATCCGGCTCCCGTAGGAGTCCGGACAAAGTCTGTCTGCTGTGGAAGTCATTGGCAGAGTCCGGCTCCCGTAGGAGTCCGGATGGAGTCTACCTGCAATCAAGGTTGTTGGCGAAGTCCGGATCCCGTAGGAGTCCGGATAAGGCTTACCAGTGGTTGAAGTCGAGTACGGAGCCCGGCTCCCGTAGGAGTTCGGGCGGAGTCTAACTGTAGTCGATGTCGGCGGTGGAGCTCGGCTCCCGCAGGAGTCCGGGCGGAGTCCACTTGAGGTCGGAGTTGTCGGCGGAGCCCGACTCCCGTAGGAGTCCGGGCGGAGTTGTCATGTAGTCGATTCCACTGAGGACTTCGGCTGTGGGTATTTTATACCCAACAATAGTCAAAATTACAAATTTGCCCTTAGATTTGTACAGGAATATGTCAGCCAATCTGGCATTCTAGGGCACACATCTAATAAACTTTCACTTAACCTAATGCCAATTGGCTACATATCTAACTCCCATCTTCTCAAGGTGGGCTTCGATATTTTGCTGGCCTAATGGCTTTGTCAGCGGATCTGCCACATTGTTTGTTGAATCTGTGGAGAAATTCAGTGCAGGGGTAAAATGATAATTTTAAAACTTTTTAAAATAACTATTTTACAGTAAAAATTATTAATTAATCTAATTAATTAATATAAATTTACCCTACACTAAGATCTAAATATGATATATAGCATGCATTCATTTAAATTTGAAATTCAAATGCGAACAGAAAACACTTTACTGTAATGTGTTCAGAACACAATACCTTTGTGCAGGTAGTAGATCGCCGCAATCTGATCACCGTTGGGAGAGTCTGATCATCGTGATGCAGCCACACAGTGTGTCTGGCCTCTGTGGATCATCCACACGAAGCTTCCGATCTGATCGACTCCTCACGAGTGCTAGCTCGTTGTAGAGCCCTTTTGACGGTCGATGCTGATTGAACTCCTTCGATCGATGTATGTCAATTCTTCGGATACTTCGGATCATCAACAGACATGCTTGAGAGGATGTTGAAGATCTCTCTGAGATTTTGTGAGCTCACGACACTCGTAGCTCACTTTCTCACTTCCCAAACCCCAGGCTAAAACTCTAGGGAACTCATCGAAAATCTTGCACCCATTTTTTTTTCTTTTCTTTCTTTTTCTCTTGGAAGGATATGGACTTCCTTCTCAAGCACAAGACTTCTCACGCCCCAAAATTTTTCTCCAAAAATCTTCTTCTTGCACACCCCACTCTTCTCCTCCTTTTATAACAACATCAAACGTCTTATCCAAAAGAAAAGATAAAGATGAGTAATTGCACATTTGAATTTAAATCAAATTTCGAATTCAAATGGATACCAACTCATCTCTTATCCACTAAAAGCATGAGGTGTGGCTTAAATTATGCATGGAGTGATTTCATAAGAAACCTTTTCTCATGTAATAAATGTGGCATAAAAAAAGGGATAAGGTGCAAAGATTGATTGCCCATTTAAATTCAAACTTTATTTTGAATTTGAATGGCCAACCAATCATCCTTATCCATTCATATGGCACATTAAAGTGGGGTGGGGAGAGGGCTTGGCGTGAGAAAAAAATTTATGAGAAGTTCCTTCTCATGAATTCAAATGGGTGCAATGGAAGTGAGGTGGCGCATGGAGATTGGGTCAAGGTGGTTTAATTATTTAAACCAACCTAATTGAACCAAATAAGTTTGGTCCAATTAGACTAATTTAAACCTAACTAAATTAGGTTTAATTAGGCTCAATAAAATCCTAATCAAATCAGGAATTGATTAAGCCCAATCCCTGATCAAATCAGGGACCAAACCATCTCGACGATTAGGTCAACTCTTAACATAATCGGGTCAAACCCAATTAAATCCAATTCAATTGGACTTGATCCAAAAATAATTACTCAATCAAATTGAGTTAATTAGTGATCAAATCACTAATTAAACCTCTCATAAATACTGAGTCCAAATCCGATGGGCAATCAGGCATCAGAATTCATCGATATGTAACCCTGATCGAAAAGTCCCAACCAGTGGGACTCTTGACCCCGGTACCCATAATGTGTGGAACTCATGATCATAGAATCCTGATTCTCGATCACTGAGTCCCAAACACGTAGGATTCTATATCAGCCATCAGATAAGAAAGGAACTTCTAATGTGTGTGACACCGTAGGTTCGAACCTAAGCCGGTAGCACAGGAACCAATTCCTGTACTAATCGAAGTGACCATCTAGCAATGGTACCCGATGTTCGGATAGGTCGAAGAGTCACAATCGCAACACTCAAAACCTACATGAATATGGTTACTATATAATTCATCCTTTTGACTCCTGTGTTTAGGATGACTCAGGGTTAAACTGTCAACCTTGATCAGATCATCCGAATCGTGCTCAACTCAAACAGTCCTGTGACTCCTCAAAAGGACTACCCTGGCCAAGATTTTGCTAAATTGAAACATGACTATACACAGCACCTAAACTGGAGTGATCAATCTCATCTTGACACATGCACCGACAAGTCAAGTACTTGACTACACCCAGCAGCCTTCCATCACTGAATTAAAAATTCAGGTAGTCCAGTGCCTAAGTGCAGTGTTGCCCAGCTATGCAACCCAAGAGGGGAGGGGGGTGAATTGGGTTTCTAAAAATTTTAAACTTAACTTTCAATTTATGAAGATTATTTAACAATAGCAAGATAAGTAAGAAGAGTGTAATTAATTCAAGGCTAATGGTTGAACGCAAGAATGTAAGAGAATAGCGAAGTTCTAAAGAAGAGCAATTAGGCACAACACAAACAAGTGGGTTTATAGTGGTTCGGTGCCAACCTTGCACCTACATCCACTCCCCAAGCTCCTACTTGAGAATTCTAATCCACTAACTTGTATTCAACCTGAATACACTCGTCGGAAACTCCGACTCTAGCTATCCCAAGCTAGACCACTTGTTTTCTGGGTACAAGCCAACCCAATACAATCTGATTCAAGGTTCGGATCAACCTTCCCATATTTTGGAACCCTTCCAAAATAAAAATAATAACTCAAAAGGAGTATTACAATTAACAGTACAGAAAATACAAAGGAAGCTCCTTTAATGAGCGAATGATGCTTTAAATACACTTTACTCAAATAGAAGAAGACTCTTTCTGATTTTCTCAAGGTGGTTGGAGACTTAAATAAGCACTTGAGGAGTTGGTGGACTTAAATTAAAAGCTTCTTGAATGCTTTAAGTGGGCTCTTGCTTAGGATTGAAAAGAATGCTTGAAGAACCTCTTTCAAAAATCTCTTTCTAATTTCTATATCTTGATTTCCTTCTTTAAGTCTCTTTATATATCTTCAAATAATGGTGGAGAGTAATCTGGGCAAAAATGGAGCCGTTAGAGCACCTTAAATGAGCATTAAATGCAAATAAAATGGGTGAAAAACTAGCCATTGTGGAACTTTTCAGTCACAAGGGTCGACTCAAGGGGTCGACCTCTGTGGAAAACAGCAAAAAATAATGGTTCTGTAATTTTGGCCTAAAAGTAGCAGAGGTCGACTCATGGGGTCGACTCATGCCTGGGGGTCGACCCATGGGGTCGACTCACAGACTGTGCCAGCCAAAAAATCTTGCGTGCCGTTCAGCCCTTTGAGTCATGAGTCGACTTATGGGGTCGACTCAAAAATAAAAATCTGGTTTTCTTGCAAAGTATACTTCCAAAAATATTAAAATTTTCTTCAATAGACTACACGTCTTTTGTTCTTGTTCTTGAGGCTTCTGAATCAGGTATTGATGAAATTATGATTTTGCCCCTGAAATGCAACAAGTCTTTTTCCAAGCCAAGATCATTAGTAATCTCCTCAAATGCTTTGTAATCATCAAAATCAATTCAAGGAGCAACAATCTCCTCCTTTTTGATGATGATAAAATACTTGAGCAAAAGCATATATAAAGCATTGAACATGAATTTCAAACTTATAAAGATGCATTACTTAATTATCATAGCCAAGTATTGGAATGAAATGCATCATAAGTAGTTTTAAGACAAATTTGAAATTTGCTACAGATTTGAAATTTTGCTTATGAGTGCATTTGCTTGGAAAGAAAAGCTGATGATTTTGATTCTCTGGCATATGTGCCCATTTGCTTAGCAATTTACTTATTGCCCATGCTTGATTTGTTTCTTATTGTTAAATCTTTATTGCTTTTATTGCTCATTTGCCCATTTACTTAGCAATTTGCTTATTGCCCATTTGCTTTTGATTCTTTACTCCCCCTTTTTGACAGCATCAACTGAGATTCTCTACTCCCCCTTTTTGAATATATTTTCTATTCATTCCTTTTGATGGGATCAATTTTAGCAATTTTGGTTCTTTAGCTTCCTTCTTTAATTGCTTGTTTGTATTGCTTATTGCTTTACTCTCCCTTAATATAGCAATCGTAAATGATATATTCATTGAAAAGATATTGCTATTCAAGTATTGCACAATTTAAAAGTAATTCAAGTTGATCACATTCAGAGATATTTATTGAAGGACAAAGGATATATATATATATTCAAAGATCTTTGAGTACAAAGATGTTTTAATACATAAGTGTTGACTTAGAGTACAATAGACATAGATAGAAGCTATCCAAAAGTCAAACAGTCAACATTGCATTACATATCCTAGACAAAAACTAAAGACAAACTACTCTGGATGTAGTAGAGATCATGACTGGATGGATCAGAGTCAGATGAATCGGAGATGGGGTGAGGAGATGAAGGATCATGACCATGGGCACGACCTCGATCGCGTCTGCCTCTGCCACGGGTAGAAGTGCCCGCACGAGTGGAGGGGTGAGAGGATCCTGAAGGCTGTGAAGCAAAGGACTGCACTACAAGTGATAGTCTGATAGTGTCCAGAAGGTTTAAGGCTCTCGAAATAGATTGTAGTAGTGCAGTGAATTGAGTGGAAGCATGCTCACTAGAGCCTCTAATCTCTTTCCTCAAAAAATCAAACCCACTCTCCAAGACTCCTCGCAGTCTGGCTGCCTCCGCAGATAGGTCTGAGACCTCAGTGATGTCTTCATGTGGCTGTGGATGGGCTAGAGCTAGTACTTGCCTCTGCAGGTCGAATAATCTGCTAGTCAGTCTCACCACACAACCCTCAAGCTGCTCGATACGAACTGACTGATCAGAAATCATCTGAAACACAGTGGAGATGTGGGGGATCAGTGCCTGATCAGATATATCATGAAATGTCGATCCCTGAGCTGAACCTAAAGTACCCATCTGACGAGATAGTATAGAAGCTACACGCTGAGATATCATCTCTATCTGGTTATCAGCCAATCTGATCTCTGAGAGATGTGCTCTGCTGTCCGACTGTTGGACTGAGGTGTGCCTCCTCATAGACTCTGACGGCCCAGCCTCAAGGTCAAAAATAAACTGAATGTCTGGAGATACAGCCCTGTGATCATGGAGAGGTGATGAAGGACCTTCCTCCTCTGTTCTGCCCTCAGCTCTCTCTTCCACACCCTTTGACCAACCACCATTAGTCTTGGAAAATCCCATGCAATGCAGAGTATGACGGTTGATAGTGTCAGAGTGAGAAAGCCTAGCTACTGCCTCCCCCTCAAAGCTAACTCCAAACCTCCTGAATACTAAAGTGAGGGCCATACCGAAAGGCAAATGTGCCTTGGACCTATTCAAGGTCTCTCTCATAGCTTCAATCATTAATGCCGGGAGGTTCAGGGGGGTTTGAGTAACAACATGATACATAATGCAGATGTCTTGGCCTGAGAGGAGATCATTGAAGGAACCAGATCTAGGGTTTCAGGGTTAGATCTTGAAACTTTTTCAAGATCATACAGCGGAAGACTAAAATAAATCAAAATTTATTTTTTAAGATCAAAAAATCCCTAGATCTAAGATCCTATTACATGATTATTACATAGCATTAAATCAAAAATTAAAATATATATGAATATAGTATGAACTACATGTTGATCATATCAACATGTTTCTATACTACATCTAATGTATGTATTAAACAATAGATCAGATCTATTACCTTGCAAGTTAGACGTTCTAACCTTGCTTATCTGGGCTTGAGGATGATGTTGCAAGCCGCACACGCGTCCGGCCTCTAGGAGTCGTCCACACGAGCCCATGAATCTCAATCAGAAGTCCTGCTTCAGGAAATCAGCGCAGTATGCTAGTACTGCGCTGATCCTTCTTTGATGGTTGATCAGGTGCCTCCTTCTTCTTGATTTGGACTCTTCCAATGATGGAAAGTAGAAGGAGGAGTTTTAGATCTGAGACACTCTCAGGAAACTCAAGATGGAGGGAGGAAAGATATGAAAACAAAAACCCAAGAAGAAGACCCTCTTCTTCTTCACGTTTTTCTCTCTAGATGCCCTAACTTGCATCTTTTATATCTCCACGACCCAAAGGTATTTATCTTTGATTTTTGAATGGAACAAAGCCCTCTCATATCTCTATCTCCCCCTAAAATTTTACAAAGAAACTCATCTTATATAGAGAGATATGATAGAGTCCTTGTCTAGGTCAAACACCTAGTCAAGGCTTATCCAAACATGGCAAGTTAAGTGACGCCCAACTCTTGAGCACCTCCTCCATATTTTCATGCATGGATCACCAGCAAAGGGTTCACAATATAAACCCTAAAAGCCAAGAAAATTCTAAAAAAAAAATTGGATAAATTCGGTGCAAAATTGAAAGAGTTTTGGATTTCTAAAACTCTATCTCATAGAATTCGAAATCCAAACTTATTCCTTTTAGATTTGATCCAAACCACCTTCCATGTAAGAAAGAAGAGAGGAGACCTTTTGTGAACGTGGGAGAGATCTGGGAGAGGGCTTTTGTCACACAAAATAAGTGAAGATTGGCGTTGAATAAGAGAGAGGGCGTGGAGAAGGTTTATGTGGCGCAAGGTGGAATCCTAGTCCTACTAGGATTCTGTCTCATAACTTGTTTTAATTTGGTTTCCCAAACCAAATCAAATCAAAATTAGATCAACCCAATTAAAATAGGTCTTATCCCAATTAAGAACCTAATTTAATAAGATTAAATTAGATTTAAATCTGATTTAATTTTCTAATCAAATTAGAAATTAGATTGACCCAAGTCCTAGTTGAACTAGGACTAGTTTTTCCTTGCACTTGGCTTATCCAATAAACCAATTAGACTTAATCCAATTAAGCCCAAACTAAATCTAATTAAATCATATTTAATTAGACTTAATCTCAGCCCATTGGCTTAATCAAATTAAGCCAATTAGCAATCGAATTGCTAATCGATCCTCCTGCAACACTTGCACTGGGTTAAATGTCAATCGTATTGATCATTTAACCCTATAATGATTCTTAATCATTGATCAACCATCCGATCGGATCATGAACTCTAATGTGTGTGACCTCATAGGTCCGAACCTAAGCCGGTAGCATAAGAACAAATTCTTATACCAATCGAAGTGACCATCTAGCAATGATACCCGACGACCGGATAGGTCGAATGTGTAGAACAACATCCTTAGAACCCATGCGGATATAGTTTTCATATAATTCATCCCCTTGACCAAAATGATCATAGGACACCCCAGAGCTCAACTGTCAACTCTGATCAGGTTGTCCACATTGTATTTCAAAATATCAAATCCATCTGATGGATTACCCTAGCAAAGGTTTTGCTAAATTGAAATACAGCGACTCATTCTTCTCCAACTCTTGGAGTGGTCAATCCCATCTCGATGACACTCTGACTTTGCAAGTACTTGACTGTGCCTAGAAGCCTTCCATCCCTGAATTAGAAATTCAGTTAGTCCAGTACCAAAGCACAGTGAGTTGCTTGCAAGTCACTGAGGTGATCTCAAGTCTAAGGGATACTTATATCTATATCCCATCAGAGACATTCTCGACAGCAGAATGCTCTGGAGTTGGTCACGTTCAATGATGATGTACCCTTACATCTCACCTGTATGCTATACCACTATCTCCACACTCTTTGGTTAAGAGGACAACCAACCCATATGGCCTACAGCGATCTATGCTCGATAGAAGCTGTCGTCCTTATTAACAGCCTATCATTTGGTCATGAACAGTTTTAAGGACTAATCGATAAATCCTCTCTTTATCGAACCTAAATAGTCCTAAGGACTTCATCATAACAACGGAGTTCATTAGAAGATGAAAGCTTATGATGAAGATGCCAAATATATTTTATTTATTAACAAATCAATTACAATACTTGGTTGCTCAACCGTCAACAGCTTGACGATTGGCTTTTTGGGACACATTTCCCAACAATCATGTCTACCACTTCTAGAGAAGAATAACTTAGTTACCATTTGATGTAGTATCCTCATCTCAATGGAAAGGATCTTGGCCTCTAATTTGTTTAGGCTTCCCGAGAAGGTTATTCCTAAAATCACATTAATTCCCTCCTCCTTAACTGGGAGTTCCATATTTGTGTATCCCTCATATGCTAAATGAAGAATTTCTCCCAAAAGCATAGGATCAAGACTAATTTCTATACCCTTTACAGTGGATCTTACTATTTCATTGCCATAGCTCAAGTTCAGATAAAACTCCCTAACCAGATCCACATAGGTATTTTGTTTAAGTGAGCAGTAGAATTTCCAACCTTGATCCTTGATTTTTGATCCGATAGAGAACCCCTCCTTTTCAAAAAATCTAAAATCTATGTTTTTGCCGGGCTCTACCTTCCTATCGGAGAGGGGTATCTTACTGGGGCTTATTGGAGACCGAGATGTAGCTGGAGCAGATGCCGGAGTAGGGATTGAAGCTGACGAGGTCTCGATTGCCTGTCTTTTCCGGTGCACACCCTCTTCCAACCCACAGACTGATTTTCTCCTTTGAGGAAGCTTCATTTTTGGAGCCATTTCCATAACCAGAGCTAGCAAGGATCTTAGGAGATCAAATGTGTGGAGAGATAGAAGGTTTTTAGAGGAAGGGAAAGGATTTTGGAGAGGAGTGCCGATTTGGAGAAGATGAGTAGAATCTAGGGCAGGCTCTACTCGCTCCAAATGACGAGAAGAAAAGGGAGGAGCTTGGTTCTAAGAGGGTGATTTTGAGAGTGAGAGATGGTGGAGGAAGAGTTTTTGGGAAGAGCTTGGGTTTGAGGAAGAAGAGAGGGGGTCTTTTGGCTTGGTGGAAGGAAGAAGATGAGGAGTTGGGTCAGCTCAAGGGAAGTTTTCAACAAAAGGAAGCGTCCGAAAGATTTGATCAAAAATTATAAGTTTATCCTAGGGTCGACCTTGGGAGTCGACTCATGGCACACAGAAATTTAGAAAAAATGATGAAATAATTTTGAAAAATTTGAAATATTGTGAGAAGGATGTATGCCCAAAAATTGATTTTGATAATGATTATTTTGGGCGATTGAGCTCAAAAAAAAAGATGAGAATTAAGCTAAAAGAATTTTTAGCATTGATATCTTGGAATCAGAGAGACATCTAAGCAGATGGATCAAGGATTCCTAGTTCTCTCCTAATTTCGCAAAATCTATCTTCACTTATCCATTCATATGGCACATTAAAGTGGGGCGTGGAGAGGGCTTGGTGTGAGGAAAAAATTCATGAGAAGTTCCTTCTCATGAATTCAAATGGGTGCAATGGAAGTGAGGTGGTGCATAGAGATTGGGTCAAGGTGGTTTAATTATTTAAACCAACCTAATTGAATCAAATAAGTTAGGTCCAATTAGACTAATTTAAACCAACTAAATTAGGCTTAATTAGGCTCAATAAAATCCTAATCAAATCAGGAATTGATTAAGCCCAACCCCTGATCAAATCAGGGACCAAACCATCTCGACGATTAGGTCAACTCTTAACCTAATCGAGTCAAACCCAACTGAATCCAATTCAATTGGACATGATCCAAAAATAATTACTCAATCAAATTGAGTTAATTAGTGATCAAATCACTAATTAAATCTCTCATAAATATTGAGTCCAAATCCGATGGGCAATCAGGCATCAGAATTCATCGATATGTAATCCTGATCGAAAAGTCCCAACCAGTGGGACTCTTGACCCCGGTACCCATAATGTGTGGAACTCATGATCAGAGAATCCTGATTCTCGATCACTGAGTTCCAAACATGTAGGATTCTACATCAGCCATCAGATCAGATAGGAACCTCTAATGTGTGTGACCCTACAGGTTCAAACCTAAGCTGGTAGCACAGGAACCAATTTTTGTACTAATCGAAGTGACCATCTAGCAATGGTACCCGATATTTGGATAGGTCGAAGAGTCGCAATCGTAACACTCAGAACCTACATGAATATGGTTACTGTATAATTCATCTTTTTGACCCCTGTGTTTAGGATGACTCAGGGTTAAACTGTCAACCCTGATCAGATCATCCGAATCGTGCTCAACTCAAACAGTCCTGTGACTCCTCACAAGGACTACCCTGGCCAAGGTTTTGCTAAATTGAAACACGACTGTATATAGCTCTTAAACTGGAGTGGTCAATCCCATCTTGACACACGCACTGACAAGTCAAGTACTTGACTACATCCAGCAGCCTTCCGTCACTGAATTAAAAATTTAGGTAGTCCAGTGCCTAAGTACAGTGTTGCCCAGCTTTGCAACCCAAGAGGGGGAGGGTGAATTGGGTTTCTAAAAATTTTAAACTTAACTTTCAATTTATGAAGATTATTTAACAATAGCAAGATAAGTAAGAAGAGTGTAATTAATTCAAGGCTAATGGTTGAATGCAAGAATGCAAGAGAATAGCGAAGTTCTAAAGAAGAGCAATTAGGCACAACACAAACAAGAGGGTTTATAGTGGTTCGGTGCCAACCTTGTACCTACATCCACTCTCCAAGCTCCTACTTGAGAATTCCAATCTACTAACTTGTATTCAACCTGAATACACTCGTCGAAAACTCCGACTCTAGCTATCCCAAGCTAGATCACTTATTTTTTGGGTGCAAGCCAACCCAATACAATTCGATTCAAGGTTCAGATCAACCTTTCCACATTTTGGAACCCTTCCAAAATAAAAATAATAACTCAAAAGGAGTATTACAACTAACAGCACAGAAAATACAAAGGAAGCTCCTTTAATGAGCGAATGAAGCTTTAAATATACTTTACTTAAATAGAAGAAGGCTCTTTCTGATTTCCTCAAGGTGGTTGGAGATTTGAATGAGCACTTGAGGAGTTGGTGGACTTGAATTAAAAGCTTCTTGAATGCTTTAAGTGGGCTCTTGCTTATGGTTGAAAAGAATACTTGAAGAACCTCTTTCAAAAATCTCTTTCTAATTTCTATATCTTGATTCCCTCCTTTAAGTCCCTTTATATATCTTCGAATAATGATGAAGAGTAATCTGGGCTGAAATAGAGCTGTTAGAGCACATTAAATGAGCATTAAATACAAATAAAATGGATAAAAAACTAGCCGTTGCGGAACTTTTCCATCATAGGGGTCGACTCATGCTCATGGGTCGACTCATGGGGTCAACCTCTGTGGAAAATAGTAGAAAATAATGATTCTGTAATTTTCGCCTAAAAGCAGCAGAGGTCGACTCATGGGGTCGACTCATGCCTGGGGGTCGATCCATGGGGTCGACTCACAGACTGTGCCAGCCAAAAAATCTTGCGTGCCATTCAGCCCTTTGAGTCATGAGTCGACTCATGGGGTCGACTCAAAAATAAAAGCCTAATTTTCTTGCAAAGTATACTTCCAAAAATATTGAAATTTTCTCCAATAGACTACACATCTTTCATTCTTGTTCTTGAGGCTTCTGAATCAGGTATTGATGAAATTACGATTTTGCCCCTGAAATGCAACAAGTCTTTTTCCAAGCCAAGATCATTAGTAATCCCCTCAAATGCTTTGTAATCATCAAAATCAATTCAAAGAGCAACATGCAGTGAGTTGCTTGCAAGTCACCATGGCGGTCTTAGGTCGAAGGGATATTTATACCCATATTCCATCAGAGCAAATCTTGACAGCAGAAATAGCTCTAGAGTCGGTCACATTCAGTGCAGATGTACCCTTACATCTCACCTGTATGCCATACCAGTGTCTCCACACTCATTGGTTAAAAGGACAACCAACCTATATGGCACACAATGACCTATACTTGATAAATATTGTCGTCTTTGGTAACAACGTATCATTTGGTTACGAACAGATTTAAGGACTAAACGACAAATCCTCCTTTGTCGAGTCTAAATAGTCTTAAGGACTTCACCACAACATAGGAGTTCATTAGAAGATGAAATATTTTGTGATGAAAAATATCAAAATAATTTTTATTAATTCATAATTTATGTACAAATACAAAAATGAGCACAACCGTCAACAGACTGACGATTGACTTTGGGACACTATTCCCAACAATCTCCCACTTGGCCTAAAGCCAATCGGTGCATTATCTAATACCCATCTTCGACATGTAGTTGTCAAACTCCTTCACCGCAATGGCTTTAGTGAATGGGTCAGCCAGGTTCTCCTTCCCGTCGATCTTCTGAAGATCGATGTCACCTCGATCCATAATTTTTCGGATGAGATAGTAGCGGTGCAGAATATGCTTCATCCACTGGTGTGCCTTTGGTTCCTTCGCCTGAGCAATGGCTCCAGAGCTGTCACAGTAGAGCAAAACTGGACCAACAAGGGAGGGTGCTACTTCGAGCTCGATGATGAATTTTTTCAGCCACACCGCTTCTTTGGCAGCATCTGATGCGACGACATACTCCGCCTCGTAAACTGAATCAGCCACTATGTGCTGCTTGGAACTTTTCCAGCAGATAGCCCCACCATTAAGGGTAAAAATAAATCCCGACACACTTTTGCTGTCATCGTGATCAGACTGGAAACTAGAGTCTGTAAACCCTATAAGTCTCAAGTCCGATTCACCATAAACAAGCCACTGGTCCTTAGTATTTCTTAAATACTTCAGGATGGTTTTAACAACCTTCCAGTGATTCTCCCCTGGATCAGATTGGTATCTACTCACTATCCCTAGTGAGTATGCCACATCTGGTCATGTACATATCATGACGTACATGATAGATCCCATTGCCGAAGCATATGGAATCCTACCCATACGCTCTCTCTCTTGAGGTGTTGTCGGACAATCCCTCTTCGAGAGAAAAATTCCATGGCCTATCGGAAGATAGCCTTTCTTGAAATTCTCCATGCTGAACCTCTTCGGCATAGTATCAATGTATGTGGACTGAGATAAACCAAGCAACCTTTTAGATCTATCCCTATAGATCCTCATCCCTAGGATGTAGGAAGCTTCTCCCAGATCCTTCATGGAGAATTGTGACGATAGCCAAATCTTTATTCCCTGTAATGCAGGGACATCATTTCCGATTAAGAGAATGTCATCCACATACAATACAAGAAATACTACTACTGGACCATTAGCCCACTTATAAATGCATGGCTCTTCTCCGTGCTTAACGAAGCCATACGTCTTGATCGTCTTATCAAAACGTATGTTCCAACTCCGTGATGCCTGCTTAAGTCCAATAATGGACCTCTGTAGCCTGCACACCTTAGACTCATCTGTGGATGTGAATCCTTCAGGTTGTATCATATACACCTCTTCATCCAGCTCTCCATTTAGGAAAGCTGTCTTCACATCTATCTGCCAGATTTTATAGTCCAGATGGGCAGCTATCGCAAGCATAATCCGAATGGATTTGAGCATTGCCACAGGAGAAAATGTCTCATCATAGTCTATACCATAATGTTGACGATATCCCTTGGCAACTAGACGGGCTTTATAGGTTTCCACCTTTCCGTCTGCGCCTCTCTTCCTCTTGAAGACCCACTTACACCCTATGGGTTTTACTCTTTCGGGTGGGTCAACCAATGTCCACACATCGTTGACCTTCATGGACTCCATTTCGGATTTCATGGTGTCTAGCCATTTCTCAGAGTCGGGTCTCTGCATTGCATCCATGTAGGTGATCAGATCTTCATCGTTTTCATCAAGTTCGATAGGATCATCGTCCCGGACCAAAAAACTATAGTATCTGTCCGGTTGATGTGGTACTCTACCAGATCGCCTTAAGGGTGCTTGAACAATGGGCTCCGGATCTGATCTAACCAAATCCGGTTCAGATTCAGCAACTTGTGTCAGTTTTTCCACCTGCCGAACTTCATCAAGTTCGATCTTAGAGGCAACAGTCCCTTCACCAAGGAACTCCTTTTCTAAAAAGATTGCCTTAAGGCTGACAAACACTTTCTGCTCATCAGCTAGGTAGAAGTAATACCCTTTGGTCTCTTTTGGGTACCCTATAAAATTACACTTGTCAGACCTAGGTCCAAGCTTGTCCATAATTAAACGTTTAACATAAGCCGGACACCCCTAAACCCTAAGGTGCGAGAGTACTGGCTTACGTCCTATCCATATCTCATATGGCATTTTGGTTATAGACTTACTCGGAACTCTATTTAGAAGATAACAAGTCGATTCGAGCACATATCCCCAGAGGAAGATCGACAGACCAGCAAACCCCATCACGGATCGAACCATGTCCAACAAGGTTTGATTCCTCCTTTCAGATACACCATTATGTTGTGGTGTTCCAGGAAGAGTCCACTGAGAGAGAATCCCATTCTCCCCAAGATATGTCAGAAAATCATTAGAAAGGTATTCACCTCCTCGATCAGATTGAAGAGTTTTAATACACTTTTTAGTTTATTTTTCTACCTCATTTTGAAATAGTTTGAACATTTCAAACGACTCTGATTTATGCTTCATTAAATAGACATACCCATACCTCGATAGGTCGTCTGTGAAGGTTATGAAGCAGAAATATCCACCTCTTGCACTTGAGCTCATGGGTCCACATACATCAGAATGTACCAGAGCCAAGAGTTCACTGGCTCGCTCACCTTTTCCAATAAAAGGTGATTTGGTCATTTTACCAAGAAGACAGGACTCATAGGTTGGAAGTGATTCACAATCACCTACTTCAAGAATTTCTTCTTGAGCTAACCTGTTTATCCTGTTCTTATTGATATGACCTAGCCTACAGTGCCAAAGGTAGACTTCTGACACATTATCTATTCTAGGATGTTTACCGAAGGTTTGAACCACATTAACAGGTTGTGATAGAAAGTAAATTTCATTATTAAGTTGTCCAACAAATATTGTAACACTATTCAAAATGATATTATAAATATTTTCTTTTATTAAAAATTAATAACCGTTCATGTCTAAAAGGCCTACAGAAATAATATTTAATAAAAAGCTTGGACAATAGTGACATTCACTCAGAATTATATTTCGAGAATTGATTACAAGGTTCATGATTCCTAATGCTAAAACTGGAACTTTGCTTCCATCTCCAACGTTCAGAAATTTCTCGCCTTCATCAAATCTCCTACTGACCTATAGATCCTACATCGAATTGCAAATACGATAAGGGCTTCCGATATCCAATACCCAGGCAGTAGTATCACAAATGGAAAAGTTGCAAGGTGTTATCATATAAGTACCTTGCTTCTTCTTCAGCCTGTTCGGGTCTAGTGAGGCAATGTATAGAGGACAATTCCTCTTCCAGTGCCCCTGCTTCTTGCAAAGGAAGCACTCTGTCTGGCTCTGGTCGGGCTTGCACTTCTTGGTCTGACCATGTGCAGACATCCCAACATGCGGTTGCACCTTCTTATTCTTCTTCTTCTTGTTCTTCTTCCCTTTCTTAAAGGATCGACGACCAGAAGAAGACCCTCCCACAATATTTACTAACTCTTTATGGAGCTGGTGGTCCTTCTCAAAGTTCTGCAGCAACCCCAACAAGCTGTGGTAGTTCACTGCAGGCTTTGTCATTCGAAAATGAGTAAGGGAAGGTAGGACTTGGGCAGAGAATTAAGGATCGCATCCTTACCGAGCTACTCGTGCAGGGGAAAGCCCAGTTTACTTAGGCACTCAATCATTTCGATTATGTACAGTACATGTTCAGTGATTGAGGCTCCATCCCTCATCCGAGCATTGAAAATGGCACAACTAGTTTTGTGCCTTTCACATCGTCAGGCGTGCCAAAGGAGTCGTTCAACATTTGAAGCATCTCCTGTGGCTGGGCATTCTCGAACCTGCGGCTGAACTCATCATTCATTGCCGCCAGCATAATGCACCGAACGGTGGTGCAGTCGTTGAGCCACTTCTGATAAATATCTCGGACCGTCCCTCTAACATTCGGGGGTGGCTCCTCAGGTGCCGGACCATTACTACATAAAGGATCCGCTCATGCTCAAGGATGATTTTTAATTTTCGATACCAGCTATCAAAATTAGGTCCCATGAGCTTGTCATTATCTAATAATGACCGGAGGGACAGGGTAGTGGCCATAGCTGCATAAAGAAAAACCAGACCTCTATTAGTACATAAATTATAAATACTAAAGACTTAGACTTTAGTCTAAAGTTTCTCCCAGTAGTTTTACGAACTGGTAGCCTCAACCTCCAATTCGAGGAATTACTTTAATTCCTTGGTGGGTATTAGAATCCACACAGACTACACATGAGCCCAACTTTGGTTGGTCAACCCATGTGCATCTATGGGTAGGTTCATAACCAGTTGTTTCTCTAAACAACTTCTAGTAATTAATTTTGCCCCAGAACCTAATCAGTAGGCTTTGACCTCCACTGAAAAGATCTGGTTAGGTCCAACCATTAACATGATTTGATTTGGTAAATCAGACCAATAAATGATCAGGCCCGACTTTGGCCGGCCAACTTGATCACCATCAAAAAGACTCAAACCAAATTATCATATTATGAATGATAATTTTATTAGTCAATAAGCACCAGGCCTTTGGGCCTCCAATGATTATTAAACTAATGGACTCATTATCACTCACTTAATGGGAGGCTATGACTTAGTTATCAATATAACTTAATCATTTTTAGAGACCTAATAATTTTTGAGAATTTTATTAAAGGATAGATGAGAAGAAAATATCCAGCCAATTTTAATCCTCCCACTAACTTCACCAATCAGATTAAAAAGGATTTAATTAAAGCTGGCATTAGGATCACCTAAATCAGTCAAACTGATTTACCTAATGACATGGGTGAGTCCTAATCACCAAGTAATCTAATCAAAACCTAATTCACCAGGTTGGCCAAGTAAGTGAGATCAGTGGTGGGGATAAGCCATTAACTCGTCAGAGATCGAATCACTGCGAGTAGCTCCCGCTTAAAAACCACTGGTCAAACTGTCAAACTTACCTTAGATACCAACCGGTTCATTAGTTTTAATTTGATCAACTTAGTAAATAGGGTTCCATCGCGTAGCCATGAATTAAGTCCATCTTGGTCTAGTTAAAGACATGGACCCATTCAACTACAACTATTGGAGTTGAGTCTAGAGTATCCTTGACCTAATCTAATTCAACTTTTGATTAGATTTGACCAATTACTCAAATTTAGTCCATTTCTTTAAGCTAACCTTAGGTCTAACCTAATTATGGACCTAATCCATCGAATCCATTGACCCACAAGTTTATGCAATTGTCTTAGGTCTTAATTCACAATTCAAGACCTATTAGACAACACGTAATTCTTTTAATTAAGTATTTGGGCTGATGGGTCAGGGTTTGGCATTTTGAAAATAATTTTCAAATTTGAAAGGTTTTATTTTTTGTTCATCAAATATGTTGACTCATTTCACAAATAGATCAGCACATTTCATAAATAGCAATCCTATTGCTAATTACATAACAAAAAATAACTTAATCAAAATAAATCATGAATATTCCTTTAGATCTAATCTAACACATTCATGATAAATTTCATAATTGAACCTTTACATCTTAATTCCTTTCGCTGCTTCATTTGCATGGGATATAATTGTAGCGGCACCCCTACCACCATAGGAGACCCCATTGAATGGGAGGAGAGGGTCTTTAAACCCTACTTTTCTCCTATGACCGGACCGCCATGGCAACCAACCCAATTCGATTACTTGCTACGTGGATCAAGTATATCTAAATATATCAATTTCAAAATTTAAATTTCAAATTTTAAATTTCAAATTTTAAATTTCAAACAAATTTCAAATTTCAAATTTCAAATTTTTTTGAATTTCAAATTTTGAATTTCAAATTTTTGAATTTTGAATTTCGAATTACAAATTTCAAAATTCAAAATTCAAATTTTTGAATTTCAAATTTTTTTGAATTTTGAATTTCGAACAACTTTCAAAATTCAAATTTCAAATTTTAAATTTCAAATTTTTGAATTTTGAATTTCGAACAACTTTCAAAATTCAAATTTCAAATTTTGAATTTTAAATTTTTGAATTTTGAATTTTGAACAACTTTCAAAATTTAAATTTTAAATTTTGAATTTCAAATTTTAAATTTAAATTTTTAGATTATAACTTAATCTACGCATGTAAATATATATATCACATCTAAGAACCCGCTCTGATACCATTTGTGGGGAAATTCAGTGCAGCGATAAAATGATAATTTTAAAACTTTTTTAAAATCACTATTTTACAGTAAAAATTATTAATTAATCTAATTAATTAACATGAATTTATCCTACACTAGGATCTAAATATGATATATAGCATGCATTCATTTAAATTTAAAATTCAAATGCGAACAGTAAACACTTTACTGTAATGTGTTCAGAACACAATACCTTTGTGCGGGTAGTAGATCGCCATAATCTGATCATCATTGGGAGAGTTTGATCATCGCGATATAGCCACACAGTGTGTCTGGCCTCTGTGGATCATCCACATGAAGCTTTCGATCTGATCGACTCCTCACGAGTGCTAGCTCGTTGTAGAGCCCTTTTGACGGCCAATGCTGATCGAACTTCTTCGATCGATGTCTATCGATTCTTCGGATGCTTCGGATCATCAACTGATGTGCTTGAGAGGATGTTGAAGATCTTTCTAAGATTTTGTGGGCTCACAACACTCGTAGCTTACTTTCTCACTTCCCAAACCCCAGGCTAAAACTCTAGGAAACTCACCGGAAACCTTGCACCCACTTTTCTTTCTTTTACTCTTGGAAGGATATGGACTTCCTTCTCATGCACAAGACTTTCTCACGCCCCAAAATTTTTCTTCAAAAATCTTCTTCTTGCATGACCCACTCTTCTCCTCCTTTTATAACAACATCAAACATCTTATCCAAAAGAAAAGATAAAGATGAGTAATTGCACATTTGAATTCCAATCAAATTTTGAATTCAAATGGACACCAACTCATCCCTTATCTACTAAAGGTGTGAGGCATGGCTTAAATTATGCATGGAGTAATTTCATGAGAAACCTTTTCTCATGTAATAAATGGAGCATAAAAAAAAAGATAAGGTGCAAAGATTGATTGCCCATTCAAATTCAAACTTTATTTTGAATTTGAATGGCCAACCAATCATCCTTATCCATTCATATGGCACATTAAAGTGGGGCGTGGAGAGGGCTTGGCATGAGAAAAAAATTCATGAGAAGTTCCTTCTCATGAATTCAAATGGGTGCAATTGAAGTGAGGTGGCGCATAGAGATGGGGTCAAGGTGGTTTAATTATTTAAACAAACCTAATTGAACCAAATAAGTTAGGTCCAATTAGACTAATTTAAATCCAACTAAATTAGGCTTAATTAGGCTCAATAAAATCTTAATCAAATCAAAAATTGATTAAACCCAACCCCTGATCAAATCAGGGACCAAACCATCTCGATGATTACGTCAACTCTTAACCTAATCGGGTCAAACCCAACTGAATCCAATTCAATTGGACTTGATCCAAAAATAATTACTCAATAAAATTGAGTTAATTAGTGATCAAATCACTAATTAAACCTCTCATAAATACTGAGTCTAAATTTGATGGGCAATCAAGCATCAGAATTCATCGATATGTAATCCTGATCGAAAAGTCCCAACCAGTGGGACTCTTGACCCCGGTACCCATAATGTGTGAAACTCGTGATCAGAGAATCCTGATTCTCGATCACTGAGTCCCAAACATGTAAGATTCTATATCAGCCATCAGATCAGATAGGAACCTCTAATGTGTGTGACCCCACAGGTTCGAACCTACGCCGGTTGCATAGGAACCAATTCCTGTACTAATCGAAGTGACCATCTAGCAATGGTACCCGACGTTCGGATAGGTCGAAGAGTCACAATCACAACACTCAGAATCTACATGAATATGGTTACTGTATAATTCATCCTTTTGACCCCTGTGTTTAGGATGACTCAGGGTTAAACTGTCAACAATGATCAGATCATCTGAATCATGCTCAACTCAAACAGTCCTGTGACTCCTCACAAGGACTACCCTGGCCAAGGTTTTGCTAAATTAAAACACGACCGTACATAGCTCCTAAACTGGAGTGGTCAATCCCATCTTAACACACACACCGACAAGTCAAGTACTTGACTACACCCAGCAGCCTTCCATCACTGAATTAAAAATTCAGGTAGTCCAGTGCCTAAGTGTAGTGAGTTGCTTGCAAGTCACCGTGGTGGTCTCAGGTCGGAGAGATATTTATACCCATATTCCATCGGAGCAAATCTTGACAGCAGAAATAGCTCCAGAGTCGGTCACGTTCAGTGCAGATGTACCCTTATATCTCACCTGTATGCCATACCAATGTCTCCACACTCATTGGTTAAGAGGACAACCAACCTATATGGCACACAATGACCTATACTTAATAAACGTTGTCGTCCTTGGTAAAAACGTATCATTTGGTCACGAACAGATTTAAGGACTAAACGACAAATCCTCCTTTGTCGAGTCTAAATAGTCCTAAGGACTTCACCACAACATTGGAGTTCATTAGAAGATGAAATATTTTGTGATGAAAAATACCAAAATAATTTTTATTAATTCATAATTTATGTACAAATACAAAAATGAGCACAACCGTCAACAGACTGACGATTGACTTTGGGATACTATTCCCAACAAAATCGACTCTCTTAACCTGGACATAACCTTTTTCGAGGTAATCATGGATCAGATGGAATCACCGCTCGATATACTTGGACTTCTGGTGAGATCTTGGCTCCTTAGCTAGGGCTATGGCACCATTATTATCGTAGTAAAGAGGGATGGCATCCGATGACATCACTCTAAGCTCCACGGCAAACTTCTTATACCAGAATGCCTCCTTCACAGCTTCTGATGCAGCAATATACTCTGCCTCCATGGTGGAATCTGCAATCACCGTCTGCTTGAAACTCTTCCTGCTAACTGCACCACCATTGTAAATGAACAGACCCCTAGATGTTGACTTTCGATCATCTATATCAGACATAAAGTCTGAGTCTGTATATTCCTGAATCTGGAGTTCTCCATTCTCAAAGACTAGAAACATATCCTTAGTTCTTCTCAAGTACTTAAGGATACATTTCACAAAAGTCCAGTGCTCTTCGCCTTGATTCAACTGATATCTGTTTGTCACACTCACAGCATGGGCTATATCAGGTCGTGTACATAGCATGGCATACATGAGGCTCCCTATTACCGAAGCATAAGGGATTTTGCTCATGCGTTCAATCTCCTCAGGTGTGCTAGGGCACATCTTCTTGGAGAGATGAATGCCATATCTAAAAGGTACTAAACCTCTTTTAGAGTTTTCCATGCTAAACCTTTTTAGCACCTCCTCTATGTACATCTTCTGTGAAAGTCCCAGCTGAAGGAACCAGATCTAGGGTTTCAGGGTTAGATCTTGAAAAAGAGGGTTAGATCTTGAAACTTTTTCAAGATCATACAGCGGAAGACTAAAATAAATCAAAATTTATTTTTTAAGATTAGAAAATCTCTAGATCTAAGATCCTATTACATGATTATTACATGACATTAAATTAGAAATTAAAATATATAAATATAGCAAGAACTACATGTTGATCATATCAACATGTTTCTACACTACATCTAATGTATGTATTAAACAATAGATCAGATCTATTACCTTGCAAGTTAGACGTTCTAACCTTGCTGATCTAGGCTTGAGGATGATGTTGCAAGCCACACACACATCCAGCCTCTAGGAGTCGTCCACACGAGCCCACGAATCTCGATTAGAAGTCCTGCTTTAGGAAATCAGCACAGTATGCTAGTACTGCGCTGATCCTTCTTTGATGGTTGATCAGGTGCCTCCTTCTTCTTGATTTGGACTCTTCCAAAGATGAAAAGTAAAAGGAGGAGTTTTAGATCTGAGACACTCTTAGGAAACTCAAGATGGAGGGAGGAAAGATATGAAAACAAAAACCCAAGAAGAAGACCCTCTTCTTCTTCACGTTTTTCTCTCTAGACACCCAAACTTGTGTCTTTTATATCTCCACGACCCAAAGGTATTTCTCTCTGATTTTTGGATGGCACAAAGGTCTCTTAAATCTCTAATTTATCTAAAATTTTATGAAGAAACTCATCTTATATAGAGAGATATGATAGAGTCCTTGTCTAGGTCAAACACCTAGTCAAGGCTTATCCAAACATGGCAAGTTAAGGGACGCCCAACTCTTGAGCACCTCCTTCATATTTTCATGCATGGATCACCAGAAAAGGGTGCACAATGTATACCCTAAAAGCCACAAAAATTCCAAAAAAAATTTGGATAAATTCGGTGCAAAATTGAAAGAGTTTTGGATTTCTAAAACTCTATCTCATAGAATTCAAAATCCAAACTTATTCCTTTTAGATTTGATCCAAACCACCTTCCATGTAAGAAAGAAGAGAGGAGACCTTTTGTGAATGTGGGAGAGATCTAGGAGAGGGCTTTTGTCACACAAAATAAGTGGAGATTGGCATTGAATAAGAGAGAGGGCGTGGAGAAGGATTATGTGGCGCAAGGTGGAATCCTAGTCTTACTAGGATTCTGTCTTATGACTTGTTTTAATTTGGTTTCTCAAATCAAATCAAATCAAAATTAGATCAACCCAATTAAAATGGGTCTTAACCCAATTAAGAACCTAATTTAATCAGATTAAATTAGATTTGTTGGTGCAAAAATCTGCTTGCGCCGGAGAAGCTGGAGTCGGGGAAGCCGCGGTCGCCGTCGGGACCTGCAAGGGAAGTCTAAACCGGAGGTGGGGTTGCTCCGGCAAGACCCTCCGACGCTCAAGTCAGTTCTCTGCCTCAACAAGAATGGAGTGCTTGAATGGAGAATTTAGCAGAGTTTTGAGATAAGAAAATGAGCTTAAAGAATAACGTATCTGGGTCCCCCTTTTATAGGCGGAGGAGGCAACGGATTGATGGTGACATTTGTAACCGTCTGGTAGTGGGCCGCCCGTGGTCAGGGGAATTGATTGCAAAGGATAGTGGAGTAGACGCGTGGCCATCACCGTGGCTCGCCACGTGGAATCTGTTACGAGGGGTGGAGCAGCGTCTGTTGTCGTGACTCGCCAGCGGATGGGAGAATCGCATGGAATCCGTCGCAGGAGGTGGGGCAGGTTCGTGGCCGTTATTGCGGCCTGCCAGGGGGTAGTGGAGCTGTGCAGAATCTGCCACAGAAAGTGGAGCAGGGTGGCGATGGTTACTGCGGCCTGTCAGGGAATGATGGAACTGCACGGAGTCCGCCACAGGAAGTGCAGCAGGGTCGTGGCTGTTTTGGTGGCCTGCCAAGGGGCGCGGATCTGTTGATTGAAGCCCGGCAGCGGCCGGAGCCTGGCTTCTGTAGAGGTCCGGGAGAGGTCCTCCTGGCGGTTGGGGTCGTGGGTGGAGCCCGCCTTCCGGGGGAGTCCAGGCGGAACCCTCTCGGAGCTGAAGTTGCGGGCGGAGCCCGGCTCCCGTAGGAGTCCGGGCGAAGTCTGCCTGCGGCTGCAGTCGTTGGCGTCGAGGATGAAGCCTGGCTCCCTTAAGAGTACGGGTGAAGTCCTCCTGCAATTAAAATTAAAGGCGAAGTCCGGCTCTCATAGGAGTCCGATCGGGGCTTACCAGCGGTTGATGCTGAGGACGAAGCCCGGCTCCCGTAGGAGTCCGGTCGGAGCTGTGCTGTGGTTGGTGTCGGTGGTGGAGCCCGGTTCCTATGGGAGCCTGGGCGGAGCTGTTCTGCTGTCGGCGATGGAGCCCGGCTCCCGTAGGAGTCCGGACAGAGCTGTTCTGCTGTCGGCGGTGGAGCCCGGCTCCCGTAGGAGTCCGGACGGAGCTGTGCTGCAATCAAAGTTAGAGGTGAAGTCCGGCTCCCGTAGGAGTCCGGACGGAGCTTACCAGCAGTCCAAGTTAGAGGTGAAGTCTGGCTCCCGTAGGAGTCTGGACGGAGCTTACCAGCAGTCCAAGTTAGGGGTGAAGTCCAGCTCCCGTAGGAGTCTGGGCGGAGCTGCTCTGTAGCTGATGTCGGAGGCGGAGCCCGGCTCCCGTAGGAGTCCAGGCGGAGCTGCTCTGTAGTTGATGTCGAAGGCGGAGCCCGGCTCCCGTAGGAGTCCGGGCGGAGCTGCTCTGTAGTTGATGTCGAAGGTGGAGCCCGGCTCCCGTAGGAGTCCGGGCGGAGCTGCTCTGTAGTTGATGTCGAAGTCGGAGCCCGGCTCCCGTAGGAGTCCGGGCGGAGCTGCTCTGCAATCAAAGTCAGAGGTGAAGTCCAGCTCCCGTAGGAGTCCGAACGGAGCTTACCAGCAGTCCAAGTTAGAGGTGAAGTCTGGCTCCCGTAGGAGTCCGGGCGGAGCTGCTCTGTAGCTGATGTTGGAGGCGGAGCCCGGCTCCCGTAGGAGTCCGGGCGGAGCTGCTCTGTAGTTGATGTCGAAGGTGGAGCTCGGCTCCCGTAGGATTCCGGGCGGAGCTGCTCTGTAGTTGATGTCGAAGGCGGAGCCCGGCTCCCGTAGGAGTCCGGGCGGAGCTGCTCTGTAGTTGATGTCGAAGGCGTAGCCCGGCTCCCGCAGGAGTCCGGGCGGAGCTGCTCTGCAATCAAAGTTAGAGGTGAAGTCTGGCTCCTGTAGGAGTCCGGACGGAGCTTACCAGCAGTCCAAGTTAGAGGTGATGTCCGGCTCCCATAGGAGTCCGGGCAGAGCTGCTCTGTAGCTGATGTCGGAGGTGGAGCCCGGCTCCCGTAGGAGTCCGGGCGGAGCTGCTCTGTAGTTGATGTCGAAGGCGGAGCCCGGCTCCCGTAGGAGTCCGAGCGGAGCTGCTCTGTAGTTGATGTCGAAGGCGAAGCCCGGCTCCCGCAGGAGTCCGGGCGGAGCTGCTCTGCAATCAAAGTTAGAGGTGAAGTCCGTCTCTCGTAGGAGTCCGGACGGAGCTGTTCTGATGTTGCGGAGGAGCCCGGCTCCCGTAGGAGTCCGGGCGGAGCTGTTCTGATGTTGCAGAGGAGCCCGGCTCCCGTAGGAGCCCGGGCGGAGCTGTTCCGATGTTGCGGAGGAGCCCGGCTCCCGTAGGAGCCCGGGCGGAGCTGTTTCGATGCTGATTCTGCCGAGGGTTTCGGCTGTGGGTATTTTATACCCAACAAGATTTAAATCTGATTTAATTTTCTAATCAAATTAGAAATTAGATTGACCCAAGTCCTAGTTGAACTAGGACTACTTTTTCCTTGCACTTGGCTTATCCAATAAACCAATTAGACTTGATCCAATCAAGCCCAAAATAAATCTAATTAAATCATATTTAATTAGACTTAATCTCAGCCCATTGGCTTAATCAAATTAAGCCAATTAGCAATCGAATTGCTAATCGATCCTCCTGCAACACTTGCACTGGGTTAAATATCAATCGTATTGATCATTTAACCCTAGAACGATTCTTAATCGTTGATCAACCATCTGATCAGATCATGAACTCTAATGTGTGTGACCTCATAGGTTCGAACCTAAATCGGTAGCATAGGAATAAATTTCTATACCAATCGAAGTGATCATCTAGCAATGGTACCCGACGATCGGATAGGTCGAATGTGTAGAACAACATCCTTAGAACCCATGCGGATATAGTTTTCATATAATTCATCCCCTTAACCAAAATGATCATAGGACACCCCAGAGTTTAACTGTCAACTCTGATCAGGTTGTCCACATTGTATTTCAAAATATCAAATCCATCTGATGGATTACCCTGGCCAAGGTTTTGCTAAATTGAAATACAGCGACTCATTCTTCTCCAACTCTTGGAGTGGTCAATCCCATCTCGATCACACTCTGACTTCGTAAGTACTTGACTGTGCCCAGAAGCCTTCCGTCTCTGAATTAGAAATTCAGTTAGTCCAGTACCAAAGCACAGTGAGTTGCTTGCAAGTCACTGAGGCGATCTCAGGTCTAAGGGACACTTATACCTATATCCCATCAGAGATATTCTCGACAGTAGAATACTCTGGAGTTGGTCACGTTCAATGACGATGTACCCTTATATCTCACCTGTATGCCATACCAGTGTCTCCACACTCTTTGGTTAAGAGGACAACCAACCTATATGGCCTACAGCGACCTATGCTCGATAGAAGCTGTCGTCCTTATTAACAGCCTATCATTTGGTCGTGAACAGTTTTAAGGACTAATCGATAAATCCTCTCTTTATCGAACCTAAATAGTCCTAAGGACTTCATCATAACAACGGAGTTCATTAGAAGATGAAAGCTTATGATGAAGATGCCAAATATATTTTATTTATTAACAAATCAATTACAATACTTGGTTGCTCAACCGTCAATAGCTTGACGATTGGCTTTTTGGGACACATTTCCCAACAACTCCCACTTGTCCTAAAGCCACTCGGCACAGTATCTAATACCCATCTTCGACTTGTGGTTGTCGAACTCCTTTATTGCCAGGGCTTTAGTGAAGGGGTCGGCTAAGTTCTCTTTTCCGTCGATCTTCTGAAGGTCGACGTCACCTCGATACACGATCTCTCAGATCAGGTGGAAGCGGCACAAGATGTGCTTCATCCGCTAATGTGCTTTGGGTTCCTTCACCTGAGCTATGGCACTAGTGCTGTCGCAGTAGAGCAGGACTGGACCATCGAGGGAGGGTGCTACTCCGAGCTCGTTGATGAATTTTCTCAGCCACATAGCTTCCTTCGCGGCATCTGATGCTGCGATATACTCCGCTTCACAAACAGAGTCTGCCACAGTATGCTGCTTGGAACTCTTCCAGCAGATGGCTCCACCATTCAGAGTAAAGATATAACCCGACACGCTCCTGCTGTCATCATGGTCAGATTGGAAGCTGGAGTCTGTGAACCCCACAAGTTTCAGATCTGACTTGCCATAAACCAACCATTGGTCCTTAGTATTTCTCAAATACTTAAGGATGGCTTTAACCACTTTTCAGTGGTTTTCTCCAGGATCAGATTGGTATCTACTCACTACTCCTAGTGAGTATGCCACATCTGGTCTTGTACATGTCATGGCGTACATGATAAATCCCACGGCTGAAGCATATGGGACTCTACTCATACGCTCTCTCTCTTCAGGAGTTGTCGGACAATCCTTCTTAGAGAGAGAAATTCCATGGCCTAACGGTAGATAGCCCTTCTTGGAATTCTTCATGCTGAACCTTTCAGCACAGTGTCTATGTACATGGACTGGGATAACCCAAGCATCCTTTTAGATCTATCCCTATAGATCTTCATCCCTAGGATGTAGGATGCTTCACCCAAGTCCTTCATGGAGAACTGTGATGACAACCAAACTTTTATTCCCTGTAGTGTGGGGATGTCATTTTCAATTAAGAGAATGTCATCCACGTACAAGACAAGGAATACCACAACTGGACCATTTGCCCATTTATAGATGCAGGGCTCTTCTCCATTCTTAATGAAGCCATACGTTTTGATCACCTTATCAAAATGCATGTTCCAACTTTGAGAAGCTTGCACACCTTGGACTCATCTGTGGATGTAAACCCCTCAGGTTGTATCATATACACCTCTTTGGTCAGCTCTCCATTCAGGAAAGCTATCTTTACATCCATCTGCCAGATCTCATAATCCAGATGGGCAGCTATTGCAAGCATTATCTGAATGGATTTGAGCATTGCCATAGGGGAAAACATCTCGTCATAGTCAATACCATAACATTGACGATACCCCTTGGCGACCAGACGGACTTTATAGGTCTCCACCTTTCTGTCTGCACCCCTCTTCCTTTTGAAGACCCATTTACACCCAATGGGTTTAACCCCTTCAGGTGGGTCAACCAATGTCCATACATCGTTGACCTTCATGGACTTCATTTTGAATTTCATGGCTTCAAGCCATTTCTCGGAATTAGATCTCTGCATTGCATCCATATAGGTGATCGGATCCTCATTATTCTCATCAAGTTCGATGGGATCACCGTTCCGGACCAAGAAACTGTAGTATCTGTCTGGCTGATGCGGTACTCTATCGGATCGCCTTAATGGTACAGGTATATTGGGCTCCGGATCTGATCTAATCATATCCGACTCAGGTTCAGCTATTGGTGTCGGTCCTTCTACCTGTTGAACTTCATCAAGTTCAACCTTAGAGGCAACGGTTCCTTCACCAAGGAACTCTTTTTCTAAAAAGATTGCCTTAAGGCTGACGAACACCTTTTGTTCATCAGCATGGTAGAAAAAATATCCTTTTGTCTCTTTGGGGTACCCTATGAATGAGCATTTGTCAGACCTAGGTCCAAGTTTGTCTGTGACTAATCGTTTGACATAGGCCGGGACCCCCAGATCCTAAGGTGTGAAAGTACTGGCTTACGCCCTGTCCATATCTCATATGGAATCTTAATTACAGACTTACTTGGAATCCTATTTAACAGATAACAAGCCGATTCGAGTGCATATCCCCAGAAGGATATTAGCAAGCTAGCAAAAACCCATCATAGATCAGACCATGTCTAACAAAGTCCGATTCCTCCTTTCAAACACACCATTATGCTGTGGTGTTCCTGGAGGAGTCCATTGGGAGAGAATTCCATTCTCTCCTAGATATGTGAGAAACTCACTAGAAAGGTATTCTCCTCCTCGATCAGATCGAAGAGTTTTAATACTCTTCTCAGTTTATTTTTCTACTTCACTTCAGAATCGTTTGAACTTTTCAAATGAATCCGACTTATGTTTTATCAGATAGACATATCCATTCGGGATAGGTCATCCGTGAAAGTTATGAAGTAGAAATATCCACCTCTAGCACTGGTGCTCATGGGCCCACATACATCAGTATGTACTAGGCTCAAGAGCTCAGTAGCTCTCTCACCTTTTCCAGTAAAAGGTGACTTGGTCATTTTACCAAGAAGACAGGACTCACAGGTTGGAAGTGATTCACAATCACTAACTTCGAGGATTCCCTCTTGAGTCAACCTGTTTATTCTGTTCTTGTTTATATGACCTAGCCTACAGTGCCATAAGTAGATATTTGACACACTATCTAATCTAGGGTGCTTGCCAGTAGAATAGACTCTTATCAGGCTTGATCATTTTGGTCTGGCTCTGCACTGATGTCCTAGCCTGAACTTACACCTTCTTCACTTTCTTCTTCTTGTTCTTCTTTCCTTTCTCAAAGGGTCGAGAACCAGAAGACGAACCTCCCACTAAGTTCACCGACTCCTTGTGAAGTTGGTGATCCTTCTCAAATTTCTGAAGCAACCCCAGTAACCCGTGGTAGTTCTCTTCAGGCTTTGTCATTCTATAATGAGTGAGGAATGGGAGATAAGACTTGGGCAGCGAGTTCAGTATTGCATCTTTCCCAAGCTGCTCATGCAAGAGAAAGTCGAGCTTGCTCAATCGTTCCATCAGCTCGATCATGTACAATACATGATCAGTGACAGAGGCACCATCCCGCATTTTGGCGTTGAAGATGGCACAACTAGTCTTGTGCCTCTCCACGTCATCGGGTGTGCCAAAGGCATCCTCCAACACTTGAAGCTTGTCCTTTGGCTGAGCCATCTCGAATCTGCGACTGAACTCGTCGCTCATGATAGCCAGCATGATACAGCGCACCATGGTCCGGTCACTGAGCCACTTCTGGTAAGTGTCTCTGACTGTTCCACGTGCTTTGACAGCTGGCTCCTCAGGTGCAGGATCCATTATCACATATAGGATCCGTTCATGCTCCAGGACTATCTTCAACTTTCGGTATCAGCTACCGAAGTTGGATCCCACCAACTTATCATTGTCCAACAATGATCGGAGCGATAGGGAAGTGGCCATATTTGCACAAAGAAGAACCATAACCTAATTAGTAATTGATTCATTAAACCTAAAGATTTAGACTTTAATCAAAAGATTTCTCCCACTATTTTATTCGAATTGGTAGCCTCTACCTCCAACTCGAGGAATTACCTTAATTCCTTAGCGGGTACTAGAATCCACTTAGACTGCACACGAGCCCAACTTTGGTTGGCCAACCCATGTACATCTAAGGGTAGGTTCATAACCAATTGTTTCTCTAAATAATTTCTAGTAATTTTAATTTTGCCCCAGAAACCTTATCAGTAGGCTTTGGCCTCCACTGTAAGGATCCAGTTAGGTCCAACCATTAACATGATCATACTTGGTGTATCTAACCAACGAATGATTAAGCCCAACTTTGGTTGGCTCACCTAATCACCATTAGAGAGATACTTCCAAGTCGTCATATGATGAGTGATAATTTCATTAGTCAACAAGCACCAGGCCTTTGGGTCTGCAATGATTATTGAGTTAATGGACTCATTATCAAACACCTTAATGGGAGGCTATGACTCAGTTATCTCCATAACTTTATCATTTTAAGGACCTAATAATTTTAGAGGATTTAAATAATATAGAGGATGAAGTCAGATGAACCAGCTTATCATGATCCTCCCACTGGCTTCACCAAGTCAGCTTAAGGGAGACCAGGGCTGGTCTAGGAGCACCTAAATCAGTCACACTGATTTACCTAGCTGACATGGGTCAGCTCGAATAGTCAAGTGATCCGATTAAAATATAATTTCACCAAGAGGCCAGGTAAGTTTGATCAGTGGGAGGGTCTACCAAAGCTTGCCTTAGACACCATCAGAAATGGCCAGGTAAGCGGGCTCCCAATTAAAAACCACCGGTCTGGTTTACCTTAGACACCAACTGGTTTAATTAGTTTCGATTAGATCAACCTAACAGTTCGTGCTAGACCGCTTAGCCAAGAATCAAGTCCATTTGGTTCTCGTTAAAGACATGGACTTGACCAACTACAACTATTGTAATTGATCTAGAGAATCCTTGACCTAATCTAAGACAACAATTGATTAGATTTAGTCAATTCTCTAATTAAGTCCATCTTTAATCTAACCATAGGTCTAACCCAATTAATGGACCTAATTCTCACTAACCCATTAACCCAATGTGTTATGATTTGTGTCTTAGGTTCTTCAATTCACAATCCTAGAACCTAATCAAACAACTTCTTAATTCTTAATTAAGTTTTGGGCTGAGGGTTGGGTTCGGCTTTTCAAAAAATAATTTTTATATTTGTAAAATAATTTTACAATATGATTCTACCAACCATATTGCATGTTTGATTCATAATCAAGATGCAAGTGAAATAAACATGAAACTACTTTAGATCTAATCTAAACAGGTTCATGTAATTGAAACAATTTCAACTTTAAACAATTTCTTTGCACAAAAATTATTAACAAAGAGATTTTATTTCAGATTTAAACATCTTTTAAATCTAATAAATCATAAATTTAATCTAGATCATATCTAATAAATTTATGATTAAAGATAGATCTACACAAACTAGGACAACCTTTGCACTGTAAGGGATAAACCTTACAGCAGGACAACCTTGCAGTTTGTGATTGATCTAAAATTTTAATTTCAGATTTAATAATCAGATTATAAATTAGATCTAATCTAAAAAATAATCTAAGCATGTATAAATAATCATGTAATAAAGAACCTAGGATCTAATACCAATTGTAGGAACCAGATCTAGGGTTTCAGGGTTAGATCTTGAAAAAGAGGGTTAGATCTTGAAATTTTTTCAAGATCATACAGCGGAAGACTAAAATAAATCAAAATTTATTTTCTAAGATCAGAAAATCCTTAGATCTAAGATCCTATTACATGATTATTACATGATATTAAATCAAAAATTAAAATATATAAATATAGCATGAACTACATGTTGATCATATCAATATGTTTCTATACTACATCTAATGTATGTATTAAACAATAGATCAGATCTATTACCTTGCAAGTTAGATGTTCTAACCTTGCTGATCTGGGCTTGAGGATGATGTTTCAAGCCGCACATGCGTCCGGCCTCTAGGAGTTGTCCACATGAGCCCACGAATCTCGATCAGAAGTCCTGCTTCAGGAAATCAGCACAGTATGCTAGTACTGCGCTGATCCTTCTTTGATGGTTGATCAGGTGCCTCCTTCTTCTTGATTTAGACTCTTCCAAAGATGAAAAGTAAAAGGAGGAGTTTCAGATCTGAGACACTCTCAGGAAACTCAAGATGGAGGGAGGAAAGATATGAAAATAAAAACCCAAGAAGAAGACCCTCTTCTTCTTCACGTTTTTCTCTCTAGACACACAAACTTGCATCTTTTATATCTCTACGACCCAAAGGTATTTCTCTCTGATTCTTGGATGGCATATAGGTCTCTCAAATTTCTAATTTCTCCTAAAATTTCACAAAGAAAGTCATCTTATATAGAGAGATATGATAGAGTCCTTGTCTAGGTCAAACACCTAGTCAAGGCTTATCCAAACATGGCAAGTTAAGGGACGGCCAACTCTTGAGCACCTCCTTCTTATTTTCATGTATGGATCACTAAAAAAGGATGCACAATATATACCCTAAAAGCCACAAAAATTCCAAAAAAAAATTGGATAAATTCGGTGCAAAATTGAAAGAGTTTTGGATTTCTAAAACTCTATCTCATAGAATTCGAAATCCAAACTTATTCCTTTTAGATTTGATCCAAACCACCTTCCATGTAAGAAAGAAGAGAGGAGACCTTTTGTAAACGTGGGAGAGATCTGGGAGAGGGCTTTTATCACACAAAATAAGTGGAGATTGGCGTTGAATAAGAGAGAGGGTGTGGAGAAGGATTATGTGGCGCAAGGTGGAATCCTAGTCTTACTAGGATTCTGTCTTATGACTTATTTTAATTTGGTTTCCCAAACCAAATCAAATCAAAATTAGATCAATCTAATTAAAATAAGTCTTAACCCAATTAAAAACCTAATTTAATCAGATTAAATTAGATTTAAATCTAATTTAATTTTCTAATCAAATTAAAAATTAGATTGACCCAAGTCCTAGTTGAACTAGGACTAGTTTTTCCTTGCACTTGGCTTATCCAATAAACCAATTAGACTTGATCCAATCAAGCCCAAAATAAATCTAATTAAATCATATTTAATTAGACTTAATCTCAGCCCATTGGCTTAATCAAATTAAGCCAATTAGCAATCAAATTGCAAATCGATCCTCCTGCAACACTTGCACTGGGTTAAATGTCAATCGTATTGATCATTTAACCCTAGAACGATTCTTAATCGTTGATCAACCATCTGATCGGATCATGAACTCTAATGTGTGTGACCTCATAGGTTCGAACCTAAGTCGGTAGCATAGGAATAAATTCCTATACCAATCGAAGTGACCATCTAGCAATGGTACCCGACGATCGGATAGGTCGAATGTGTAGAACAACATTCTTAGAACCCATGCGGATATAGTTTTCATATAATTCATCCCCTTGACCAAAATGATCATAGGACATCCCAGAGTTTAACTGTCAACTCTGATCAGGTTGTCCACATTGTATTTTAAAATATCAAATCCATCTTATGGATTACCCTTGCCAAGGTTTTGCTAAATTGAAATACAGCGACTCATTCTTCTCCAACTCTTGGAGTGGTCAATCCCATCTCAATCACACTCTGACTTCACAAGTACTTGACTGTGCCCAGAAGCCTTCCGTCTCTAAATTAGAAATTCAGTTAGTCCAGTACCAAAGCACAGTGAGTTGCTTGCAAGTCACTGAGGCGATCTCAGGTCTAAGGGACACTTATACCTATATCCCATCAGAGATATTCTCGACAGTAGAATACTCTGGAGTTGGTCACGTTCAATGATGATGTACCATTACATCTCACTTGTATGCCATACCAGTGTCTCCACACTCTTTGGTTAAGAGGACAACCAACCCATATGGCCTACAGCGACCTATGCTCGATAGAAGCTGTCGTCCTTATTAACAGCCTATCATTTGGTCGTGAACAGTTTTAAGGACTAATCGATAAATCCTCTCTTTATCGAACCTAAATAGTCCTAAGGACTTCATCATAACAACGGAGTTCATTAGAAGATAAAAGCTTATGATGAAGATGCCAAATATATTTTATTTATTAACAAATCAATTACAATACTTGGTTGCTCAACCGTCAACAGCTTGATGATTGGCTTTTTGGGATACATTTCCCAACACCAGCATCCTATTTGTCTATCTCTATAGACTTTAATACCCAATATAAAGGATGCCTCTCCTAGATCTTTCATAGAGAACTCCTTAGACAACCATACTTTGACTGAGGTCAACATAGGAATGTCATTCCCAATTAGGAGGATATCATCTACGTACAATACGAGGAAGATAACTGCGCTCCCACTAACCTTTTTGAACACACATGGTTCTTCCCCGTTCTTGATGAAACCAAATATTTTGATCACATTATTGAAACAAGTATTCCAGCTCTGAGATGCTTGCTTAAGTCCATAAATAGACCTTTACAGCTTGCAGACCTTGTGATCATTATCACTGGATGTGAAATCAAGTGGCTGTTCCATATAGATATCTTCCTCAAGATGTCCATTTAAAAACATCATTTTTACGTCCATCTACCGTATTTCATAATCGAAATAGGCTGCAACAGCAAGCAATATGCAGATGGATTTTAGCATGGCTACGGGTGAGAAGGTATCCTGATAGTCAATGCCTTCGCGCTGACTATAACCTTTCGCTACGAGCCTAGCCTTGAATGTCTCTACATTCTCATCTCCACCTATCTTTCTCTTGAGGATCCATTTACACCCAATAGGTATAATACCTTTAGATGGATCTACCAAGGTCCAGACTTGGTTTGAGTGCATCGAGTCAATTTCTGATCTCATTGCCTCTAACCATTTCTCAGAGTCGATATCTGATATCGCCTCATCATAGGTCTTGGGATCATCACCATGAGTCCCATTTTCTGTAAGAAATATTTTCTCTATATCCTCTTGTATAGTACCTAAGTACCTTTCAGGAAGACGAAAAACCCTAGTCGATCTACGAGGTGGAAGAGGTTGTGTTGGGACTAGTTCTGATTGATTTGGTTCCTTAGGTTCTTTAGCTCGTTGCTCTTGGGAGACATTCTCCTTGGGCTTAATTATTCTTCTGATGCCACCATCTTGAATAAACTATTTTTTAAGAAAAATAGTATTTTGACTCACAATCACATTGTGGTCTTCCAAAATATAGAAATAGTATCCTAATGACTCTTTAGGATATCCTATGAATCAAGCTCTAAAAGACCTGAACTCTAATTTCTCCATCTGCTGTCTCTTGACATGAGCCGGACAATCCCAAATTCTGAGATGATTCAGACTTGGCTTCTTACCATGCCATATCTCATATGGTATGGTAGGAACGATTTTAGATGGAATCCTATTCAATACATATATTACTGTCATGAGACAATGTCCCCAAAGAAACTCAGGGAGGTCCGTGAAGCTCATCATGAAACGGACCATATCTAATTGGATCCGATTTCTTCGTTCTAAAATTTCATTGAGTTGTGGTGTTCCAGGTGGAGTCCATTGAGAAACTATGCCATTATCCTTAAGGTAGTCTAGGAACTCTCGACTAAGGTATTCACCTCCTCGATCTGATCGAAAAATCTTAATAGGCTTTTCTGTTTGTTTTTCTACTTCATGTCTGAATTCTTTGAACCTTTCAAAGGCTTCAGACTTGTGTTTCATTAGAAATACATACCCGTACCTAGACATATCATCGATGAAGGTAATGAAGTAGACATAGTTGTCTCTAACCGGCACATCAAATGGGCCGCACACATCCGTATGTACTAGGGCAAGTAGGTCTGTGGCCCTTTTCCCATGTCCTACAAAAGAGAGTTTGGTCATTTTGCCTTGAAGGCATGATTCACAAACTGGATATGACTTAAAAGTTAGCAGACTCAACAGCTCGAATTTTTCTAATTTGTTAATCCTGTCTTCCGCTATATGACCTAGCCATAGGTGCCACAGATACCTATCATTTAGACTATCTCTAGGCCTTTTAATTTCTATGGCATTTATATTTTGCTCGATATTAAATACAGATACATCAATATGTAGCTGATAGAGATCGTTAATAAGAAAACCATTTGCAACTTTATTATTTTCATAAAATATATTGCAATGGTCCTTATGAAAGCTAATCACATAGCCTTCTTGTGCTAAACATGAAACAGAAATCAAATTTCTGCTTGCTGCAGGCACATAATAACAATCTCTAAGAAATAAATCTATTCCTAATGATAATCGCAGAGGGTAGGTTCCCACGGCCATAGCAGCAACTCTTGCTCTGTTCTCGATGCGTAGGATCATATCCCCATCCCTCAGCCACCTGCTCTCCTCAAGACACTGCATAGAAGTACACAAATAAGCACTAAAACCAGAGTCAAGTACCCAACTGGATGCAGAGGAAATCGTAAGTTAGATTCTATAACGAGCATTCCTCTGGAAGGACCATCCTTCTTGTTCTTCAGGATGGTCAGGTACTGAGGACAGTTCCGCTTCCAATGGCCATTTGATTGGCAGTGAAAATATTTTTTCTTTTCAGCAGCCTTCTTCTTCGGTTCTGTCTTCTTCTTCTTCCCATCCACCTTCTGCTTCTTCATAGACTTCTTTTTCTTTCCAAAAGATTTTCTCTTGGAAGAAGTCTACTTCACAGTAAGAACTGAGCCTTTTGAACCCTTCATAGAAAGCTCAGCTGTAACTAGCATGTTTATTAACTCGACCAAGGTACACTGCATCTTATGCATATGGAAGTTCATGATGAACTGACTATATGCATCAGACAAGGATTGAAGGATCACATCAGTCTGAAAATTCTTATCTAAGATGACACCGAGCTTCTCAAGCTCCTCAAGATCTTTGATCATTGTCAAACAATGATCTTGGACTAACTGTCCATCACGCATTTTATCCTTAAAAAGTCTTTGACAGACTTGATACTTGGCTGCACGACTTTGTTTCCCAAACAACTCTTGTAGGTGAGCCAACATTTGGTGGGTAGTCATAATATTCTCAAGTTGACGTTGCAAGTCATCAAACATTGCACCCAACATGTAGTACCTTGCTTTGTTATCATCATCCATCCACTTTTTCAAAGACGCTCTCTGCTCAGCAGTCAGACGTGCTGGCATGGCAGGTGGGTCCTGGTCCAAGATATGGGTAAATTTTTTAGAACCCAAAATAATTCTTTAGTTCCTTAACCAATCCTTGAAATTGGGTCCAGTCAATCTGTGGGTGTCTCGTATTTTGGTCAGAGGGTTGGATGCAGACATGTTTCCTGTAGAGAGTCAATAGTTTCTAGTTAAATTTTGTAATCAGACTTAACCAATTTGTTTAGGGGTTTCATTTTTAAACAAATTAGGCTCCCACTATTTTCTCAGATCCCTACACTCTCTAGGTGGAGATGTGAAAATCTCCATGATTAGTGATTTCTAGTGGGTGGTGCGGTCTCACCGACTGGCTCATCACCTCAACTAACAGTTATTAATGATGGGTCAACCGATGAGTGGACAACTCTTATCCAATGATTTTCTAATCATGGTGCACCCAAAACTTGATCTCTAATTCATGAAGCTCACCGTGCCCGAAATATTGCTCCAATCTTTAGTTAAGTCAAACCCACCATTTGCATGAACTAGATTCTTGATTGAGTCCCTCACCGTATCTAGAATATTGAGCCCAATCCATCCTCTAATTCATGGCATCCAATGCCTAATGGACATGGTTGCATCTTCCCAGTGCAACTGAGCCACTGTATCCAGTGAGAATAATCAACCCTGAGAAGGGCCCGCACATCCACAATGGTGGAAGACCTAGACTTAATATTTTCTTAGAGAGATTTGATTTAGGTCTCATTAAACTTGACTTGACATAGTCATAACAATTATGACTAACCTAGTGGTATGGGTTAGCTCGAATTATTAGCCACCTCAAATCAGAACTGGATCGACACATATAATCAGGTAAGTGAGATCAGTGGAAGGGATATGCCATTAACTCAATAAGAACATATTCGAGTCGAGTAGCTCCCAATTAAAAATCAATCAGTCGCATCTGCCCAACTTACCATAGACACCAAATTGTCGAACCAAAACTAATTAGGTTAGCCTACAATCCAGGCTCTAACCTCTGAGCCAAATTAGGTCTTAACTTGATCGAGTCACATCTAAATGTGATTCGACCCTGACCCAGACTTAATCCTATTAGGCTGGTCAATTATTAGCTTTGATGATCCCACCTAACCAACTATTGATTCGGTTTGATCAACTGCTAGACCTAATTGAGCTACCCAAACTCGAACCCAATTTTATGAAAATGATTTAGATCTGAAATTTTCAATTTTAGACCTAATTTAATTTCATAAGCATAATTCATTAATTAAGTCTTGGGTTCATAAATAAAATATGTAAAATAAATCCTAAGGTTTCAGGATCTAGAGTTTTGCAGAAAAGTAAGTTTTGATTTCTGATTAAGGATGAATGCGCAGCACCCCTACACGTCATAAGAACATCCCATTGAATGGGAGGAGAGGGCCTTTAAATCCTACTTTGTTCTTATGATCGGATGGCTATAAGGAACACCTTAATCAGAAATATAAATTTAACTACAAAACTAGTTAGATCTAAATTTATATATCACATATACAATTTAAGATCTAACTAATACATGCTTTGCATACATCTCATGTATCAAAAATTGATCTAATTAACATGCTTTCAGATTTAATACATCATATGTAACATTTAAAAAATAAAATTTAAATTGAACTATTCATCATAAAATTTATTCTAGATAGTTACTAGAACAATTCTACAACTAGTCTAGGCATGCAACAGATCAATCTTATGTATTATCCAAATTTTAATTTTTTATTTTTGATCTGAATATAATATTTATATCATCAAAAATAAAGAATAAATTAGATTTAAATTATATTTTAATCTCATTAAAATATAAACTTACAAGACTATTCATAGATCAAACTATTCCTAATCTAGTCATGTATCTCATGCATGTTAGATCTTCTCAGATTTAATTTTAAATATTTTGATTTTAGATCCTATCATATCTGATGTGACATCTAAAATTCTTTAATATTAAATAAATTAAAATTAAAATCATATCTAAATTAGATTTGAAACTGAGCCATCAACCTGGCTCTGATACCTGTTGAAGGAAAAAATCACCTTTTTCTTTGTAGGATCTTTCAGATTTCATCAAATCTGGGATAGAATAATTTAAAAAAAAATTATCTTATATTTATTTTAGATCTAAATTTTTAGATCTAATTTTATTATCTAATATTAATTCTAAAATAAATTTAAAAATATAAAAAAATATGAAATACCTCAAGGGTAATCTGATTACCCTCTTGATGATCGCAGCAAGCCTGAGGTTCTGATTTAGCCATGCAATCATCTGGCCTCTACCAGTATCCACTCAGGTAGTACCTAGATCATCTTCTTCTTGTGAATTTTTTCTCCAAAAATCAGAACTCAATCTGATTAAGAAGATCTTCAAAAGCCTTCCTGAAGTTAGAGCAGCAGCTTGTCAAAAAACTTCTGTAGCCCTTTGTTCAATGCATCACCATGCCTTGATCCTTCACCAGATGGATGCCCAACCTCTTGGGCATGAAGAGGGGAGAGGGAGCACCAAGGAGGATGTAGAGAAGAGGAGGGGTGGCTGGCTTTTGCTAGGTAGGGGGCAGAATCTCTTGGACCCTAGGTGCAAATAGGGTTTATGTAGACCCTACTGCGCTGTGCAGTGCCACATCATTCGATCAATCAAAAAATTTCATTTAATCCAAAAAAATTCTGATTGATGGAGCGATGTCATCTGATCACATCAGATAAGAACCCCCACCCTCTCTCCTATGTTGGCACCAACATTGGACAAGCACAAGGGAGATGGCGCCCAAGAGTTTATGTTGATCAAGACTCCTCTTGATCTTTATCCACTTGGGGTGCAAGCCTTGTCCAATTGTGGCACTCACTTTGGTGCTTATTTTTGGCAGGTGGACACTCCATAAAAAACCTCCAATAACCTCTTGCCAAGTGGCCTTCAGTTTAAGACCCATATGTCAACATTTGACAGATATCCTAAAATAAAAATGGCAGGTGTCAGGAATTAGCAGGTGTTGTCTTAAATTCATCTCATGAATTAAGATAAGACTTTTCTAAATAATTTTGAGTAATTTAAATTGTTACAATTAGACCTACCCTTAGATGTACATGGTGTTGTCTTAAATTGTTTCTCTAAATAATTTTTAGTAATTTAAATTTTGCTCCAGTCCCTAATTAGTAGGCTTTGGCCTCCACTGAAAAGGTCTGGTTAGGTCCAACCATTAACATGACCATACTTGGCCCATCAAGCTAATGAATGATTAGAACTAACTCTGGTTGGCTAATCTGACCACCATTTAGAAAGATGCAGTCAAAAAATCATATTATGAATGATAATTCCATCAGTCGATAAGCACCGAGCTTTTGGGCCTCCAATGATTATCCAACTGATGGACCCATTATCATCTACTTAATAGGAGGCTATGATCTAGTTATCACCATAACTATTTCATTTTAAGGACTTAATAATTTTAGAAGATTTAATTGATTTAGAGGAGGAGGTCAGATGAACCAGCTAATCATGATCCTCCCACTGGCTTCACTTAGTTAGCTTAAGGGAGACCATTAAAAGGGCTGGTCTAAGAGTACCTAAATCAGTCACACTGATTTACCTAGTTGACATGGGTCAGCTCAAATAGTCAAGTGATCCGATCAAAATATAATTTTACCAAGAGGCCAGGTAAGTTCGATCGATGGGAGGGTCTGCCAAAGCTTGCCTTAGACACCATCAAAAATGGCCAGGTAAGTGGGCTGCCAATTAAAAACCATCGGTCTAGTTTACCTTAGACACCAATTGGTTTAATTAGTTTCGATTAGATCAACCTAATAGTTCATGCTAGACCGCTTAGCCAAGAATCAAGTCCATTTGGTTCTCGTTAAAGACATAGACTTGACCAACTATAACTATTGTAATTGATCTAGAGAATCCTTGACCTAATCTAACACAATAATTGATTAGATTTAGTCAATTTTTTAATTAAGTCCATCTTTAATCTAACCTTAGTTCTAACCCAATTAATGGACTTAATTTTCACTAACCAATTAACCCAATGTGTTATAGTTTGTGTCTTAGGTTCTTCAATTCACAATTCTAGAATCTAATCAAACACCTTCTTAATTCTCAATTAAGTTTTGGGCTAAGGATTGGAGTTTGACTTTTCAAAAATAATTTTCATATTTATAAAATATTTTTACAACATGGTTCTACCAACCAAGTTGCATGTTTGATTCATAATCAAAATACAAGTGAAATAAGCATGAAATACTTTAGATCTAATCTAAACAGGTTTATGTAATTGAAACAATTTCAACTTTAAACTGTGTAAATTTTTCAGACAAATATATGATGGTTCTTTGTGTAGAAATTATTAACAAAGAGATTTCATTTTAGATTTAAATATTTTTTAAATCTAATAAATCATAAATTTAATCTAGATCACATCTAACAAATTTATGATTAAAGATAGATCTACACGAACTAGGACAATTTTTATACTGTAAGGGGTTAACCTTACAGCAGGACAACCTACAGTTCATGATTGATCTAAAAATTTTAATTTTAAATTTAATAATTAGATTATAAATTAGATCTAATCTAAAAAATAATCTAAGAATGTATAAATAATCATGTAATAAACAACCTAGGCTCTGATACCAATTGAAGGAACCAGATCTAGGGTTTCAGGGTTAGATCTTGAAACTTTTTCAAGATCAAGCATTAGAAGACTAAAATAAATTAAAATTTATCTTATAAAATTAAAAAATTCTTAGATCTAAGATCTTATTACATGATTATTATTTGGTATTAAATCAAAAATTAAAATATAAAGAGCAAGGACTACATGTTGATCATATCAACATGTTTCTATGCTACATCTAATGTATGTAAAATATAATAGATCATATCTATTACCTTGCAAGTTAGACATTCTAACTTTGCTAATTCAAGCTTGAGGATGATGTTGTAAGCCACACATACGTCCGACTTCTAGGAGTCATCCACACGAGCCCACGAATCACGATCAGAAGTCCTGATCCAGAAAATTAGCATAGTATGCTATACTGTGCTGATCCTTCTTCGATGGTCGATCAGATACCTTCTTCTTCTTGATTTAGACTCTTTCAAAGATGAAAAATAGGAGGAGTTTTAGATGTGAGACACTCTTAGAAAACTCACAGATGGAAGAAGGAAAGAGATGAACCCAGCAACTCTAGAAGAAGACCCTCTTCTTCTTCTCTTTGCTCTAACCCAGACACCTAGTTTTATGTCTATTAAATCTCCATGCCCTATGACTCTTTCTCCTTCATAAAGAAATTTATTTTAAATAGAGAGATATGAAGAGTCTTTGTCTAGGTCAAATATCTAGTCAAGGATTATCTAAACAAGGCAAGACAAGGGGTGCCCAACTCTTGGGTGTCCCCTCCTTCTTCTATCATGGACCATCAGAAAAGGGCAAATATTATGTGTCATAAAAGTCACAAAAATCTCAAAAAAAATTTGGATAAGATCAGTGTCATAAGGAAAGAGTTTTGATTCCCTAAAACTCTATCTCATAGAATTTGAAATCCAAACTAATTCCTACTTTGACTTGGTCCACAACCACATTCCATGTAAGAGAGAAAGAGAGAAAAGTTTTGGGCATGTGTGAAGACCTGGGAGAGAGGATTTTGTCACACAAAATAAGAGAGAGTGGGTGTGGGATAAGAGAGAGTGGGTGTGGAGGGCTAAGGTGGTGCAAGGTGGAATCCTAGTCTTACTAGGATTCAATCTATGACTTGTTCAAATTTGATTTCTCAAACCAAATCAAACCAAAACTAAATCAACCTAATTAAAATAGATATTAACCCAATTAAGAGCCTAATTTAATTAGATTAAATTAGATTTAAATTAGATTTAATTTTTTAATCAAATTAAAAATTAGGTTGACCCAAGTCCTATTTGAACTAGGACTAGTTTTTCCTTGCACTTAGCTTATCCAATAAATCAATTGGACTTGATCCAATCAAGTCCAAACTAATATTAATTAAATTATATTTAATTAGACTTAATCTCAGCCCTTTGACTTAATAAAATTAAGTCAATTAGCAATCGAATTGCTAATCGATCCTCCTGCAACACTTACACTATATTAAATATCAATCATATTGATCGTTTAACCTTAGAACGATTCTTAATCATTGATCAACCATCCGATCAGATCATGAATTCTAATGTGTGTGATCTCATAGGTCCAAACCTAAGTTGGTAGTATAGAAATAAATTTTTATACCAATCAAAGTGACCATCTAGCAATGGTACCCAACGATCGGATAGGTCGAATGTGTAGAACAACATCCTTAGAACCCATGTGGATATAGTTTCCATATAATTCATTCCCTTAAAGAAAATATCATAGGATACCTCAGAGTTCAACTATCAACTCTGATCAGGTTGTCCACATTGTATTCAAAATATCAAATCCATCTGATGGATTATCCTGACCAAGATTTTGCTAAATTGAAATACAGCGACTCATTCTTCTCCAACTTTTGGAGTGGTCAATCCCATCTCGATCATACTATGACTTCGCAAGTACTTGACTATGCCCAGAAGCCTTCCATCACTGAATTAAAAATTTAGTTAGTCCAGTACCAAAGCACAGTGAGTTGCTTGCAAGTCACTGAGGCGATCTCAGGTCTAAGGGACACTTATACCTATATCCCATCAGAGACATTCTCGATAGCAGAATGCTCTGGAGTTGGTCACGTTCAATGATGATGTATCCTTACATCTCAACTATATGCCATACCAGTGTCTCCACACTCCTTGATTAAGAGGACAACCAACCCATATGGCCTACAGCGACCTATGCTCGATAGAAGCTGTCGTCCTTATTAACAGCCTATCATTTGATCGTGAATAGTTTTAAAGACTAATCGATAAATTCTTACTTTATCAAACCTAAACAGTCCTAAGGATTTCATCACAACAATGGAGTTCATTAGAAGATGAAAACTTATGATGAAAATATCAAAAATATATTTTATTTATTAACAAATCAATTACAATATAAGGTTACTCAATCATCAACAGGTTGATGATTGGCTTTTGGGATATATTTTCCAACATGGATATGAAGTGAAGAAGGAAGGAAGAGGTGTTGGGGAGGAGAGAAAGATGTAAGAAAGAAGCCTCTCGCATCTAACGCATGCCACCTCCCTTCACGCATCCTCTTTTAATTTTTTGTTGCACCACATCTCAAATCCCATGCACAACTCCTTCTTAACATCTAAGAGATCTCATCTTTTTTAATCCAAGGCATTCAAAAATAAATCAAAGGATAGATGTGCGTTGAGATAAGGGAAGAAAGAAAGAGAGATGTCTCACGCCTACAATTAGCGCATGCCCTCTTTCTCTAATTTTTTTTATCATTTAAAAAAAATACTTTCATGCCCTAGTCTGAGATATTTTTATCTTATTTTGAATCAAATTCAAATAGAAAAGAATTTGGATGAAAAAGACTTTCAAATAAGGTGGGGTGCCAACTATTGACGCCCCCTCTCCTTTCAAGCATGTGAAGAAAGAAGGATGAGAAAAATAATGCCACATTTTTTTTTGATATAATTTATGAGAAAGAGTCTCAGAGAACTTAGGCTCTCAAAGTCATGATTCATCTAGTTCAAATAGAGCCTCAATCGGGTTCTAATCGAGTCTGAAATGAGCCAAATTAGAAAAGGCTGTCAAGCCTGATCCAATCAGGCTCAAAATCTAAATCTAATTTGGATAATTGAACTTAATTAATATTAAATTAAATTAAATATTATTAAATTTAATTTAATTTAAATTAATTAAAATTTAATTCATAATTTAATCAATTTTAAAAAAATTTCAACACTTGCAATTAAGTCCCTACGCTAACAATTAGCAGCTGCCAAAACTGTAACGCTTACAAATTAGCAGTTTCTAAAATTTAAACTATCAATCTGATTGATAATTCAAAAATAATCTAAGCTATTGATCAGGTCAAGCTCTTTTTGTGTGTGACCCCTCAGGTTCTATTCTATCTGGTAGTGAGACATATCATGATCTCCATCACAGTATCATCGAAACTCTTTTCGATGGACTAAAATGATTCCAACTCACCTCAACAAAGATCGTTGATCCGAAATCGATCTTAGTAAGTTCTCATGATCCACCAATGATGTTTAGCAATATATAGTAGCAACCTAATAGAATAGAAAAGTGAATCCCTAGGTGCAGTTATTGTGTCATACAATCTCTTTATCGAGAGTCCCGACTTGACGGAGGTCATGGAGAACTCATGAAACCCAATCGTCAGTCATATGCTAGATTGGTTCGACTCATATTTATTTATGAATCCCATGAAAACTCTTTTTCAATATTCACTCTTACTCTAACCAGAGATTTTTCTAAACTCAGTCTTACGAATCACATAGGACTTCTCCTTTTCTATTAAGATCAATAGATTTCATCTAGGTGTATCCTACTCCAAACAGCGAACCAGAACCTACATAGCCAACATACACAGTAAAGACCCATATAGCTGGGGACCAAGAGAATGTGTAGTCAAACTATAGCCTCATTGCAAATAGCCAACACACCGTAGGTCAAAGGATCAGTCACACCACTGTAGCATCGAGAAAACCACTGATGAGTGAGTAGACATCCAAGTGGTTTCTCATGTTGATCACGCTCAGTGCAAGTTGTTCTCTAACAACCACCTGTACTCTCATCTCAGTGTCTCTACACCACAGATTCGAGACTTATCTATCCTAAAAGAAGCTGATCGATGCACCAATTTCGAATGGATTGATCACTATCCTCCATGACGATCCTTCGATTGGGAGCATTTAAAACTTAACCACTAATGATGTTTATCTCAAATTCTTAATAATTTAAAAATATATAAAATTATTTTTATTAATTTTTAAGATAAATCATGGACACATAAACATGATTGGTTATTAAGACTACCCAACAAGTACAAAATATACCCTAGAGAAAAGTATGTGTCAGTCAAGATTGGTTACTAAAACACACATCCAACAAACTCCCACTTGCACTTGTTACCTAGCTATGCAACCTAAGAGGGGGGGTGAATTGGGTTTTTAAAAAAAAATTAAACTTAACTTACAACTATGAAGATTATTTAACAATGAGCAAGATAAGTATGGAGAGTGTAATTTATGCAAGGTGTAGAAGTTGGATGCAAGAATGCAAGAGGATAAAGAAATTTAAAAGGAGAGCAAGTAAGCACAACACAAACAAAAAAATTTGTAGTGGTTCGGTGCCAACCTTGCACCTACATACACTCCCCAAGCTCTACTTAGAAATTTAAATTTATTAAACTATATTCAACCCGAATACAACATCGAAACCTCTGACTCTAGCTATCCCAAGCTAGAACACTTATTTTTTGGATACAAGCCAACCTAATACACTCCGATTCAAAGTTTGGATCAACCTTTCCACATTTTGAATTTCTTCCAAAATAAAATAAACAACTCAAAAATAGAGTATAGGAGTTAATTATATAAAAGTACAGATGTAGCTCTTTTAATGAGCAAATAATGCTTTAAATATACTTTACACAATTAGAAGAAATTTCTTTCTAATTTTCTCAAGGTGGTTGGAGACTTGAATGAGCTCTTGAGGAGTTGGTGAACTTGAAATAAAAGCTTCTTGAACTTTTTAAGTGGGCTCTTGCTTAGGGTTGAAATGAATGCTTGAAGAACCTTTTTCAAAATCTCTTTCTTGTTTTTTTGATTTCCTCCTTTAAGTGCCTTTTATATCTTCAAATAATAGTGGAGAGTAATCTAGGCTGAAATAGAGCTGTTAGAGCACATTAAATGAGCATTAAATGCAGTCAAAATGAGCTAAAAACTAGCCATTGGAAACTTTTTCATCGTAGGGGTCGACTCATAGGGTCAACTCATGCTCATGGGTCGACTCATGGGGTCGACCTCTGTGGAAAAAGAATAGAAAATGATTGTTCTGTAATGTTGGCTTACAGAGCAGTAGAGGTCGACTCATAGGGTCGACTCATGCTAAGGGATCGACTCATGGGATCGACTCACAGAGTGTGCTAGCCAAAAATTTTGCATGCCGTTCAGTCTTTTTAGCCATGAGTCGACTCATGGGGTCGACTCAAAAATATAAACCTGAATTTCTTACAAATGACACTTCCAAAAATATTAAAATTGCCTCCAATAGATTACACATCTTTTGTTCTTGCTCTTGAGGCTTCCGAATTAGATCTGATAAAATTATGATTTTGCCCCTGAATACAATAAATCTTTTTTCAAGCCAAAATCATTAGTAATTCCCTCAAATGCTTTGTAATCATCAAAATCAATTCAAGGAGCAACAATCTCCCCCTTTTTGATGATGAAAAAATACTTGAGCAAAAGCATATATAAAGTATTGAACATGAATTTCAAATTTATGAAGATGTATCACCTAAATATTATAGCCAAGTATTTGAATGAAATGCATCATAAGCAGTTTGAAGATAAATTTAAAATTTGCTAAAAATTTGAAATTTGTTTATAAGTTCATTTGCTTGGAAAAAAAAAGCTGATGATTTTGATTCTTTGACACATGTGCCCATTTGCTTAATAATTTACTTATTGCTCATTCTTTATTGCTTATTGCTCAATCTTAATTTATTGGTTATTGCTCAATCTTGATTTTGATTCTCTACTTCTCCTTTTTGACAGCATCAACTAAGATTCTCTACTCCCCTTTTTAAGGACATATTTTCTCTATTCCCCCTTTTTGATGGGATCAATTTTATTTCTTTAGCCCTCTTCTTTGATTGCTTATTGTTTTACTCTCCATCAATATAGCAAACATAAAAGATATACCAATTTGCTCATTTAGAAGATATTGTAATTCATAGTATTTACAACACAAATATAAGTTATTTTTTCTATCTCATAATTAAAAGCAATTCAATTTGATCACATTCATAGACATTCATTGAAGGTGAAAGTATCTATATATATATTCAAAAAGTGATTGAATACATAGGTGTTTCAATACATATGAGTCAACTTAGAGTACAAAATTCATGGATAGAAACTATCCAAGAGTCAATCAGTCAATACATTACATAGCCCACAAGATAGATCCTACACAAAAATAAAATAAAGGACAGACTACACTGGATCTAATAGATGTCATGGCTGGAAGGATTGGAGTCTGATGAATTAGAGATAGGGTGAGGAGATATAGGATCATGTCCACGAGCTCGACCTCGATCGCGTCTGTCTCAACCATGGGTAGAGGTGCCAGCACGAGTAGAGGGGTGAGAAGATCCTAAAGCCTGAGAAGCTATGGACTGAGCTACGAGTGAGAGTTTGATGGTGTCCAGAAGATTCAAAGCTCTCGAGACAGACTGCATCAGGGCACTGAACTGAGTAGAAGCATGTTTACTAGAGCCCCTGATCTCTCTCATCAAGAAGTCAAAACCACTCTCTAAGACTCCTCAAAGTCTGGCCACCTCTGCAGGTAGGTCTGAGACCTCTATGATGCTCTCATGTGGCTGTGGATGGGCTAGAGCTAACACTTGCCCCTGCAAGTCAAGTACTCTACCAGCCAGTCTCAATATACAACTCTCAAGCTGCTCAATGCGTACCAACTGATCAGTAATCATCTGAAAAATAGTGAAAATGTGAGGGATCAGTGTCTGATAAGATACATCCTGAGATGTCGATCCTTGTGCAAAGACTGAAGTATGAAACTATCGAGATAGAATGGAGGCTACACGCTAGGATAACATTTCAATCTGATCATCTACCAATCTGAGCTCTGAAGGGTGTGCCCTGCTGTTCGGCTATGGAACTGAAGTATGTTTCCTCGCAGACTCTGACGGGCCAGCCTCATGATCAGAAACAAACTGAATATCTGGTGATGCTACTCTGTGATCACGAAGGGGTGAGGATGGTCCTTCCTCCTCTGCTCTATCCTCAGCTCTCTCTTCCACACCTTTTATCCAACCACCATCAGTTTTAGAAAATCCTATGTGGTGCAATGTGTGGCAGTTGATAGTGTCAGAGTGGGATAGTCTAGCTATAGCCTCCCCCTCAAAACTAACTCCGAACCTCCTAAAAACTAAGGTGAGAGCCATACCAAAAGGCAAGTGTGCCTTGGACCTGTTCAAGATCTCTCTCATGGCCTCAAACATCAATGCAGGGAGGTTCAGGGGGGTTTGTGTGATCACATGGTATATAATACAGATGTCCCTACCAGAAAGAAGATCGTGTCTACCACTTCTAGGAAAAAATAATTTGGTTACCATGTGGTGTAGCAGTCTCATCTCAATAGAAAGAATCTTTGCCTCTAATTTGTTCAGACTTTCAGTGAAGGTTCTCCCTAGGATAACATTTATTCCTTCCTCTTTAACTGGGAGCTCCATGTTGGTATACCCCTCACATGGGAAATGAAGTATTTGCCCCAAAAGCATAGGATCTAGGCTAATGTCCACACCCTTCACTGTGGATTTCACTGTTTCATTACTGTACCCCAAATTTAGATAAAATTCTATGACAAGATCGACATATGTATTTTCTTTTAAGGAGTAGTAAAATTTCCATCTTTGGTCCTTAATCTTTGATCCAATGGTGAACCCTTCTTTTTCAAAAAACCTGAAATCAATATTTCTCTCGGGTTCTACTTTTCTATCAGAGAGGGGTACCTTACTAGGGTTTATTGGTGACCGGGTTGAAGCTGAAGCTGAACCAAGAGTAGGATTTGAAGCAGAAGTGGTCTCAGTTGCTAGTCTCTTTTGGCGCACACTTTCCTCCAACCCACGAACGGATTTTCTCCTCTGTGGAAGCTTCATCTTGGGAGCCATTTGCACAGGCAGGACTAGCACAGAACTTAGGAGAGCAAATGTGAGGGAGAGATGAAGGGTTTTTAGCGGAAAGATAAGAATTTTGGAGAAGTGATGTGCCGATTTGGAGAAGATGGGTAGAGTCTAGGGTAAGCTCGAATCGCTCCAAATGAAGGAGAAGGGGAAGAACTTGATTCCTAAATGGTCGATTTGAAGGATGAAAATGAGTGGGAGAAGAGATTTGAGAGTAATCTAGGTTTGAGGGAGAAGAGATGGAGAGCCTTAGGTTCGGAGGGAGGAAGAAGGTGGAGAGCTCGGTCGGTTCTAGGAGAAATTCCCAATAAAAAGAGAGCGTCCGAAGGGTTTTGACATAATTATAAGTTTGCCCTAGGATCGACCCTGGGGGTCAACTCATGGCACAGAGAAATTCAGAAAAATGATGAAATAATTTTGAAAAATTTTGAAACTTTAGGAGAAAGATGTTTACCCAAATATTGATCATGTGAATGATAATTTGAGCTTTTGAGCTCAAAACAAAAAAATTGAGCTCTCAAAAATTGGTTCAATAAATTTTTGGTATTAAGAATTTGGAATCAGAGAGATACTTAAGCTGATGGATCAAAGATTCCTAGTTCTCTCCTAATTTCACAAAATCTATCTTCACTTAAGGTCTTGGTAAAGATGTCAGCTAATTATTTTTCAGTACAAACATAGTCAAGAATTATGTCTTTATTTTGGACATGTTCTCTTATGAAATGATGCCTGATTTCAATATGTTTTGACCTAGAATGCTGAATTGGATTTTTAGTGAGATTTATAGCACTAGTGTTATCACGTCTTATGGGAGTTTCATTGAGTTTGATACCAAAATCTTCGAGTTGTTGCTTAATCCACAAGATTTGAGCATAACAACTTTCGGCTGTAATGTATTCGGCCTTGGCCGTAGACAGTGCTACCGAATTTTGTTTCTTGCTAAACCAAGAGATTAGGTTAACTCCAAAAATTGACAAGTTTTATTAGTACTTTTTCTATCTAATCTACATCCAGCAAAATTGGCATCTGAATATCCTATTAAGTCAATTAATGAGTCCTTAGAATACCATAATCCTAGAGTTTGTGTACCATTTAAATATCTAAGAATTCTTTTAACTACATTCAAGTGTGATTCTTTTGGATTTGATTGAAAGCGAGCACATAGACAAACACTAAACATAATATCAGGTCTACTAGTAGTTAAATATAATAAAGAATCAATCATACCTCTATAAAATTTTAAGTCTTCACTTTTACCTTCTTCATCCTTGTCAAGCTTACATGATGGGCTCATGGGTGTGCCAATTGCTTTGGAGTTCTCCATTTCAAATCTTTTAAGTAATTCTCTTATGTACTTGCTTTGGGTGATGGAGATTCTTTTCTTTGTTTGTTTGATTTGGAGTCTGAGAAAGAATGTAAGTTCTCCCATCATGCTCATCTCGAACTTCCCCTGCATGAGCTTTGCAAAATCTTGACAAAGAGTTTCATTAGTAGACTCAAAAATAATATCATCAACATATATTTGTATAACTAACATATCATCTTGATTTCTTTTAATGAAAAAAATTGTGTCTACATTTTCTCTTGAAAAGTCATTATTAAGTAGAAATTTGCTTAGCCTTTCATACCAAGCCCTGGGTGCTTGTTTTAAACCATATAGAGCTTTATTTAACTTAAAAATATGATTAAGAAAAGCATGATTTTTAAAATCTGGAGGTTGTTTTACATAAACTTCTTCAGCAATATATCCATTTAGAAAAGTACTTTTGACATCTATTTGAAATAACTTAAAATTCATAAAGCAAGCATATGCAAGTAGAAGTCTAATTGCTTTTAATCTAGCAACAGGTGCAAAGGTCTCATCAAAATCAATTTCTTCTTCTTGATTATAACCTTTTGCAACCAATCTTGCTTTATTTCTTATTACATTTCCATGTTCATCCAATTTATTCCTATATACCTACTTTATGCCAATTATTAAATAATTTTTAGATCTTGATACTAAAGTTCATACATTATTTCTTTCAAATTGATTAAGTTCTTCTTGCATTGCATTAATCCAATTATAATCTTTTTCAGCTTCGTCTATGGTTTTAGGTTCAAGATGAGAGATAAAAGCAAAATGATTGAATATATTTTTAAGTGAGGAACGAGTTCTTACACCATGTGTAAGATCACCAATGATTAGTTTCTTAAGGTGATTGTGATCATACCTCCATTCTTTGGGTAGATCATTTGTACCTTGAGGTTGTTCTTGTTGTTCTTCACCTTCCTCATCCTGTTTGTCTTCATATTCTTCATCATCTTGAATGGTTGAATCTTTTAGAGTGATCTTCTTCATCCCTTCTATAAGAGGATCTGCATCATCAATACCTTCATTCTTTCTTGAAGAAAGATTGTTAGTTTCATCAAAGACAATATATATTGACTCCTCTACTACTAAGATTCTTTTATTGAAAACTCTAAAGGCTTTACTAGAAGAAGAGTAACCAAGAAAAATTACTTCATCGGATTTTGCATCAAATTTTCCTAGTCTTTTTTTACCATTGTTTAACACAAAACATCGGCAACCAAAAACATGAAAATATGCAATGTTTGGTTTTCTTCCTTTCCAAAGCTCATAGGGAGTTTTCTTTAAAATTTGTCTAACTAAAGCATGGTTTAATATGTAATATGCGTGTTAATTACTTCCACCCAAAAGTATCTTAGAAGGTTGCTTTCACATAATATGGTACGGGCCATTTCTTCAAGAGTTCTATTTTTTCTTTCTACTATCCCATTTTGTTGGGGTGTCCTAGGTGCCGAAAAGTTATGGCCAATTCTTTTTTCATCACAAAATTTTTCAAAATCTTAATTTTTAAATTCGGTTCCATGATCACTTCGAATATTTTGAATTGAAAAATCTTTCTTGTTTGTGACTTTTCAATAAAATTTAGAGAAAATATGAAAAGTTTCATCCTTATGTGCCAAAAAGAAGACCCATATAAAATAAGAGAAATCATCAATAATTACAAAACTATATCATTTTCCACCTAGACTAGTAGTTCTAGTAGGTCCAAATAAATCTATGTGCAATAGTTCTAATGGCCTAGAAGTTGAAATAATATTTTTAGATTTGAATGAAACTCTTGTTTATTTACCTAGTTGGCATGCATCACAAATTCTATCCTTTTCAAAGTTCAATTTGGGTAAACTGATAACCAATTCCTTCTTAATGAGTTTTGAAAGTGAATGTATGCTAATATATATAAGCCTACGATGCTAAAGCCAACTAGTCTCATTAATCTTGGCGTTCAAGGCTACTAGGCATTGCATGTTTATTTTGGATAGATCATTCAAATCTACCATATAAACATTACTATGTCTATGCCCAACAAATTTAATGCCTTCATTAATAGGACTAGTTACTATGCAAACAGAAGATTCAAAAATAACTTTGTATCCTTTATCATAAAATTGACTGATGCTTAATAAATTTTGTTTTAAACCATCTATTAATAAAATATTTTCAATATACTTGGAGGGAGTGATACCAATGTTATCTATACCGATGATCTTTCCTTTGTCATTGTCTCCAAAGGTGACCATCCCTCCATTCTTAGCATCAAGTGTGATGAATTGGGATTCATCACCAGTCATGTGTCTCGAGCATCCGCTATCAAGATACCATTTTGGGTTTGCTCTTTGGGATGCTAGACACACCTGCAGGCAAAAGTCAAGTTTTTACTTTAGGTACCCAAGCTTTCTTGGATTTTTTTTGGTTAGTCACAATGGTTCCTTTTGGAACCCATATTTTCTTTACATTAGAATTTATGTATTTGTTAGAGAAACAAGTGTATGACTTGTGTCCTACTCTACCATATTTGAAGCAAGTAATGTTTGAAAACTTGTTGCTTGAAGAGTTTACATAGATATTTTTTAGAAACTTTTGTTTCTTTAAGGGGTTGTAGCCAAGACCAACTTTATCATAAATGATCTTTTGATTTTCAAGTATCATATTAAGTTTATTTGAACTTAAGGTAAATTTTTCAACCATTGGTTTTAGCTTGGCAATCTCATCTTTTATGTTCAGATTTTCTTGAGACAGGATTGATTTTTCATTAGAGATACTCTCATTTTATTTTAGTAAGTATTGATTCTTTGATTTTAACTCTTTGTTTTTTACTCCTAGCTTCTTTAGTTCATCAATTAAATCATAAAAGGCTTCATGAAGTTTTCAAAGGTAAAGTCAATAGGAGTTTCAGAATTTACCTCATTTTCATGTGCCATAAGGCACAAGTTGGCTTGTTCATTTGAGTCTTCTTCTTCAGAGCTTGACTCATCACTTTCACTCCATGTAGCCATCATGGCCTTCTTCTTGTACTTCTTGGGACCCTTCTTCAGTTGTGGGCATTCAGACTTAAAGTATCTCGATTTCTTGCATTCATAGCAAATAAGGGGTTGCTCCTTATCTTTCTCTTTGCTGCGTTTCCCTTTTGTGGGTGGCCTCTTCCTCATCCGTTGTTTCTTTTTCCTCAAAAACTTCTTAAACCTTCTAGTAATGAGAGCCATTTCTTCATCCTGCTCTTCATTTTTCGTATCATCAATTTTTTCATCAAGTTGAGTCATGGATTTGATAGCGATTGTCTTCTTCTTTCTGACTTCTTCTTCTTGATGTTGTTTCATACTCAGCTCATGTGTCATCAGTGATCCTAGAAGCTCTTCCAAAGGTAGGATGTTCAGATCTTTGGCTTCTTAGATAACAGTCACTTTGGCTTTCCAAATTCTTGGTAAGGACCTAAGAATCTTTCTCACGAGATCACTGTTAGAATAAGACTTATCAAGACTTTTTAGATTATAATATCAATAAAATGAGTAAATATTTTAGTTATAGATTCATCATGCTCTATTTTAAAAAGTTCATATTTATGCACGAGCATGTTAATTTTGGATTCCTTCACTTGATTAGTTCCTTCATGAGTTACTTCTAATCTATCCCATATTTCTTAGCAGACATGTATGTTGAAATATGATTGAATTCATTAGCATCTAGAGCATAATACAAAACATTCATGGCTTTAGCATTTAGTTGAGCTATTTTTTTATCAACCTCATCTCATTCTTTTTCGAGTTTGGCTGATTCCACACCATCAATTAATTTAGTAGGTGTGTGTGGTCCGTTTACTATAATACTCCATATATCATAGTCAAGTGCTTGAATAAAGATTTTCATCCGAGCTTTCCAATAGGTATAGTTTGACCCATTGAAAAGTGAAGGTCGGTTTGTGGACTGCCCCTCGACTAGAGAAGTACCAACTTGAATTGCCATAGATCTTTAGCTCTTTGATGGTTAAATCAAAGTAGGGCTAGAGCACTGAGCTCTGATACCACTTGTTGCCCAGCTATGCAACCCAAGAGGGGGGGTGAATTGGGATTTTAAAAAAAAATTTAAACTTAACTTACAACTATGAAGATTATTTAACAATGAGCAAGATAAGTATGGAGAGTGTAATTTATGCAAGGTGTAGAAGTTGGATACAAGAATGCAAGAGGATAAAGAAATTTAAAAAGAGAGCAAGTAAGCACAATACAAACAAGAAGATTTATAGTGGTTCGGTGCCAATCTTGCACCTACATCCACTCCCCAAGCTCCTACTTGAGAATTTAAATTCACTAAACTGTATTCAACCCGAATACAATGTCGAAACCTCTGACTCTAGCTATCCCAAGCTAGAATACTTATTTCTCAGATACAAGCCAACCCAATATACTCCGATTCAAGGTTTGGATCAACCTTTTCACGTTTTGAATTCCTTCCAAAATAAAATAAATAACTCAAAAATAGAGTATAGGAGTTAATCACATAAAAGTACAGATGTAGCTTCTTTAATGAGCAAATAATACTTTAAATATACTTTACACAATTAGAAGGAAGCTCTTTCTGATTTCTTCAAGGTGGTTGGAGACTTGAATGAGCTCTTGAGGAGTTGGTGAACTTGAAATAAAAGCTTCTTGAACTTTTTAAGTGGGCTCTTGCTTAGGGTTGAAATGAATGCTTGAAGAACCTTTCTCAAATCTCTTTCTTATTTTTCTGATTTCCTCCTTTAAATACCTTTTATATCTTCAAATAATAGAAGAGAGTAATCTAGGCTGAAATAGAGCCGTTAGAGCACATTAAATGAGCATTAAATACAGCCAAAATGAGCTAAAAATTAGCCGTTGCGGAACTTTTTCATCGCAGGGGTCGACTCATAGGGTCGACTCATGCTCATGGGTCGACTCATGGGGTCGACCTCTGTGGAAAAGAGCAGAAAATGATTGTTCTATAATTTTGGTCTACAGAGCTGCAGAGGTCGACTCATAGGGTTGACTCATGCCAAGGGGTCAACTCACAGAGTGTGCCAGCCAAAAATTTTGCATGCCGTTCAGCCCTTTTAGCCATGAGTCGACTCATGGGATCGACTCAAAAATATAAACCTAAATTTCTTACAAACTATACTTCCAAAAATATTGAAATTGCCTCCAATAGATTACACATCTTTTGTTCTTGCTCTTGAGGTTTTCGAATCAGGTCTGATAAAATTATGATTTTGCCCCTGAAATATAATAAATCTTTTTTCAAGCCAAAATCATTAGTAATCCCCTCAAATGCTTTGTAATCATCAAAATCAATTCAAGGAGCAATAGCACTCAAGCCAATCTGCCATATACTTGAGCCCTATCTTCTGAAGATAGATTTCAGTGTTTAGCTGGCTAAGTGACTTGGGCCTACCACTATCATGTGGAGTCTACTCTCTTCATCTCTATGTATTTCTACTTGAGATAATCGTGTATATCGGTTCTATGTGCATAGATTTCTGGTGAGACCTTGGCTCCTTAGTGAGGGCTATGGACCATTATCTTTGCAGTACAATGTCATAGCATCTAATGATATGACATATAGTTTTGCAACTATCATAAGAACCAAAACACATCCTACACATTTATTGCATACTCAGCTTCCATTGGTCGATTGTCTAAAACCCTTCCATCATATCGATCCAACATAACTTAAGAATATATGCTGATATAAATATTCTATCATCAGCATCCGTATATCCTCCCACTGTTAGCTCTAACCCTTATTCAAAGATGAAAAATAATTTCTTAGTGCTTCTCAAGTACTAAGAGATATTTTTACAGTAATCCAATGCTTCCAGTCTGGATTCAACTAATATCTACTCGTGACTTTCACAGCAAGATACAGTAAGTCGAGTATATAGCATGGCATACACCTATGCCCAAGAGGATAACGGATCCCTCTTGAAGGTTTTAATGCTGAACCCTTTCAACACCTCTTCTATGTACTTATTTGTGAAAACCAAACATCTTTTTAGGATCTATCTCTATAGATCTTTTATTTTCAGAATATTTGACCTAGGTCTTTGAAAATAAAATTCTATATGTAACCACATCATAACTGATGTCAGCATGGGACCCTCTCACTGACCTTCATGTAACTACATGATTCTTTATATCATGTCGTTATAGGTTTTGGGATCATTTCTATGTTCCCAATCTCCCTCGAGAAATACTTTCTCTGAATCTTTTGTAAGAATACCAAGTATCTTTCTAAAGGATAGGAGATCCTACTAGATAGATGAGGTGGAGGAAGTACTATATATACTAGCTCATCTTAAATAGATTGTATAGGTATTGTGACTCATTTTTAGAGACTTTCTCTTTGAGTTCATCCTCCCACTGTTTCTAAAAAATTAGTATGATTGCTCACAATCACATTGTGAACCACTGGGAAGAGAAAGTGATATCTCAAACATCTTTTGGGATATCCTATAAATGAGTTCTTACAGATCTATCCTCTAACTTGTCCACCATATCATATCTCATATGGTGCGGTGAAACCAACTTTAAAGGAAACATAATTTAAATTTTAGAAATTAAATCTTGTTCCGAAAGAAACAATAATTGAGCTAGTGATATTCATGATGGACTGGACCATATCTCATATAATGCCATCGCTTCTCACAGATACACCATTGATCTAAGGTGTACAAGGAGAATTCTATCATGAAACTATGCCGTTCTTTTTAGATAATTAACAAATTCTCTATTTGGTATTGCACTCTCGATTTGATCGAAGTACCTTTAGAGATTTTTCAATTTATCTTTTCTACTTCATATCTGAATTCTTTGAACCTTTCAAAATTTTTTAGATTTATATCTCACATGCATACCTATACCATGACTGCTCATCAGTAGGGATAATGAAGTAGTGATAACCTCCTAGTCTGGCTCATCAAATGGACCATACATATTGTATGTGTACTAGGACAAGTATCTTAGTAGTCCTAATCCTTTAACCCATAAAGGATAGCTTGATTATTAATCTTCAAAGAGATGATTCACAGACTAGATATGACTTAATAGTCAATGAGCCCAAAGGCCCATTTTCTCCGGTCGGCAAATTATTTCTTTTCATACATGACCTAGCTAAAAGAACTATCTATATACTTCAAGTTATCTGGTTTTGAATCTCTCAGACCCAAAGGCATTCACTATTTTACTCAAATAATTTTTTACAAATGCATCACACCATGCAAATGATAAAAATTAAATCCAAACGATAATCACTGAGATTATGTGCTCACAGTATCAATACAACTTTTGCACAATTACCGACTTAAAAGAGTCACTTCACCTTCCCTCAGTCCTCTTCCTTCTTTAGACTTATATTAAAGTGCGTAATATGGACTAAAGTCTAATGAAAAAGAGAAAACTATAAGATCAATTTTGAGCAATTTGGCATACCTTCTGAAGGTATGTAAATATTTTTTTTAGGTTCTCCAGGTATGTACCTCAGAACTTTTTAAGGTTCCTTAGTTACCAGCATATCGATCAATTCAATTAAGGTGCTATAATATTTATTCATATAATAGTTTTACAAACTATCCGTATGAATCAGAAATTGCAGGATCAAATCCATTAGCAATTTTTTTATACATAGTCATGTCAAACTTTTCAAGCTCTTCAATGTCCTCGATCATCGATCATGAACAAACTGTCCATCATGCATCTCATGCACTATGCAACTTTGATCATCTCATAACTATTGCAGATAAATCAATATGTCATTGACAGTCTACATGTCCATATGCATATATTGGATCTCATTGACTATGGAATCCAATTTATATCATCTAACCTAATTATCAATGTCCAACCATTTGTCAAGTATAGCTCATTGACTATGGATTGGACAAGCTGATAACATTAGGTTAACCTAACCAAGAACATGACTTAATTTCTAAAAGCTAAGAACTGTTTTTAGATTTATGAGATAGAATATGTAATTGATTTCAGTTAAGTGGTTAATATCTAAGATTCAGGCTAGATTGTTGGAAGCTGAAAATTTAATCATTGAGAGTAAAGTTTTAATTAGATGATTGTACTTATAATAGTTTGTTCTAGGAACTTTAAAAGCAAACAAAAGACTCTCAATAATTTTTTGAGTCTCTCACACTCCTCAAGTAAAGAAACGAAAACCCTAATGCGATAATAGGTTCTAGTAGGTGCTGCAGTCCCATCGATGTATGACACCTCACCTAATAGTTATTGGTGACACATATATCAATGCATGGATAATTTTTTATCTAGATGCTTATCCAAGCATGTTGCAGCGACTTGGTCTCTAAGTCCTGTGGCCTCACCTAACAGTTATTGACATATTTTTTAGTTATGTCTGACCCACCATTCACCAGTAAGTGCAAAGCCGTCATTGAATCCCTTACCTAACAATTATTGAGCCCAACCCCATCTTTACCTTAGGGCATCTGATGCCAATAGAGTGGTTGTGCATTCTCGATGCAACCGAACCACTGTAACCAGCTGAGAACGATCAACATCGAGAAAGGCACCCGCATCTCTACAATGGTGGAAGACCAGTAGACTTAATATTCAGTGAGAAGATTTGGATTCAGATCTCTTCTAATTAGTCACATACATCTGATGTAATGACTAATCTGGTTTAGGTCAGTACATTTCATATCTGACCAACCTAGTCAGCATGGGTGAACTCGGATCAACAAGTAACCTAATACAAAATATAATCTCCCAAGATGGCCAGGTAAGTAAAGATGAGTAGGGGTCCCCCCATAGCTTTTCTTAGATACCAATGAATTGATCAGGTCAGACAATAGAACTAATTAAATAACCATCTAATAGTTGCATTAAACACTAAATTGGTTGATTAGAATTAATTAGGTTAACCTATAGATCCGGGCTCGAACTGCTGAGCCAAATTCGATCTTGACATAATCAATTTACATCACATGTGAGTCAATTTAACCAACTATAACTAAATTCAATTTTTGAGCCCCTTTGACCTAATCCCAATCAACTCTTGATTAGTTCGATCAACTGCTCAAAATCAGAAATGGATTCTAATCTGATCTAACCAATGACCCTAGTTGTAGTTTAGTCTCTAAACCTAATTTATTCAACCCATATCCGAAGTCCATATTTTATGCATTGAAATGTAGATCTTAAATTTATAATTTTAGATCTTATAATTTTAAATCTTAATTCTTAATTAAGTATATTATGTACATGGATTTGGGTTTAGATCTCGAAATATTTTATAATCTAAACCATTTATATTGTATCCCATACAATATGATTGTTTGCATAGTCGAATCAATTCATCCTGGTACATGAATCGATTTGTCATAGAGTCGACACACACTGAGATAAATAGAAACCTATAGACCTAGAATGCATAATTGAGTCGGTTCATCAGTAAATGAGCCGATCTACTAGGGTCTTGAGTTGACTCCAATAAAAATGAGTCAACCCACCAAGCACTTGAGTCGACCTAATCGAGAATTGAGTCAGCTCCATAGGCATACCAGTCACAGTTTCATGCTCTCATGCAAACAAGCCTAGGGTTTTGGATCTAGAATTTTACAGAAATTAAGTTTTAGATAGTGTGTCAAACAATATATCAAATATAATATTTTAACAATCTAAAATACATAAAAATACATGCATAATCTGATTTAAATTAAAAAATATAATAATTATAATTTTTTATTAACTATTCATCTACATAGAAAATATCACAATCGGCACCCCTATATGTCATAAGAGAGAACCCATTGAATGGGCAAAAGAGGGACTTTGATCCCTTCATCATCTTATGACCGGATGGCCATGGTGACTATCTCAATTCGATTACTAAGCTACTAAAAATTTAATCTAATATATCACATATATAATTAATTAAAAATTAGATCAATATATCTTTCACATGTCAAACATATGAACCATAACATTAAATCTATGCATATAGAAAGAATTTCAGCAAACATACTAGATCCAAATTACATCCTAATTAAAATATTCAGATCTAAATCAATTTCAGATCTGAATAATTCATGATTTATTTCAAATTTAAAATAATTTTAAATTTAAAATAAATTTAAAATCATATTACAGCATGCATAAAAATCAGATCTAATTTTAATCTATGTTCTACATCGTTCTAAGATAACCATTCAGCATAATAGGGGTTATGCCAGGATAACCTTATTTCAGAATGATGTGATTATCTTATTAACTTTCAGATCTAAATTTTACAAATTAGATATCAGATCTGAGGGGATTTCATATTCATATTAGAACCTATGCTTTGATACCACTATTAGAAAATGCTATGGTTTCATACGTGTAGTTCAAAACTTTTTCTAGACATCTACACAGTGTAAATAAATAAATTAAAATAATTTTAATTTATTCATGTATTAGATCAAATCTAAAAACTATAGTAAAAATTTTGACACAAACATGTACCCATGATCTGATATCTGAAACAGAAAAATAAACTGTTAGAAAAATAAAATGGAGATCGAATCTCCATACCTCGAATCCTGTGGATGTCGCAAGTTCTGATCGTAGCCGCACACGTACCCGACCTTTGCTGGTATCCATATGGAGCCACCTGATCAAAGCACTGAGATCACTGATGTTCTAGCACCTTACAGATCTCACTCCTCATCCATGGATCTTGATCTCTTCTTCTAGATCTTGATGAAGTAGATCGCTGCACAAACTCTTTCACGCAGATCCGATGGAATCTGAACCAGATCACCATGAAGAGAAGAAGAACCCTTCTTCTTCTCTTCTTCTCTCTCTTTTTCTCTCTTAGATCTGATCTTTATCAGATCTAGGCATGGACACGAAGTGAAGAAGGAAGGAAGAGGCGTTGGGGAGGAGAGAAAGATGTAAGAATAAAGCCTCTCACATCTAACGCACGCCACCACTCTTCACGCATCCTCTTTTAATTTTTTGTTGCACCACATCTCAAATCCCATGCATAACTCTTTCTTAACACCCAAGAGATCTCATCTCTTTGAATCCAAGGTGTTCAAAAACAAATCAAAGGATAGATATGTGTTGAGATAAGGGAAGAAAGAATGAGAGATGTCTCATGCCAATAATTAGCGCATGCCCTCTTTCTCTATTTTTTTTTATCACACAAAAAAATACTTCCATACCCTAGTTTGAGAGATTTCTATTCCATTTTAAATTAAATTCAAATAAAAAAATGGATGAAAAAGACTTCTAGAAAGATGGGGCACCAATTATTGACGCCCTCTCTCCTTTCACGTGTGTGAAGAAAGAAGGATGAGAAAAATAATACCTCACTTCTTTTTTTGATATGATTTTTAGAGTGAGAGTCTCAAAAAACTTAGACTCTCTGAGTTATAGTTCATCTGGTTCAAATAGAGCCTCAATCGAGTTCAAATCGAGTCTGAAACAAGTCGAATTCGAAAAGGTTATCAAGCTTGATCCAATTAGGCTTGAAATTTAAATCTGATTTGGATAATTAAACCTAATTAATATTAAATTAAATTAAAACTAATTAAATTAAATTAAATTTAAATTAATTAAAACTTAATTTATAATTTAATCAGTCTCAAAAAAAATTATAACACTTGTAATTAAGTCTCTACGCTAACAATTAGCAACTGCCAAAACTGTAACGCTTATAAATTAGCAGTTTCTAAAATTCAAACAATCAATCTGATTGATAATTCAAAAATAATCCAAGACATTGATCAGGTCAAGCTCTTTTTGTATGTGACTCCTCAGATTCTATTCTGTTTGGTAGTGAGACATACCATGATCTCCATCACAATATCATCAAAACTCTTTTCGATGAGCTGAAATGATTCTAACTCATCTCAACAAAGATCGTTGATCTGAAAATGATCTTAGTGAGTTCTCATGATCTACCAATGATATCTAGCAATATGTAGTGACAACTCAGCAAAATAAGAAAGTGAACTCTTGGTGCAGTTATCATGTGATACAATCCCTCTATCGAGAGTTTCGACTTGATAGAGGTTATGGAGAACTTGTCAAACTCTGTCATCAGTCATATGCTAGATTGGTTCGACTCAAGTTTATTTATGAATTCCATAAAAACTCTTTTCCAATATTCATACTTACTCTGGCTAGAGATTTTTTTGAACTCAGTCTTATGAATCGCATAAGGCTTCTCCTTTTCTATCAAGATCGATAGATTTCATCTAGGTGTATCCTACTCCAAATAGTGAACCTGAACCTATATAGCCGACATACACAGCAAGAACCCATATGGCTAGGGACTAAGAGAACGTACAGTCAAACTATACAGTCTCACTATAAATAGCCAACATACTGTAGGTCAAAAGATCAGTCATACCACTGCAGCATTGAGAAAATCATTGACGAATGAGTAGATATCCAAATGGTTTCTCATGTTGGTCATGCTCAGTGCAAGTTGTTCTCTAACAACCACCTGTACTCTCACCTTAGTGTCTCTACATCACAAACTCGAGACTCATCTATCCTAAAAGAAGGTGATCCATGCACCGATCTCGAATGGATTGATCACTGTCCTCCATGACGATCCTTCGATAGGGAGTATTTAGAAATTAACTACTAGTGATGTATGTCTCAAATTTTTAATACTTTGAGAATATACAAAATCATCTTTGTTAATTTTTAGGATAAATCATGGACACATAAACATGATTGGTTATTAAGACTGCCCAACAAGTACAAAATATGCTCTAAAAAAAAGTATGTGTCAGCCAATATTGACTTCTAGGACACACATCCAATAGGTAGCATTTGAATAATGCTGGATTTGATTTCCTATTATTTCGCCTCCACAGGAGGAGGCTGGATACATAACGAGTAAGTTTAAGATGAGAAAGTAAAATACTCCCTCAATTATTGTGGTGGATCAGTCTCTTATTTTAGATCCATGGTTTTAATTTGATTTATTCGAATTATTCTTTCTAGCTCTTGGTCTAATGGGTGTAAATCAAGTTGTAATGATCGACATCCTAGCATGCACCCAAAAGATCTCATCAAGTTTTAATTTTAACAATTTTTTTTTTTGAAAGAGAAGAGGAGAAAAGGAGGAGGAGAGAAAAGAGTTCTAAAGAAAAGAACCTAAGGAGTTGTAAGGCTAAGAAGAGAGAGAAGAATTAGTTAGATTTGATATTTTTTATTAACAATCAAGTGGTTCGATCAATCCTGACTATAGGTTATCCTAGATCTAGACAGCTCCTAACTACCAAGGTCACCTTCAAGCACTCCAAGTAGTAGACTAGCCACTCAACTAGCCAAGTAAGTGTAAGGTTGGTGGGGGTCCCCCCATTGCTTTCCTTAGACATCAACTGCGTTGGCCAGATAAGCGAACGGTAATGAACCATCTTCCTTCATGACGTAATCTCTGAACCACTTTTCTAGACATCAATTAAACTGACTAACTTGAATTTGATCCAACTTTTAGGATTTCTTATCCTACTAAGCTCGAAGATCCTTAGGGGTCAACGTCTAATCTATTTTAAATTAGAAGTTTAGGTCAATGAATTGCAAGATGGTGGTTTGTGGGCTAAGAAAGGGTGATAAAATTTTTACCTTATATTAACTAGGATTTTATCTTTAAGATTTTTTATGAAAATATTCAATGTAAAAAGAAAAAGTATCCAAACATGTTAAGTAGCTTTTACGATTTAATTGGTTTATTTATATTAGTCAAGTGTTATGTGGTGTTTTTGTATTCTTTTTATATTTGTTATCTTTAAGCAAGAAGGAATAAGAGGTAAGTTTTAAATTAGGTTAATTAGCTATGAGAAGATTTAGTGAATCTAACTAAATGGAAAGTAAATAATACTAAGATTAAAAGGCAAGTAGGTAACCTGCAAATAAAGTAATAAATCAAATCTATTTTTAGGATAATAAATTATTTTAAGCTATGAAAAGTAGTAAATCACTAGGCTATAGAAAATAAAAAAAAAATTTATACATGTAAATAAAGAAATCTAGATATAAAGTAGTAAATCTATCATATACAAAAAATAATATGAGGTAAAAATTAAAAAAAAAGAGTAAATAGAAGGTAATTAAGTAATTTAAGTAAATTAACTAAAAATAAAAGGTAAATTACTAATAAGTAAAGTAAAGTATGAAAAGCAAGGTGCAAGAGAAAGAAATAATCAATTAAAAATATAAAACAGTAAAGCATATAAGGCAGTCAAGCAATCTAAAGTAAAAAATAAAAATTTAAAAAGTAGTAAAATAATTTTTTTATTATTTTACAAATTTTTTTTGATTTTTTTTTTCAAAAATTGCATCAAGATCTTTGGCAATGGCACTAAAATTTGATGCGTATCATAGCACACCAAAATTAATCCTACTCACTACTATGAAGATAGGGTGAGTCGAAATCATATCTATAGAGATTTTAGACTGATTATTTTAAAAATATAAATAAAAAAATAATAGATTGTATGAAACTAAAAAAGAAACAAAAAGATTGTAATAAAAATATTTTTTATTGGTTAAATAAAAAAATATAATGGATAAGAAACAAAAGTTCGATACACGAACAATAAAATCAAGTTGATTTTCTAGCTATGCCTGATAGTAGATATGTCTCCTTGAATTCTTTATCTTCCTCCATGCAAATAGCGATAGGATGGCTAGAAGACTTGGTCTAGAAACTCTAAGGAAGAAAGATAGATGGAAGAGGGTATATGGAAGAGAAAGAATAACGGCATTAGGATTAGGACCTTTGCTAATTTTCTTGAAATCTGAAAAAGGGATCTGTGGAGGAATATGATGTTGTGCTAGGGTTAGTACCTACCCTAGACTTATGGAGAAGAGAAAGAGGGAGAGAGAGAGAAGCTTCAAGAAAACTTAGGGTTGGCTTGGTTGGAGAAGATGGAGGCCTTAGGGTTCTATTTATAAAGTGAAGATGCTAGGGTTTCATGAAAAGATAGATGGGAGCGTGAATAAGGACCCTTGGATCTTCATGAAGAGTGATCTTTTAATCTGAGCATTTGAGATTTAAGTTGTGTTCACACTTGGTTTCATTTATCTTCTAATCTGGGCCCTTGATTGGAGAAGCTGCTTTTTGACCCTTGATCTTTAAGTCGTGTTCACACTGGAATGAGAGCTGGTTGCCTAGTTCACTCAAATCTTATCCAATTTGAGTCCATTTGAATTGTATAAACCCAAACTCTCTATCACCTACAAAATGGATTAGAGAGCATCAGATTTCAATAAAATAACATCAATTATTACAATATTTAGTATCTCTAGCGACTTAAATTAAGTATTCATTAGTTATCATATGGTCAACATGCTGATTACCGACTTAAATTAAAAGTTAGACTGCATCCAACCCAAACTGGTCAACATGTTGATTACTGCAGAGGGGACCTCGAAGAGTTCAAAGGGCTTCGTTCTTATTGTGGAGCAGGCATCTTCTTTCAAAAAAAATCTTCAGGGAAAAAAAGAACATACCTATGAAGAAGTAGAAGAAAGAGAAAAAGCCAAAGAAGGACACTCCAAAAAAGGTTGCAAATAAAGGAAAGTATTTCTATTGTAATACTGACGGCCATTGAAGGTCAAATGTCAAGTCGAGATAGAGATTGTTGGGTTTTGATGCCTCAAATTTGATCCACAGTAGTGAAACCCACAGTAGCAGAGCACACAACGTAAGGAGCCCAAAAAAGTGTCACAGTAGGGCCAGCAGCACACAAGCAGTTGGGCCCACAGTGTGCAGGCCCGAAGGGAGGCCCATAGGCTTAGCTTGTAGTCCAGGCCACAGTAGTGTGTGCGGCCCAACGTGGATGTACAGATGCGTGCAGCTCAGTTGGGCACGCACCCAGAATACATGCGGGTGTGCACATGGCCTGTGAGCAGAAATTTGATGTGGTCTATTATGGATCGCATGGGGTGTCACGGTCCATGCATCGCGTGTGGACCACCCCAATCCAAAAGGGAATAATCATGTTGTTTTGTGCGATCCAATGGCCAGGAAGGCATGCGGTCACAAACGGACTGCAGGCAAGGGTTTTCGGGCATGATTTGGCGATGTATTGCACGATTGGATGGCTAGAAGTGCGAACGGGAGAGATCCAATGGCTGGAAAGATTTTAAAATGCTTTTCAAAGCCTATTTTCAAGATAGATTGTGTTTTGGGCCTATAAAAGAGGCCTGATGGACTGTGGATAACTATATTTCTCAATAAAAATCAATGATTTTTTGACATATCTAGAAGAGAATAGGATTCTTTCATAATAGATTCCTCTTGGAATACCATAACATAATGGGATGTCTGAAAGAAGGAATTGAATCCTGTTAGATATGGTTCAATTCATGATGGGCTTTGCAAATCTATCAATCTCTTTTTGGGGATACGCTCTTGTATGTACCTGCTATATACTTAACAAGGTTTCGAGCAAGTCTATCAATAAAACTCTATATGAGATATGGATAGGGCATAGGCTGGTGCTCTCACACCTTAGGGTTTGGGGGTGTCCAGCTTATGTCAAGCATTTAAGGATAAATAAGCTTGGACCAAAGTCTGATAAATACTTATTCATAGGGTACCCAAGGCAAACTAAAGGTTACTACTTCTACTTCACTAAAAAATAAAAAGTGTTCGTCAGTAACAGGATAGTCTTTTCGAAAAAGGAGTTTCTTGGAGAAGGAACTAATGCTAGCAAAATTAAACTTGGAAAAGTTTATGAGGTAAAAGAACCAGCACATATAGAATCAGATTTGATTGGAGAATCGAATCCTGAGCCTATAGAGGCACCATTAAGGAGATCTGATAGAGTACCGCCTCAACCGGACAGATACTATGATTTTTTGATCTGAGATGGTGATCCTTGTAGCGAAAATTTAGTGCAGGGGCAAAATGGTAATTTTAAAACTTTTCAAAATTACTATTTTACAGTAAAATTATTAATTAATCTCATTAATTAATACTAATTAACCCTACACTAGGATCTAAATATGATACAACAGCATGCATTTAAATTTGAAATTCAAATTTGAATCAGTAAACATTTTACAGTGCTGTGTTCAGAACACATCACCTTCTGTGGGTAGTCGATCACCGTAATCTGATCACCATCGGGGGGATCTGATCGTCACATCATAGTCACACAAATGTCTGACCTCTGCAGATCATCCACACGAAGCTCCCGTCTGATTAGCTCCTCACGAATGCTAGTTCGTGATTTCACCCTTTTGATGGCAGATGTTGATCAAACTCCTTCGATCGATGTGTGCCGACTTTTTGGATACTCTGGATCATCTGCACAATTGCTTGAGAGACTGATGGATCTCTTCCTGAAATTTGGTGGACTCACGACACTCGTGGCACATCAATCTCACTTCCCGAACCCTAGGTAGAAATCCTAGGGTACACACCAAAAACCCTGCGCCCAATTTTCTCTCTTTTCTTTCTTTTTCTCTCGGAAGGTTTTGGACCTTCACCTTGCATAGAAGCCTTCCTCACACCTCAAAATTTCTCTCCTAAAATTTCTATGCACGTCCCACCTTTCTCCTCTTTTTAAAACAATGTCGAACGTGTCTTATCCGCGTGAGAGGATAAAGACAAGAGGTTACACATTTGAATTCAAATCAAATTTGAATTAAAACGAAAACCAACTTATCCCTATCCTTTTGGGCATGAGAAGAGAAGGGGCATGGCTCTTTGTACATGAAAAATGTTTCATGAGAAACCTTTTCTCGTGTAAGTAATGTGGCGCACAAAATGGATAAGGATGAAAGGGTAAGTGATAAGTTATCCATTCAAATTCAAACATGCTTTGAATTTGAATGGCTAACTAATTATTTTATCCATCCATATGGTGCACAAATGAGGGCGTGGGGAAGGGTTTTGCGTGAGAAAAATTTTATGAGAAGTTTCTTCTCATGAATTCAAATGGGTGCAAGGAAGTTGGGTGTCGCAGGGAATTTAAAACAAGGTGGTTTGATTCAAATTGAGCCAACCTAGTTTAAAATAGGTTAAGCACAATTAGACCAGATTAAACCCAACATAATTAGGCTTAATTAGGCTCAATAAAATCCTAATCAAATCAAGAATTAACTAAACCTAACCCCTGATCAAATCAGGGACTAAACCACCTTAGCGATTAGGTCAACATTTAACCTAATCGGGTCAATCCAAACTGAATCCAATTCAATTGGACTTGATCCAAAAATAATTACTCAATCAAATTGAGTTAATTAGTAATCAAATCACTAATTAAATCTCTCATAAATATTGAGTCCAAATCTGATGGGCAATCAGGCATCAGAGACCATCGATATGAAACCCTGATCAAAGAGTTCAAATTTCAAATTCAAAATTTGAAATTCAAAATTTTGACCCCGGTACCCAAAATGTGTGGAACTCATAATTAGAGAATCCTAATTCTCGATCATAGAGTTCCAAATAGATAAAACTCATAATCAGCCATCAGATCAGAAAGAAACCTCTAATGTGTGTGACCTCGCAGGTTTGAACCTAAACCGGTAGCACAGGAACCAATTCCTGTACTAATCGAAGTGACCATCTAGCAATGGTACCCGACGATCGGATAGGTCGAATAATCGTAATTGCAACATTCAGAACCTACGTGAATATGGTTACCATATAATTCATTCCTTTTGATCCCTGTGTTTAGGACGACTCAAGGTTAAACTGTCAACCCTGATGATATCATCCGAATCGTGCTCAACTCAATTAGTCCTGTGACTCCTCACTAGGACTATCCTGGCCAAGATTTTGCTAAATTGAAACACGACTGTACATAGCTCCTAAACTGGAGTGGTCAATCCCATCTTAACACACGCACCGACAAGTCAAGTACTTGACTACACCTAGCAACCTTCCATCACTGAATTAGAAATTCAGGTAGTCCAGTGCCTAAGTGCAGTGAGTTGCTTGCAAGTCACCGTGGCGGTCTCAGGTCGGAGGGACATTTATACCCATATCCCATCGGAGCAAATCTTGACAGTAGAAATAGCTTCAGAGTTGGTCATGTTCAGTGCAGATGTACCATTACATCTCACCTGTATGCCATACCAGTGTCTCCACACTCTTTGGTTATGAGGACAACCAACCCATATGGCACACAATGACCTATGCTCGATAAACATTGTCGTCCTTGGTAACAACGTATCATTTGGTCATGAACTGTTTAAGGACTAAGCGACAAATCCTCCTTTGTCGAGTCTAAATAGTCCTAAGGACTTCACCACAACACAGGAGTTCATTAGAAGATGAAACATTTGTGATGAAAAAATACCAAAATAACTTTTATTTATTTATAATTCATGTACTAATACAAAAAAGAGCACAACCGTCAACAGACTGACGATTGGCTTTGGGACACTATTCCCAACAATCTCCCACTTGGCCTAAAGCCTATTGGTGCAGTATCTAATACCCATCTTCGACTTGTCGTCGTTGAACTCCTTCACCGCAATGGCTTTAGTGAATGGGTCGGCTAGGTTCTCCTTCCCATCGATCTTCTGAAGGTCGACGTCACCTCGATCCACGATCTCCCGGATGAGATGGTAGCGGCGCAGAATATGCTTCGTCCGCTGGTGTGCCTCTGGTTCCTTCGCCTGAGCAATGGCTCCAGAGCTGTCGCAGTAGAGCAGAATTGGACCAACGAGGGAGGGTGCTACTCCGAGCTCGGTGATGAATTTTTTCAGCCACACCGCTTCTTTGGCAGCATCTGATGCAGCAATATACTCCACCTCGCATACTGAATCAGCCACAGTGTGCTGCTTGGAACTCTTCCAGCAGACAGCCCCACCATTAAGGGTAAAAATAAATCCTGACAAACTCTTGCTATCATCGCGATCAGACTGGAAACTAGAGTCTGTAAACCCTATAAGTCTCAAGTCTGATTCACCATATATAAGCCGCTGGTCCTTAGTATTTCTTAAATACTTCAGGATGGTTTTAACAACCTTCCAGTGATTCTCTCCTGGATCAGATTGGTATCTACTCACTACCCCTAGTGAGTATGCCACATCTAGTCGTGTACATGTCATGGCGTACATGATAGATCCCACTGCCGAAGCATATGGAATCCTACCCATACGCTCTCTCTCTTGAGGTGTTGTCGGACAATCCCTCTTCGAGAGAGAAATTCCATGGCCTATCGGTAGATAGCCTTTCTTGAAATTTTTCATGCTGAACTTTTTCAGCATAGTATCAATGTACGTGGACTGGAATAAGCCAAGCAACTTTTTGGATCTATCCCTATAGATCCTCATCCCTAGAATGTAGGAAGCTTCTCCCAGATCCTTCATGGAGAACTGTGACAATAGCCAAATCTTTATTCCCTGTAATGCAGGGACATCATTCTCGATTAAGAGAATGTCATCCACATACAATACAAGAAATACTACTACTGGACCAATAGCCCACTTATAAATGCAGGGCTCTTCTCCGTTCTTAACGACGCCATACGTTTTGATCGTCCTATCAAAACGTATGTTCCAACTCTGAGATGCCAGCTTAAGTCCATAAATGGACCTCTGTAGCTTGCACACCTTAGACTCATCTGTGGATGTGAACCCTTCAGGTTGTATCATATACACCTCTTCGTCCAGCTCTCCATTTAGGAAAGCTGTCTTCACATCCATCTGTCAGATTTCATAGTCCAGATGGGCAGCTATCGCAAGCATAATCCGAATGAATTTGAGCATTGCCACAGGAGAAAATGTCTCGTCATAGTCTATACCATAACGTTGATGATATCCCTTGGCAACCAGACGGGCTTTATAGATCTCCACCTTTCCATCTGCGCCCCTCTTCCTTTTGAAGATCCACTTACACCCTATGGGTTTTACTCCTTCGGGTGGGTCAACCAATGTCCACACATCGTTGACCTTCATGGACTCCATTTCGGATTTCATGGCCTCTAGCCATTTTTCAGAGTCAGGTCTTTGCATTGCATCCATGTAGGTGATCGGATCCTCATCATTTTCATCAAGTTCGACAGGATCACCATCCCGGACTAAGAAACCGTAGTATCTGTCCGGTTGATGTGGTACTCTACCAGACCGCCTTAAGGGTGCATAATCAATGGGCTCCGGATCTGATCTAATCAAATCCGATTCAGGTTCAGTAACATGTGTCGGTTTTTCCACCTGTCGAACTTCGTCAAGTTCGACTTTAGAGGCAACAGTTCCTTCACTAAGGAACTCCTTTTCTAAAATGATTGCCTTAAGGCTGACAAACACCTTTTGCTCATTAGCAAGGTAGAAATAATACCCTTTGGTCTCTTTTGGGTACCCTATAAAATTACACTTGTCAGACCTAGGTCCAAGCTTGTCTGTAATTAAACGTTTAACATAAGCCGGACACCCCCAAACCCTAAGGTGCGAGAGTACTGGCTTACGTCCTATCCATATCTCATATGGCGTTTTGGCTACAAACTTACTCGGAACTCTATTTAGAAGGTAACAAGCTGATTCGAGCGCATATCCCCAGAGGGAGATCGGCAGACCAGCAAACCCCATCATGGATCGAACCATGTCTAACAGGATCCGATTCCTCCTTTCAGACACACCATTATGCTGTGGTGTTCCAAGAGGAGTCCACTGAGAGAGAATCCCATTCTCCCCTAGATACGTCAGAAACTCATTAGAAAGGTATTCACCTCCTCGATTAGATCAAAGAGTTTTAATACACTTTCCAGTTTATTTTTCTACCTCATTTTGGAATAGTTTGAACATTTTAAATGATTCCGACTTATGCTTCATTAAATAGACATACCCATATCTAGATAGGTCATTTGTGAAGGTTATGAAGTAAAAAAATCCACCTCTTGCACTTGAGCTCATGGGTCCACATACATCAGAATGTACCAGACCTAAGAGTTCACTGGCTCGCTCACCTTTTCCAATAAAAGGTGACTTGGTCATCTTCCCAAGAAGACAGGACTCACAGGTTGGAAGTGATTCACAATCACTAACTTCAAGAATTCCTTCTTGAGCCAACCTGTTTATCCTGTTCTTATTGATATGACCTAGCCTACAGTGCCAAAGGTAGACTTCTGACACATTATCTATTCTAGAGCATTTATCAAATTTTTGAACCACATTAACAGGCTGTGATAGTAAGTAAATTCTATTATTTAATTATCCAACAAATATTGTAACATCATTCAAAATGATATTGCAAATATTTCTTTTTACTAAAAAATCATAACCGTACATGGCCAAAAGGCCTACAGAAATAATATTTAATAAAAAACTTGGACAATAGTGACATTCACTCAGAATTACATTACGAGAATTGATTACAAGACTCATGATTCCTAAAGCTAGAACTGGAACTTTGCTTCCATCTCCAACATTCAGGAACCTCTCGCCTTCATCAAATCTCCTACTGACCTGCAGACCCTGCATCGAATTACAAATATGATAAGGGCTTCCGGTATCCAATACCCAGGCAGTAGTATCACAAATCGAAAAGTTGCAAGGAGTTATCATATAATTACCTTGCTTCTTCTTTGGCCTGTTCGGGTCCAGGGAGGCAATGTATTGAGGATAGTTCCTCTTCCAATGCCCATGCTTCTTGCAAAAGAAGCACTCCGCCTGGCTCTAGTCGTGCTTGCGCTTCTTGGTCTGACCCCGTGCTACTGTCCCAGCATGAGATTGCACCTTCTTATTTTTCTTCTTCTTGTTCTTCTTCCCCTTCCCAAAGGGTTGACGACGAGAAAAAGACCCTCCCACTACATTCACCGACTCCTTATGGAGTTGGTGATCCTTCTCAAAGTTCTGCAACAACCCCAACAATCTGTGGTAGTTTACTGCAGGCTTTGTCATTCGAAAATGAGTAAGGAATGGGAGGAAGGACTTGGGCAAGGAATTAAGGATCGCATCCTTACCGAGCTGCTCGTGCAGAGGAAAGCCCAATTTGCTTAGGCGCTCAATCATCTCGATCATGTACAGTACAGGATCAGTGACTGAGGCTCCATCCCTCATCCGAGCATTGAAAATGGCACAACTAGTTTTATGCCTTTCAACGTCGTCAGGCGTGCCAAAGGAGTCGTTCAACATTTGAAGCATCTCCTGTGGCTGGGCGTTCTCAAACCTTCGGCTGAACTCGTCATTCATTGCTGCCAGCATAATACATCGAACGGTGGTGCGGTCATTGAGCCACTTCAAGTAAGTGTCTCAGATCGCCTTACTAGCATTCGGAGCTGGCTCCTCAGGTGCTGGATCCATTACTACATAAAGGATCCGCTCATGCTCAAGGACGATTTTCAATTTTCGATACCAGCTATCGAAATTGGGTTCCATGAGCTTGTCATTATCTAATAATGACCGGAGCAACAGGGTAGTGGCCATAGCTGTTTAAAGAAAAATGAGACCTCTATTAGTACATAAATTAATACTAAAGACTTGGATTTTAGTCTAAAGTTTTTTCCAATATTTTTACGAACTGGTAGCCTCATCCTCCAATTCGAGGAATTACTTTAATTCCTTAATGGGTACTAGAATCCACACAGACTACACACGAGCCCAACTTTGGTTGGTCAACCCATGTGCATCTATGGGTAGGTTCTTAACCAGTTGTTTCTCTAAACAACTTCTAGTAATTAATTTTGCCCCAGAACCTAATCAGTAGGCTTTGGCCTCCACTGAAAAGATCTGGTTAGGTCCAACCATTAACATGACTTAATTTAGTGAATCGGACCAATAAATGATCAGGCCCGACTTTGGCCGGCCAACCTAACCACCATCAGAAAGACTCAATCAAATTATCATATTATGAATAATAATTTCATTAGCCAATGAGCACCAGGCCTTTGGGCCTCCAATGATCATTGAACTAATGGACTCATTATCACTCACTTAATGGGAGGCTATGACTTAGTTATCATTATAACTTAATCATTTTAGGGACCTAATAATTTTGAGGATTTTATTAAAGAATAGTAGAGAAGAAATCATCCAGCCAATTTCAATCCTCCCACTGACTTCACCAAGTCAGATTAAAAAAGAATTTAATTAAAGCTGGCATTAGGAGCACCTAAATCAGTCACACTGATTTACCTAATGACATGGGTGAGCTCTAATCACCAAGTGATCTAATCAAAATCTAACTTACCAGATTGGCCAGGTAAGTGAGATCAGTGGTGGAGATTTGCCATTAACTCGTCAATGATCGAATCAATGCGAGTAGCTCCTGCTTAAGAACCACTGGTCAAAACTGCCGAACTTACCTTAGACACCAACCGGTTCATTAGTTTTAATTTTGATCAACTTAGTAAATAGGGCTCCACCGCGTAGCCATGAATTAAGTCCATCTTGGTCTAGTTAAAGACATGGACCCATTCAACTACAACTATTGAAGTTGAGTCTAGAGTATCCTTGACCTAATCTAATTCAACTTTTGATTAGATTTGACCAATTACTCCATTTAGTCCATTTTTTAAACTAACCTTAGGTCTAACCCAATTATGGACTTAATTCATCTAACCCATTGACCCACAAGTTTATGCAATTATCTTAGGTCTTAATTCACAATTCTAGACCTACTAGACAACACTTAATTCTTTTAATTAAGTACTTAGGCTGATGGGTTAGGGTTTGGCATTTTGAAAATAATTTTCAAATTTGAAAGATTTTATTTTTTGTTCACCAAATGTGTTAACTCATTTCACAAACGGGTCAGCACATTTCATAAACAGCAATTCTATTGCTCATTTCATAACAGAAAATAACTCAAAATAAATCATAAATTTTCTTTTAGATCTAATCTAACACATTCATGATAAATTTCTTAATTAAGTCCTTTCGCTACTTCATCGGCATGGGATATAATTGCATCGGCACCCCTACCGCCATAGGAGACCCCATCGAATGGGAAGAGAGGGCCTTTAAACCCTACTTTTCTCCTATGACCGGACGGCCATGGCAACCAACCCAATTAGATTACTTGCTACTTGGATCAAGTATATCTAAATATACCAATTTCAAAATTTAAATTTTGAATTTCAAATTTCAAATTTCAAATTTCAAATTTTAAATTTCAAATTTAAGATTTCAACCAAATTTCAAATTTCAAATTTCCAATCTTTGAATTTCAAATTTTGAATTTCGAATTTCAAATTTCAAATTTCGAATTTCAAATTTCAAATTTCAAATTTCAAATTTGAGATTTCAACCAAATTTCAAATTTCAGATTTTGAATTTTGAATTTCAAATTTCAAATTTCGAATTTTAAATTTCAAATTTCAAATTTGAGATTTCAACCAAATTTCAAATTTGAAACTTCTAACAAATTTTAAATTTCAAATTTCAAATCTTTTTAAATTTTGAATTTTGAATTTTGAATTTCAAATTTAAACTTATAGATTACACCTTAATCTACGCATGCATATGTATATCATATTCTAGAACCATGCTCTGATACCATTTGTAGCAAAAATTTAGTGCAGGGGCAAAATGATAATTTTAAAACTTTTTCAAAATTACTATTTTACAATGAAATTATTAATTAATCTCATTAATTAATACTAATTAACCCTACACTAGGATCTAAATATGATACGACAGTATGCATTTAAATTTAAAATTCAAATTTGAATCAGTAAACATTTTACAGTGCTGTGTTCAGAACACATCACCTTTCGCGGATAGTCGATCACCACAATCTGATCACCGTCAGGGGGCTCTGATCATCACGTCACAGCCACATAAATATCTGGCCTCTGCGGATCATCCACACGAAGCTCCCGTCTGATCAGCTCCTCACGAATGCTAGTTCGTGATTTCACCCTTTTGATGGCAGATGTTGATCGAACTCCTTCGATCGATGTGTGCCGACTTTTTGGATGCTCTGGATCATCTGCACAGTTGCTTGAGAGGATGATGGATCTCTTCTTGAAATTTGGTGGACTCACGACACTTGTGGCACACCAATCTCACTTCCCGAACCCTAGGTAGAAACCCTAGGGTACACACCAAAAATCCTGCGCCCAATTTTCTCTCTTTTCTTTCTTTTTCTCTCAAAAGGTTTTGGACCTTCACCTTGCGTAGAAGCCAAGTTTCTCTCCTAAAATTTCTACGCACATCCCATCTTTCTCCTCTTTTTAAAACAACATCGAACGTGTCTTATCCGCGTGAGAGGATAAAGACAAGAGGTTACACATTTAAATTCAAATCAAATTTGAATTAAAACGAAAACCAACTTATCCCTATCCTTTTGGGCGTGAGAAGAGAAGGGGCGTGGCTCTTTGTGCATAGAAAATGTTTCATGAGAAACCTTTTCTCGTGTAAGTAATGTGGCGCACAAAATGGATAAGGATGAAAGGGCAAGTGATAAGTTATCCATTCAAATTCAAACATGCTTTGAATTTGAATGGCTAACTAATTATTTTATCCATCCATATGGTGCACAAATGAGGGCGTGGGGAAGGGTTTTGCATGAGAAAAATTTCATGAGAAGTTTCTTCTCGTGAATTCAAATGGGTGCAAGGAAGTTGGGTGTCGCAGGGAATTTAAAACAAGGTGGTTTGATTCAAATTGAGCCAACCTAGTTTAAAATAGGTTAAGCACAATTAGACCAGATTAAACCCAACATAATTAGGCTTAATTAGGCTCAATAAAATCCTAATCAAATCAAGAATTAACTAAACCTAACCCCTGATCAAATCAGGGACTAAACCACCTTAGCGATTAGGTCAACATTTAACCTAATCGGGTCAATCCAAACTGAATCCAATTCAATTGGACTTGATCTAAAAATAATTACTCAATCAAATTGAGTTAATTAGTGATCAAATCACTAATTAAATCTCTCATAAATATTGAGTCCAAATCTGATGGGCAATCAGGCATCAGAGACCATCGATATGAAACCCTGATCAAAGAGTTCAAATTTCAAATTCAAAATTTGAAATTCAAAATTTTGACCCCGGTACCCAAAATGTGTGGAACTCATGATTAGAGAATCCTAATTTTCAATCATAGAGTCTCAGATAGATAAAACTCATAATCAGCCATCAGATCAGAAAGAAACCTCTAATGTGTGTGACCCCGCAGGTTCGAACCTAAACCGGTAGCACAGGAACCAATTCCTGTACTAATCGAAGTGACCATCTAGTAATGGTACCCGACGATCAGATAGGTTGAATAATCGCAATCGCAACATTCAGAACCTACGTGAATATGGTTACCATATAATTCATCCCTTTTGATCCCTGTGTTTAGGACGACTCAGGGTTAAACTGTCAACCCTGATGATATCATCCGAATCGTGCTCAACTCAATTAGTCCTGTGACTCCTCACTAGGACTACCCTGGCCAAAATTTTGCTAAATTGAAACATGATTGTACACAGCTCCGAAACTGGAGTGGTCAATCCCATCTTGACACACGCACCGACAAGTCAAGTACTTGACTACACCCAGCAACCTTCCGTCACTGAATTAAAAATTTAGGTAGTCCAGTGCCTAAGTGCAGTGAGTTGCTTGCAAGTCACCATGGCGGTCTCAGGTCGGAGGGACATTTATACCCATATCCCATCAGAGCAAATCTTGACAGCAGAAATAGCTCCGGAGTTGGTCACGTTCAGTGCAGATGTACCATTACATCTTACCTGTATGCCATACCAGTGTCTCCACACTCTTTGGTTATGAGGACAACCAACACATATGGCACACAATGACCTATGCTCGATAAACATTATCGTCCTTGGTAACAACGTATCATTTGGTCGCGAACATGTTTAAGGACTAAGCGACAAATCCTCCTTTGTCGAGTCTAAATAGTCCTAAGGACTTCACCACAACACAGGAGTTCATTAGAAGATGAAATATTTATGATGAAAAATTACCAAAATAATTTTTATTTATTTATAATTCATGTACTAATACAAAAAGGAGCACAACCGTCAACAGGCTGACGATTGGCTTTGGGACACTATTCCCAATAATCCTATCAAACTAGATGAGAACGATGAAGATTCGATCATCTTTATAGATGCCATGCAAAGGCCCGACTCCCAAAAATGATTTGAGGCCATGAAATCTGAGATGGAGTCCATGAAGATCAATAGTGTATGGACACTAGTTGATCTGTTCGAAGGGATAAAACCCATAGGGTGAAAGTTGATTTTTAAAAGAAAACGAAGAGCGGACGGAAAGGTGGAGATTTATAAAGCCTGTCCAGTTGCCAAGGGTTACCATCAGCATTATGATATTGATTATGATGAGATGTTCTCTCTTGTGGCAATGCTCAAGTCCATCGAAATTATGCTTGTAATAGCAGCACACTTAGATTATGAAATCTGATAAATAGATGTCAAAACTGCTTTCCTAAACAAGAAGTTGGAAGAAGAGATGTATATGATACAACCTAAAGGGTTCACATTCATAGATAAATCTAAGGTGTGCAAACTAAATATGTCTATCTATAGACTGAAGTAGGTCTCTAGGCGTTAAAATATGCATTTTGATAAAGCGATCAAAACATATGACTTCGTTAGGAATAGAGAAGAACCTTGTGTCTACAAATGGACAAATGATTCTGTAGTCATCTTTCTGGTACTGTATGTAGATGATATACTGTTAATAGAAAATGACATCCTAGCTTTGCAAAGTATAAAGCTACGGCTATCATCACGATTCTTTATGAAAGACTTGGGAGAAACATCCTACATCCTAAGGATGAAGATCTATAGAGATAGATCTGAAGGTTGCTTGGATTGTCCCAATCTACGTACATCGATACCATGTTAAAATGGTTCAACATGAAGAATTCTAAGAAAAGCTATCTTTCGATTGGCTGTGGAATTACTCTCTCCAAGAATGATTGTCTGATAACTCCTTAGGAGAGAGAGCGTATGAGTAGGATCCCATATATTTTGGTAATGGGATCTATCATGTATGTTATGATATGTACGAGATCGGATGTAGCCTATTCACTTGAGATAGTGAGTAGATATCAATCTGATCCGGATGAGAACCATTGAAAGGTTGTGAAGATAATCCTTAAGTATTTAAGAAATACTAAGGACCGATGGCTTATCTATGGAGACAATGACTTAAAACTTGTGGGATATACTGATTCTAATTTTTAATCAGACCATGATGACAGTAGAATTATGTCAGGCTACATATTTACCTTAAATAGAGGAGCAATATACTGAAAAAATTTCAAGCAACATGCGGTGGTCGATTTAGTATGCGAAGCAGAATACATTGCTGCATCCAATGCTGTAAAAGAGGTGATGAGGTTGTGAAAGTTTATCACCGAGCCTGGAGTGACATGCTCAGTTGATGGCCTTGTTCTACTGTACTACAACAGGACTAGAGCCATAGCTCAATTGAAAGAATCAAAGTCACACCAATGTACCAAGTATATTCTGCATTGCTATCACCTTGTACGTGAGATTGTGGATTGAGGTGACATCGAGCTTCAAAAATTTGATGGAAAGAAGAACATAGCTGACCCCTTCACTAAAGATCTTGAGATCAAAGAGTTTGATGATCACAAGTGGAAGATAGGTATAAGATACTACCTTGATTGGCTTTAGTTCAAGTAGGAGTTGTCAGAAAATGTATCCTAAAGCCAATCGTTTGGAAGATTGTTCTCCTTTTATAATATGTATATGAATTATTTATCAATGAATAAAAGCTATTTTGATATATTTCATCGCAAAGTTACATATTCCTTGTTAAAACTCTTGTATTGTGATAAAGTCCTTAGAACTATAAAGTAATCGATAAAGAAGAATTTATCGTATAGTTCTTAAACATGTTTGTAACCAAATGATATGTTATTAAAGGATGATAATGTTTATCGAGTGAAGATCCTTGTATGCCATATAGGTTGGTTGTTTTCTTAACCAAAGAGTGTGGAGACACTGGTACGGCATACAAGTGAGATGTAGGAGTACATCATCACTAAACAAGTGACTCACCTGCTGAGCACTCTACTATCAAGAGCAGGTTGCAAAGCATATAGGCATAAGTGTCTTTTAGATCTAAGATCATCATAGTGACTTGGAAGCAATTTACTATGCTTTGGTATTGTACTATCTACATTTCTAATGTATTGACGAAAAGTTACTGGGTATAGTCAAGTATTTATAAAGTCTGTATGTGGATCAAGATGGGATGGATCCATTCGGATTATAAAAGCTAATGTATCACTGTATTTCAGTTTAGTAAAATCTTGAATAGGATAACCCATGTGATAGATTTGAAAGGTTGAGATATAATGTGGATGACTCTTTCAGGGTTGACAGTTTAACTCTAGATCATCCTTTAGCATTCAGGGTCAAAGAGATGTATTATGTGGAACCATATGCATAGGTTCTTGAATATTGCTTTATAAATATTTGATCAATCCGGATATCAGGAATCATTGCTAGATGGTAACTTCGATTAGTACAAAAAATGATTCCTATCTTACTGGCTTAGTGTTCAAACCTATAGAGTCATGCATAAAGTCAAACAATATAGAAAAAGATTGACCTAAGTTTATATGCTCAATTTGAAAGTGTATGACTTGATTGAATAAATAGACTAACTTGATTGAGAATTAAGTTATGGATCATATGGGATTAAATTGTTGTCTATGTCTAGCTAATACTAGAGATGAGGTTCAGGTTTAATTTCAAGGATGAACAAGATTTGATCTATGATCCAAAGAGTCTATAAGAGATTTAATTTAAGTGCTAATTAATTTTAGATTAGATCTAATTTACTTAGACTTAATTGGATTGAAAAATTCAAGTTAAACTAGATCCTAAATCCTAAATAGTTTGGGATTGACAGTCTATTTGAAATTGGTTCGAATCAGGATTCATTTTGACCTATATTTTGATTAGATCCTTAGAGTCCAATTTTGTTGGCACTCTCTTACATCATGACCAACCAAGAGAGGATGGGGGCGTTGGTTATTGCCACCCCTCCTATTGTGTGCATCATGGGAATTTGGGGGCACCAAGTTGAGCTCCTATCCTATTTCAATTAGGACTCCTTTTAAGATAAGGGGTAGAATAATTTAAAGTGGATTTGAATTAGGACTCCTAGTCTAATATGAGTCATGGAGAATCATCTATAAATAGGGTGGACCTCTAACCATTGAAGCATAACAATCAGATTGTGTGCTATGATGAGAAGAGAGGGTGTGGGAATCTTAGAGAAGAAAGGCTTCTCCTCTCCTTGGCTTGCTAATTTTTGGGTTTGATCTCCTCTTGGCATGAAGAGATCCAGATGTCCCACTTCCAAGTGTGAGGCATCACATCCCAAGTCTTTGTTTTTCCCTCCCTTACTGCCTTTTGAAGGTATGACGACCTGAGGCTTCGTCTTACTTTTCTGTGAAGCTTGGCATGCAAGCAAAATAGAGGGTTTATGCATTCAAACCTTGCAAGGCTTCGGATTCAAGAATCCTTTGGGGATTTTATCTTTATTCCACTATGTATTTGGTAAAAGATAAAATTTATGTTAGCTTATTATAGAAAAATTTTTAGATACTCCCTGGCGATCCAACACTAAATCAGATTTTTTCCTTCAATCTGATCATGCACTCAACCCCATAGACCCAAACTTGGTCAAACTAGGATTAGGCCCTATGAGACCCACAAACTAGGGCCTTATGATCATGGAGGGCTGAACCTCCACCCTAGGACCAAATTGGTCCTAGCTCTAGGATCCAAACCAGTCCAAGAATCTCAAAGCCAAGCCCATGGCTCCTCTCCTGATCTTCCAAGGCTTGAAAGCACCACACATGCACCAACAATCTCTGCCTTGGTGTTCTGAAGTCTTGACAAAGCTTCGCACGATCTGTTTGCACAATCCTACTGTTGCTGTGCACCCTGATAGCTCCCTATGCAAACCTTCATTGTCGATGCCAAACCTTTAGCCCTGGAGCTCCCCTGGAGGCTTTTGAGATGACCACCTCCATCTAGATTGAAGATCCTTGCTTATATCTAGACACCCTTCTTTCACCTGTCGGTGTCTTCCTCTTCTGCACCTGCACTAACTGTCGCTTCAGCTTCTTCTGAGGGAATGCAGCTCAAATCCTGTTTGGGCTAAAACCCACCTATCTCATCCTAAGGCTCATCTTAGCCTCCTCATAGGTATCTAGATCTTTTTTTGCTACAAACAAACCATCTGACATGATCTTCCTAGAGCCACAGCTCTCTAGTGCCCACACATCCTGCATAGAACCATGCTATGCATCATTGCTACTAGTGTTGGAATCTGGCTCCTATCCCTGCACCCTTCAACTCTAAACCTATAGCAAACCATCCTCTACTTGTGGAGGTACCTCTGGTCAGTGCTTTACTTGAAGAATGACTCCTTCTAGTGCCTCTGCAGAAGATAAAATCAGATCCGAGATCAGTTGACCAGCGCTACCTTGCTGGACCTCCTGCTGAACCTCCACCGTCATAGCTATCATTTAAGACCTTCCACACTCCACAAACCCCTACGAAACAATCAAAGGACCTCCTCCTCCTCTAAACTAGCTATGACACTATGGATCAGCCATCTCCATCACCCTAAGGCTCCACAAATTTTTGCTTTGATCGAACCATTGAATGCACCCTGACTACTTCCCCACCTTCCTGCATCCGAAGGCTGTATAGTCGCTTCTTCACCTCCACCTTGATCATTATCCCTTGGGGAACCTCTCCTCTAGCATGTCAAATCTGGCAATCACTCCTCATCCATCAAATAGCTCTCTGCTGCCCATCTTCCCCAAACAACCCTATCATATAACCGTCACACCTTCCAACCTTTCTTCCTCCATGGTCGGATCCAACTGAAGTTGAATCAGAAAATCTACAACCCAAACCTTCTACCATGAGAAACTTTCCTTTCTATCAATCCTCTCAACCTCCACCTTCAATCTGCTGCACCTAGTTGAACAAACCACAGCAAAAATATAGATGGATCTGAGGCATACCATGGAATAGATGTGTGGATTTCAGCAAACAGCCTACTATTGATGCCTCCTTCTCATAATCCTTTCAAGATTAGATCGATCCATAATTAAAATAGTAGATAATGGTTAACCCAAGAACTTACTATTTTAATGCCTAAAATACCTAGAACTTGAGCATTAAGAAATAACTCCATGAATACAAGGCATTCAGGATCCTCTGCAGTAGATTTTTGATTTTATCCTATGTGACTCCTCTCTCACATCCATGCTTCACCCAACTCTGATACAAATTGTTAGCATGACACCCCGAATTGAAAAAGTGGGATTAAAATTTGCATTTGCAGTTAGCACTCATTTATGAGTGGCACAGCATGAATTTAGGTGGCATAACATATTATTCATAGGATATTCGAGTATCTGAATTGTAATTAGTTAGTAGTAATGAGCAGGAATCTAATTGATAATTAGGAAAGAGGGTGTTGCTCTAAGAACTAATTTTGATGATTTCAAATGTTTGAAGAGAATATTAATGATTTCTACCTTTGAAAGAAGTTTTAAGGATGAGTTAAGCATGTTAAGAGCATTAGAAAAGAGATTGAAACTTTTGGATGTAATTTGAAAGGACTAGGAAGAAAAAAAAGTGACAGAAATCATGTTTGGGCAAGAAGGGCCGACCTCTTTTTGAAAAGAGCTGGTTGATATGCAGAAATGGTAGATGCAAGGGTTTGAGTCGACTCGAGTTTCAGTGGAGTCAACTCGAGTTGAGTCGGCTATGGGAGTCGACTCGGCTGTGGGAGTTGACTCAGATTTTGGGTGAGTCGACTCAACTGCAAAAATTTTGCCCGATGAGTCTGACTTTTAGAAGCTTGTGGGCCAAATTAAAAAGAAAATTTGGCGGCTTCTTGGAGAAGATTTATTCTACTAATAAAAGCTAGAAATTCCTCAGGTTGCCACATCAAAAAGCTCATTATTTGTGGACTAACTATGGGATGACACCCAGCAAGGATTTTCTTTATTCTATTTCCTTTCCATAGCTTGAGCCACCGCCTTTGTTGCTAATTATTCTTTAGCTATTTTAGAATGTAGAGAAGAGAGAGAGAAAGAGAGTTAAGGAGAGGGAATTTTCAATTAGAATCTAAAGGGGATTTAGCAAGGAAGGAAAAGTTATTCAAAAACCAGCTTGAAGGAGGAAAGACTTCACTTTGGAGAAAAAGGAGAGGAGTTGAGAGGAACAGTAGTAATTTTCAATCATTCAAGGTAAGGATTTGATCCCTAAAACTAAATTCCAACTTAGTTTTGAAAGGTTTTTATTAGAATTTATCATTTAAATTACTTAAATTATGAAATTTTGGACTTAAACCTAAAAACAATAGGCTGCTGCCCATTTATTTATAATTACTCTGAATTATTACAATAGCAGAATTAGAGTTGGTATTATTTGAACTTAGAATGAGTCATGAAAGGGGAAATAGGGATCAAATGATTGAAATTAAGTCTGAAATTGGGAGTTTTCCTTGAGATATTTTAGCAAATAAGCTGAAATTGAATGAGCTGAACTTGTAGTAAAATATGAACTGAAATGTAGAGTTATTAGTTGAAACCCTTAAGTTTAAATTAAGAGTTAGCAAGCCCTAAGCAAGGTAAAACAGATTAGATGTTTGAAAACCCTTGGACAATGCTAAAGAATTAGCTAACCCTAAGCAAAGCATGAGTTGGAAAGGTAGGAAGCAAGCATAATAAGCAAAATATATGCCCTCATATTCAAGTATCATGTGGCAATGTAAATGACAAGTATGTACTCATCATTATAGGAGGAAGAAGGCCTGAAGGGGTGCCTTGAGCAAACTAATATCAAAATAGTACCTCGGTTAGTAGGAGGTGAGTGAGCTTTCATCTAACTTTGGTATTTTATTTTACTTTACTATGAAGGATTACTTTCTTATTATTTTGTAAGCATGAAAACTAGAAATGTATGTATGGCTTGGATAGTAGAGTATTTGTGATTTAAAATGTTTTGAGTGGCTTATTAGTTCTTGAGTTTTATTAAGCATTGGTCTATGGAGAATATTTCAGTAGGCTGCTCCTATAAGTGATTTTCTCTAGGGGATGTGTTGCTGTCAATATTGATGCAGGCTATCCAATGAAATAGGATTGTGTTGTCATTAATGTTTAGATACAGGCTGCCCATGGGAATGGCTTACCTATGGGATGTGTTGGCATCATTTTGAGGTAGGCTGCCTATAGTAGTGGCTTGCCTATGGGATTGTGTTGATCTCATGGTGAAATAAGGAGGTGCCATGGCATAGTTAGTAAGTAAACAATTATCTGTATCCAGAGTGATCTTGATATGATTTGATCTTATATTTGCCTTGATTTATAGTATGGTTTTACTTGAAAATGTATCAGAATTTCATGGTGCATGTTATTATGAGCTTTACAGTTATACTTTCCTAATTTTTTATTTCCATTTTTACTTGAATGGTTCTCACTCACTGGGACTTCAAGTCTCATTAGGTTGTTTATTTTATTTTTCCTGACAGATTGTAGTACTATAGCTCAGTATAGCAGAGGTTGGACAAGTCAGCTGGAAGGAGCATATTGTGAAGATAAATGTATTTGAGATGTTAAATTTTAAATGTACAGTAATAATAAATGTTTAAGTCTTATATGAGGATTGATACTTGTTGATCATGTTATATGGATGTGTATGAATAAAACATAGTGGATACATGAAAGTATGGAATTGATATTGAGAGGAAAGTAGTGTGTTAATGAAATTATATGTATCAATATTATAATATGTTGGTTTATTTGAGCACGAATAGGTTCAATTAGAATTTTTCCTCTTTGCCCATATCTAAGGGTAGATTTACTCTTATTTAAGGGTGGGGTGTAGCACTTCCATCTTGTAGTTAGGAATGGGGTGTTACATAGGTGGTATCAAAGCAAGGTTTAAGGTTCATGATCTTTTGGGGAATGTGAATATGATCTAAAGAAAGTAAAGATTTATGGTCATCTGGGATACAATGTGATAGCATGATAGTAAGGCAAAGGTTTATGATTTCCTAGAACAGTAGTTTGAAGGGAGTCAAGATTTAAAATTTATGGTCACTAGGGATGTAATGAAAGAGTATTGGAACTTAAGGTGATGAAAATTAAGAATGGACAGTGTTAGATTATTAAGGATATGACATATAGTGGAAAATGAGTAAAGGTATTATTAGATCGGTTGAGCACAAGCATAGCAAGATTAATTACAAGTGGATTTATAATAAAGTCACCTAAAGTGGGCTGCATCTTGAAATCAAGGTTAAGATCAAAATGCATAATTATAGTAGTTTTGCAGAGTTGCTTTCATGGGCTATAAGGGCAGAAGAAATAGAAAAAGAATTTTATAGCTGTAGATAGGAACACCGTAAGAGAAGTGCCCAAGACTTCTCTAGGGGTATCGGGGAAGTCAGTCTTTAAGAAGAAAAAATATTTTCAAGCAACCATATCAGAAATTTGGGGCATCAATTGACTCAAGCAAGGGTACTTTTGCTTTTACTAGGCCAGCTGATATTTCATTACTCCAAACTCCTCAGTGTGTTAGCTGTGGGAAGTTCTATAGTGGAAAGTGTAGAAGAAAAGTTAAAGGGTGTTACCACTATGGACAGATGGGTCATAGGAGGAGGAATTGTCCTAAACCACCAAAGCCAAATGCTTCACAAAGATTTCAGACTAGGGGTGGCAAGTATATGACTGATGTACCAGCAAGTAAGATGGGGGCTAGTGCTAGTGAGCAGGGTGCTATTCCAGTGAGATCAGGTGCTCAAGCAAGAGTAATTACAAGAAGTGTAGATCACTCTTGATGTGATGTCAGGTATGAACCTATATCTAAATAAATGTTTGTGAATTAGTAACAGATTTGATTTTCCCTAGATATGCATGGTTTTGATGCAATTTCAAGTAATGATTAATAAAGTATGACAGAATTGTATTTGAGTCTAAATTATGATTGCATGGAACCATAATTTAAGTGGTATTTGAGTATACTATTATGATACTAAGAGCATAATTGAAGTGATAGAAGATTTCAAAGTTTAGATCTCACCTTATTAAGGGTCATGATGAAATTTGTGCGTAAGTGACAGATGATGTTTATAATAGAATTGATGATAACATCCCTATTATAAGAGTGAGATTTGACCAATGTGTTTACAAAGGCTGGAAGAAATTAATAGTGCTAAGTAGAAATTCAAAAGTGGTGCCAAATCAGATAAAGATAATTGGGTGATACATCAATACCATCTTAGGAACTAAACCTATGCTAGAGAATGGTGTTTTCTGTATACAAAAGTATTTTTTTTAAGAAAATTCAAGAGAATAATCAAACAGGAAACTTTAGATGTTCATTGGATTAAACAAAATGGTGTAGCGAAAGCGTGATGCTTGAAACAAGTTAGCATGACAATTTCGAGGATGAAATTATTTTAAGAGGGGAAGAATTATGACATCCTGAATCAAAAAAGTGAGATTAAAATTTGCATTTGTAGTTAGCACTTATTTATGAGTGGCATTGCATGAATTTAGGTGGCATAGCATATTATTCATAGGATACTCGAGTATCTAAATAGTAATTAGTTAGTAGTAATGAGCAGAAATTTAATTGATAATTAGGAAAGAGGGTGTTGCCCTAAGAACTAATTTCAATGATTTCAAATGTTTGAAGAAAATATTAATGATTTCTACCTTTGAAAGAAGTTTCAAGGGTGAGTTAAGCATGTTAAGAGCATTAGAAAAAATGATTGGAACTTTTGGGAGCAATTTGAAAGGATTTGGAAGCAAAAAAAATGGAGAAAATCATGTTTGGGAAAGAAGGGTCGACCCCTGGGCCAACTCCTTCTTGAAAAGAGCTAGCTGATATGCAGAAATGGCAGGTGCAGGGGCTTGAGTCGACTCAAGTTTCGATGGAGTCGACTCGGCTACGGGAGTTGACTTGGATTTTGGGCAAGTTGACTTGACTGTGGAAATTTAGCTCGACGAGTTTGACTTCTAGAAGCTTGTGGGCCAACTTAAAAAAAAATTTTGGTGGCTTGTTGGAGAAGCTTTATTCTATTAATAAAGAGCTGGAAATTTCTTAGGTCACCATTTCAACAAGCTCATTAATTGTGGACTAATTATGGGATGACACCTAGCAAGGATTTTTTTATTCTATTTCCCTTCCATAGCTTGAGCCACCGCCTTGTTGCTAATTATTCTTTAGCTATTTCAAAACATGGAGAAGAGAGAAAGAAAGAGAGTTGAGGAGAGGGAATTTCTAATTAGAATCTACAGGGATTTTAGTTAGGAAGGAAAAGTTATTCAAAAATTGGCTTGAAGGAGGAAAGACTTCGATTTGGAGAAAAAGGGGAGCTGAGAGGAACAGTAGGAATTTTCAGTCATTCAAGGTAAGGATTTGATCCCTAAAACTAAATTCCAACTTAGTTTTGAAGGGTTTTTATTAGAATTTGTCGTTTAAATGACTTGAATTATGAACATTTGGACTTAAACCTGAAAATAATAGGCTACTACACATTTCTTTGTAATTACTCTAAATTATTACAATAAAAGGATTAGAGTTGGTGTTATTTGAACTTAGAATGAATCATGAAAGGGGACATAGGAATCAAATGACTGAAATTAAGCTTGAAATTGTGCATTGTCTTTGAGATATTTCAGCAAATAAGGTAAAATTGAATGAGCTGAACTTGTAGTAAAATATGAAGTGAAATATAGAGTTGAAACCCTAAATTAAGAGTTAGCAAGCCCTTAAGCAAGGTAATAAAGGGTAGATGTTTGAAAACCCATGGACTATGCTAAAGAATTAGCTAACCCTAAGCAAAGCATGAGTTGGAAAGGTAGGAAGCAAGCATAACAAGCAAAATATATGCCCTCATATTCAACATCATGTGGTAATGTAAATGACAAGTATGTACTAATCATTATAGGAGGAAGAAGGCTTGAAGGGGTGCCTTGAGCAAACTAATATCGAAATAGTACCCTGGTTAGCAGGAGGTGAGTGAGCTTTCATCTAACTTTGGTGTTTTATTTTACTTTACTATAAAGGGTTGCTTTCTTATTATTTTGTAAGCATGAAAACAATAAATGTATATATGGCTTCGGTAGTATAGTATTTGTGATTTAAAATGTTTTTAGTGGATTATCAGTTCTTGAGTTTTATTGAGCATTGGTCTATGGAGCAGGTTTCAGTAGGCTGCCCCTATAAGTGATTTTCTCTAGGGAATGTGTTGCTGTCAATGTCGATGCAGGCTGCCCAATGAAATGGGATTGTGTTGTCATTAACGTTTGGATGCAGACTGCCCATGAAAATGGCTTACCTATGAGATGTGTTCAAATCAGTTTGAGACAGGCTGCCCATAGGAGTGGCTCACCTATGGGATTGTGTTGACCTCATGGTGAAATAAAGAGATGCCATGGCATAGTTAGCAAGTAAACGATTATCTGTGTCCAGAGTGATCTTGATATGATTTGATCTTATATATGCCTTGATTTATATCATAGTTTTACATGAAAAGTTATCAGTATTCCATGGTGCATGTTTTTATGAGCTTTACAGTGATACTTTCCTCATTTTTTGTTTCTATTATTCGATGGATGGTTCTCACTCTCTGGGACTTCAAGTCATATTATGTTGTTTATTTTATTTTTTTTGATAGATTGTAGCGCTATAGCTCAGTATACCAGAGGTTGGACAGGTCAGCTAGAAGGAACATATTATGAACATAAATGTATTTGAGATGTTAAATTTTAAATGTACAGTAATAATAAATGTTTAAGTCTTATATGAGGATTGGTACTTGTTGATCATATTATATGGATGTGTATGCATAAAGCATAGTGGATACATGAAAGTATGGATTTGATATTGGGAGGAAAATAGTGTGTTAATGAAATTATATGTATTAATATTATGATATGTTGATTTATTTGAGCTTGAGTAGGTTCAATTAGAATTTTTCCCCTTTGCCCTTATCTAAGGATAGATTTACACTTATTTAAGGGTGGGGTGTAGCACTTCCATCCGATAGTTAGGGGTGGGATGTTATAGTTAGGACTATCGTGCACCTTCTTGAACCTAAAGAGACCCATGACAAAATCCTTGGCAAGAGTCCATGGTGATCCAAACTTTTTAAAGACAGCAAACATCATGCCTTAAATCATTGCGCACCAAAAAAGCTGAACCAGCGACCTAGTCTGCATCTCTCCCGCTTCCAGGGACCTGGGATGCACCTTCAGATCTAATCTTCTACTCCCAAAGCTTTGATAGCCAGGACTAGGGATGTGTACCTTGGGGCTATTAGATCTGGACTGAAACCATTAATGAGGAGTCTTTATTGGACTAGGACCCCATGGCAGCATCTCCAAACCACAGCCTTTACCTTGTGTGCTCTATCATGGCCCCTACACACCTCTGATCTAAACCAAATCAGAGCCTAAACCTCCCCATAAGATTACCTACTTATCCTCTTAGAAATTATAGCATTGGGGTGTCCAAAACTTGGAGCTATACCGTATAAGAGAAAGAGTCCTTGCAGCCTTTATGTTCTATACCTTGTTCTTCCTCTCTTAAAATCTTGTTGATATCAAATCTGAAACTCTCCATTCTAGATCTAAAAAAACCCTCCTTCAAGTCCCCAACCAGTAGAGAAAAGAGGGCATAGAGACTTGGGAGAGGGCGGCACAAATGGTGATGGGGTGCCTCCCTCCTCCTAACCCTAGGGTGCTAGGGTTTGAGGGAGGCACCCCCCCCCACTCGAGGCTTTCTTCCTTGCTGCCTAAGGTAGCATGCAAAACTAGAGAGAGGAGAAGAAGTTAGGGAGAAAAGATTTCTTTCATTCCTCACAAATTAGGGTTATATATAATATATATATAGTCATATACATGGATCAAAACTCTAGCCCAAAAACTCTCTAGGCTAACCCAATCTGAATGCACTCACCTAAACCCATGTACACCCATGGTCTGATCATGCACTCAACCTTATGGATCCAAACTTAGTCCAAACTAAGATTAGCCCCCATGAGACCCACAAATCAGGGCCTCATGACCGTGGAGGGTTGAACCTTCACCCTAGGACCAAAGCAGTCCTAGCCCTAGGACCTAACCAGTCCTAGAATCTTGAAGCTAAGCCCATGGCTCCTCTCCTAGTCTCCTAAGGTATGGGAACACCACACATGCACCAACATGGTCCTTATTGAGTGTAAGTTAAAATTATTTTAATCTGTCAAAAGAAGTATCAATGATACTGTGATGGAGATCATGGTATATATCATTATCAGATAGAATAAGAGCCTATGGGGTTACACACAAAAGAGATTTCTTGACTGATCAAATGGTTGGATTATGATTATGAATCATAATATGATTTAATTATCAATTTGATTGATGATTGATTCAATGCAAAAATTACAATATTCAATTCGCTAAGTATTAGTGAACTAATAGAAGATTTAATTTACAATTAAATTACAATAGGGCTCAATTTGATTAAGCAATGAGGCTAAAATTAAATCTAATTTAATTAAATTAAATATAATTTAATTAAATTAATTTAATTTAATTTAGATTTGATTGGATCAAGCCCTATTAGATTATGTGATCACCCAATTTTTAAGAAATCGATCCCTAGTTTCACGTCAAGAAAAATCGCAGGAGTTTCATGCATATATTTTTAAATTTTACAATGGAATAACTTTAGATTAAACCTTTTAATCTATAATGCAAGTATATGATCTGATCATAAAATATCCTACATAAAGATCTATGACATATATATGTGCATGTAAAAAATCTGAACAATAAAATCTGCATGATGTGTATGAAAATAAGTAAAACAGTAAATCTAATCTGCAATAAGCAGGGATCCAAATTCAATACCTGAGTGCGGATAGTAGAATGTCATGATTGTAAACATGGATCTGGAGGTTCTTACTAGTTGCTCATAGCTGCACAGCATATCCTGCCTCTACAAAAAGTCCACACAAAGCCTTGGATCTGATCTGCTATCTCCGAGAGTGCTAGCTCGTAAAAACTACTTCCGATGGCTGATCTGATTGAATCTTCTTCTCCAATCATCTTAGACTCTTTTAAGATTGAAGATGGATTGATAGAGGTCATTGGAGTATGGAGGAAAGGCAGAGAATCTCCTAGATCTGATCTAGAACTCTCTCTCCAAAACTATTCAGCACCCAGGCTGAACTCTCACCAAAGAAGAGATTGTTCTCTTCTAATCACACACTAAAAAGAAAATCACCCACCCCAAATCCTCATGCCCAAGACCCCTGATTTGGCCCTCTCTTCTTGATCTGATTCTTGGTGGTAGAAATCTAAGATGCAACACACAAAAATGACTCCTTTTATGGTTGCTGATCAAAGGTGTTAGGATTGGATAAGTGCCCATTCAAAGTTTGAATTCGAATCTTATTTGATCTCAAACCAAACCATTCTTATCCCCATCCAATATTTGATCAAAGAGGTGCTGAACATAATAAAATGGGTGTGGAAAACCATCAGGAGCTTCTCCTTTTTGTCACACAAAAAGAGCTTCTCAAGGTGGCCGATGGGTGGAAGGGATAAGGATAAGTTTTCAATCAGTTTTAAAACTTCTTTTAAATTCAAATAAAAACCAACCAATACTAATCCAAATGGGAAACAAAAAGGAGTATTCATTGGAAAAATTTTATGTGCAAACAAGTTTTGTGCGATGAGTTATGGCATAGAGAAGTTAGGAGGAACAAGGGAGCTCAAAAGTTTGAATTTTGAATTCAATCTTGAATTCAAAATTCAAGTTGATTTCAAATTCAAAATAAGTTTGATCCAATCAAAATTTATCTAATTAGAAGTGATTAAACCTAATCTAATTTGATCCTAACTCAATTAGGAATTAATTATGTTCAAGTCCTGATCAAATCAGGGCTTAATCTCCTTTAGCGATTAGGTCATCCTATAACCTAATCATATTTGACCCAATTGAATCCAATTCTATTGGATCTAATCCATACTTCAATGTTCAATTAAATTAAGTTAATTAATAATCTAATTATCGACTAATCTTCCTAAACATCACTGACTCTCAGTGAATAAATTTACTGCAATCATTGCTCAGGGTTAATCATCAATTGCATTGACGATCTTACACTCGGACGATTCTCAATCATCGATCAACCATATGATCGGAGAGGTACTTTTTTGTGTGTGACCTCATAGATTTGAATCTAAGCTGGTAGCATAGAAATAAATTTTTATATCAATTAAAGTGACTATCTAGTAATGGTACCCAATGTCCGGATCGATCGAATGTGTGCAAAGCAACATCCACGAACCTAATGGACTATGGTTACTATATAATTTATCTCTTTGACATTTGATGCTCAGGATAACATCTGAGTTAACTGTCAACTACTTTCTCAATGCTGCAGTTGTATGACGATCTTTTGATTTGAGATAACACTACTGCTCGCAGTGAGGCTGCTGGAGTTTGACTGATACATCAACATGAATCTCAATGAGCTTTTATAGTGGATGTTGGTGATAATTGGTCCACTGTAAGAGTAGGATGTGTATCAAGATGGGATCTATTGATCCTAGCAAAGGGAGTAGTTTTATAGAATTTAAGAGGCTGAGTCCTTAAGTCTATGGCCATAGCAGTGTGATTGATAGAAAAAAAATTTTATAGAATCATATATGGACTCAAGCTGATTAAATCTATCATATGATCGATGATGAGGTTTAATGATTCATCCATGACCTGCCATCTGGTTGGGACTCACGATAGAGGGACTATATCATACATTAACTGCACCTAGAGGTTTATCATCTTTTATTTTGTTGGATTGCTACTACATACTACTAGGTGTCACTGATGGATTGTGAGACCCACGAGCATCATCTTGATGATCGATGATCCTTGATGGACAGAGTTAGAACTATTCCAATCCATTGAAAAGAGTTTCAATGATATTGTGATAGAGATCATAATATATCTTACTACCCGATAGAGTAGAACCTATGGGGTCATACACAAAAGAAGCTTTTGACTGATTAGATGGTTGAATTATGATTATGAATCCTAACAGGATTTGATTATCAATTTGATTAATAATTGATCCAATCCAAAAGTTGCATTAACTCGTTAAAGAGTTAGTGAGTTAAAGGAGTATTAATTAGCAATTGGATTGCTAGTTGGCTTAATTTGATTGAGCTATAAGACTTTTATCAAGTCTAATTAAATTTGATTTAATTTGACTTGACATTAGTTTGATTTGATCAAATCTAATTGGATTATAAGATAACCTAAATTGCATAGGAGAATGATTCTTATTTGAATTATGATTTGGGTTTGACTCAATTTTTAATTAGACTAGGATGTATGAGTTTTTATTTGGACTAAAAATTCTTATTTTCGTGGATGCATCAAATCTTAATTAGATTAGGATTAAATTGAGTTTGACTCAAGCACCGAGGGAGAGTCCAAAAGGACTAGGACTCCTTCAATTAGGTGACACATAATCTAAATAGTTTGGACTCCAAATCAGATTTGGTTCTCTATCTATTTGGATCTAATCTGGTTCTAATATGATTAAAATTGATTGGAGTTTTATTAGATTTAAAACAGTTACCTAAAATAGAGTCCCATGATCATGAAACTTCTTCTTTCCATGCACCATAAAAAAGGGTTCCACACCAACCAGATTTGAACACACAAAACAACCCACACCCAACCAATTTTAACGCCACCTTTTCTCCTCCTTTTAGTGTATAAGAAAGAAAGAAAATCCTCTCTTATTCTGGTGCAAAACCTGGGCACATATCTATTTTGGGTGGGCAGCACAAAAAAGGATAGAGTCCCAGGCTCATTGGACTCCTATCTCCTATTCAAATTAGAACTCCCTATTGGTCTATTTAAACACCACCATATGGGATGTGTAAGACCTGATAAGGATCAATTTATGGATGCCAAAACCAGAGAATTATCATGGAGAAAAATCAAGGGAGAGGGCGTGATGTGAAGGGTGGAAGGCGTGAGGTATTTTCTCTTCATATCTCTTCTTTCTTACACAACCAAGTGTTGATTGTTTGGATATCTCCTCTCCACTCTCTTGTCCATGTTTAGACATGGATGCCTCCTTTCTTCTTTATTCAAAAGTTGGATAAAATTTTTACATCTCTATTGTAGAGATTTGATATATGAATTTTAGGAAGAAAATAAAAGAAAGGGTTTTTCTCATGATCTCTCGCATAGAGATCAAGATCTTCCTATATCTTCTTTTTCTCTAAGAGTGTCTTAAGAGAAAAGAAGATTTTCAACCATCAAGATGCGATCTTTGCAAGAGAGCTAGCATCCCAATGAGATCAAAAGACTTGTGATCAGATCAGAGTCTCGTGTGGATATCCGTAGAGGTCGGACGCTTGTGCAGCTACAATAGATTTTCGAAAGATATCCATGATCATCAGTTCACAGTGAAGATTGATCTATGTCAATGTATGTTCTTAATTTATTTTTTTATTTAACTTTTATATCTGAATCTTATCTCACATATGATGATCCTGTTTATAGTTTGAAGATTTGATCTTATGCATGCTTAGATTAAATCAGATTAAATCTGAAAAATTTTAAATTCTGCTGCATACTTATTAAAAAATTTTGGATGTATGAAATCATGAAACTCTAATAGTGGTATCAGAGCCACATTATATACATGAGATTAAGATTTAGATTTAAAATCTGTAGAGAAAAATTTTAAATCTGAAAGATTTTGATATCGTTCTGACATAAAGTTGTCCTGACATAACTTGTTATGTTGTATGATTATCCTAGAATAATGTTAAAATTTTTAATAAAATTAAACTTTTAGATCTGATTTTTCAGCATATATGTGATATACATTTTGTTATTTAGATCCAAAAAAAAATTTGAGATCTATTTTGATTCATATATATGATATATGAAAATATGTTTAGAGCTAAAATTTATTTCTATAACCTAAACTTGTTTATGTATATGATACATATTTGTATGTATGATCTGAAATTATTTTGAGATCAAAATTTACTCTTCATGTAAAGAATTTAGATCTAAAAATTTTAATTTAAGATCCAAAATTAGTGTTTGTGCATAAGGGATTGGTTATGGGTAGATCAAATTAGGTCATGTAATTAGATTACATCAAAAGATTTCTGATTTGATCATATTAGGTCTAAATCAATTTAGTTGTTGATCAAATTGAGTCAAGTATTGATTAAGATGAGATCAATAGAGCTTAAAATCAAATAATTATTATTGGTCGAATCGATTGACATCCATATATAGAATCGATTAACCTAAGGATCTAATTCGGATCTATGGCTGGAATCTGATTCACCTAAGCTAACCTATTCAAATTAATTATCCAATTGATGTCTCAAGCAAGTAATTGAATGGTGGTTATTTAATTGATTTTATTTGCTTACCTGATCAATTTATTGGTATCTAAGGAAAGCATTGGGGGGACCCCCACCAATCTCCACTAAGCTGGCTGATTTGGAAGATTGAGTCTTAAATATAATTGCTTGATGGTCTGATTTAGCCCATGTCAATTACATCAGTCATGTGATGACTGATTAGATGAGACTTAAATCCAAATATCTCCATAAAAATTAAGTTTAAGGTCTTCCACCATTATAGATGTGCAGGCATGCTTTCTATGTTGATTGTTCTTTACTGGTCACAGTAGTTCAGTTGCATCGAAAATATGCAACCACTTTATTAGCAAAGAGTTGCTCTAGGGTAGAGATGGGGTTGGGCCCAATAACTGTTAGGTGAGGGACCCAATGATGGCTTTGCATCTACTTGTGAATGGTGGGTCTGACTTAACTAAAAGTATGAGCAATAACTATTAGGTGAGCCCACATGACTTAGAGACCAAATAGCTGCAACATGCTTAGAGAAGCATCTGGGCAAAGAGTTGTCTATGCATCGATGTTTATTCATGTTATTAATAACTGTTAGGTGAGATGTACGGCATCGGTTGGACCACAGCACCCACTAGAAACCCAATTATCATGTTAGAATTTTTATTTCTCCATCCGAAGTGCATGGAAGATCTGATAAAATAGTGAGAGTCTCTTTTTACATCTAAAAGTCTCTAGAACAAATTATAAAATAAGTATAAATATCTAATTAGAATCTTTGCTCTCTGCTGTTCGTTATGTCAGCTTCCAACCCTCTAGCTTGAATCCTAAATATCAACTGATTAATCAAAACTGATTACATAGACTGGCTCATAAACCTAAGAATTGTTCTTAATTTTAAAAAATTAAGCAATGCTCTCTTCTAGATTATTCTAGTGTTAACAACCCATCCAAACCTATAGTCAATGAGCTAGACTTGATGAGTGGATAGATAATGTCAATAATGATAGGAGCTATATGTTGAAGTCTATGATAGATGAACTGCAATGCATGCATGAGTACATATTCACTGCCAACGATATATTGATTCATCTACAAGTGTTGTGAGGTGATCAGAGTCACACAGCGCATCTGATGCATGATGGACAGTCAGTCTATGTCATTATTTGATAATGATCAAGGACATTAAGGAGCTTGGAAGGCTTGACATGATTATGTACAAGAAATTGCTTATGGATTTGATCCTGCGACCCCTGATTAGTTTATATGGGTAGTTTATTATAAACTACTATATAAAAGACCATCATGGCATCTTATCTGAATTGATCATAGTGTTGATAATAAAGGAACCTTAAAAAAATTCAGAGATAAATACCTGAAGAGTCTAAAGAAATAAAGACACATCTAGAGTAGGTATGTCAAAATTTTTCAATACTATCCTTACGATTTTCTCTTCTTCCAGTTGAGCTATGGACTCTAGTGTAGAGTCGATGGAAAGGTAGAAGACTGAGGAAATAATCCTTAATTGGCAATAGGGCAAGAGCTACCGCTGTGGCCATGGGTATCTGTCCTTTATGATTATCATTTGGATTTAGTTCTTAGAAATGATCTCTAGCATTTGCATGGTGATGCATTTGTAAACTTAATTGAGCGAGTAGTGAATGCCATTGGATTTAAGAGATCCAGAATTGAGATAAAATTTAAAGTATATGTGGATCTTATGGCTAAGTCATATTGGAGAAGAAATGATTAACAAACTGGAGAAATATAGGCTCTGAGCTCATTGACTGTTGAGTCAAATCTAGTTTGTGCATTATCTCTTTGAGAAAATATGACTAAGCTACTCTTATGGGACAAGAGAAAAAAGACCACTGAGATACTTATCCTTGTGCATATTTGATGTGTGTAGCCCATATGATGTACTAACCAAGAAGTTTTTTCTATTTTGTTATCTTTACCGATGATCAGTCATGGTATGGGTAAGTATATGAGATACAAATCTAAAATTATTGAAAGATTCAAAAAATTCAGATGTAAAGTAGAGAAATAAATTAAAAAATTCTTAAAGATACTTTGATCGGATCGAGGATGCAATATCAATAAAAAAAAATTTTCAGTTATCTCATAAAATGGCATAGTTTCATATTGGACTGCTCTTAGTACATCTCAGCTCAATGAGATAAGAAGAGTCATGGGACTATATGAGATATGGTCTGGTCCATAATGAACTCCACTAATTTATTTATGTTTTCTTATGGATATATTTTATTTCTATGAAATTAGGTTCTCTCTAAACCTGTTCCTACCACACCATATGAGATATGACATGGTGAGAACTGAATCTTAATTATTTTAGGATTCAAGGTTGTCTAGCCTGTGTCTAGGACAACAGGTAGATATGTTAGAGGATAGATCTGTAAAGCTCATTGTTGGTGCAGAATTCCATCGAAGTCGGAGAAGCTAGAGTTGGGATGATCGCGACCACCGTCGGAACCTATAAAGAAAGTCTAAACCGAAGTTGGAGGTACTCCGGCAAGACCCTGTTGGTGTAGAATTTCATCGAAGTTGGAGAAGTTGGAGCTGGGATGATCGCGACTACCATCGGGACATGCAAAGAAAGTCTAAACCGAAGTTAGGGGTGCTCCGACAAGACCCTCCGACACTCAAGTCAGTACTCTGCTTCAACAGAAATGGAGTGCTCGAGCAAAAATTTTGACAGAGTTTCGAGATAGAGTTACCAGCCTCTAGAAGAACATATCTGGGGGTCTTTATTTATAGACGGAGGGTGTAACTAACCGACAGCGACGTCTGTAACCGTCTGGTAGTGGACCGCTCAGAGCCACGTGGAGTTGGTTATGGAGAGTAGTGGCGTCAGGGGTTGTTCAGGGCCACGTGGAGCTTGTTGCGGAGAGTGGAGTGGTGTCCGTTGTCGGGACTTACTGGAGAGAGGTGGAGCTGCATGGAATCCATTGTAGCGAGTGGAGCAGGATGGCGGCTCTTGTCATGGCTTGTCAAAGAGTGGTGGAACCGCATGGAATCCATTGCAGCGAGTGGAGTAAGGTAGTGGCCCTTGTTGTGGCTTGCCAGAGAGTTTGGATCCATCGGCTGAAGCTCGGCTGGGATGCCTGATGGAGCAGAATGGCTCTTTACATCGTCGTTCTAGGAGAGGCTCGGATGTTTCGAGGTCGCTGACGAATCTATTATTGTCGGGTGCTTCGGATGCTGACATTTCAGGCGGGAGTCACCTGCTGTAGGAGCTCGAACGGAGATTTTTTGTTGATGAAATCTGGAGAAGTCCGTCTGGGATTTATCTGATGTGGAAGCTCATCCGAAGATCGTCTGTCGGGAAAGATCGATTTTATGGGGAGCCTGGTAGGAGGTTGGCCGGCGATGGACTTCGGATAGCATTGGGGAGGCTCGACAGACATCGGAGGTGATCGGCTATCGCATGGACCCAGTTGCTGGAGCTCGTCCATCATAGAAGCTCGTCCGGAACCCACTCGCTATGAGGTAGCTCGGTTGAAGTCTACCTATAGTAGAGGTTCGGTAGAAATTTATTTATAGTAGAGGCTTGAGTCGGAATTTGCTTACAGTAGACGTCTGGGATAGATAGCCCGCTATAGGAGTTCAGAGTAGACCGTTTGTAGTAGAAGTTTGGCTCTCGCAGGAGCCCAATAGGGATTCGAAAGGCATTCGACCATCGTAGAAACTTGGAAGGAGTCTGGTTACTGTAGAAATCTCGTTGTTGGGGAAGCTCGGATACTGATGAAGTTCGAAAGAAGTTCAAGGGTAGTCGGTTGCTGTAGAAGGTCGGCTAACAGTGGGGCCTTGAGGGCCTTTGGGGTGGCCCGATGGATGAATGCAGAAGTTCATTGTCGAAGAAGTCCGGATGGTTGAGGGGGTTTGGAGAAATGCCACACATAAGGTCGGGAGCCGGAAGAGCCCTGGAGGGATCGGTCTTTTATACACTTCGGTCGGGGGGTACTTTATACCCAACACCAGTCCCCCTACTTTCGAGTTCGGATTTCGAATGAAGAAAGTACAGAGAAATTCTCACGACCGAAGCTGTTCTTCTCGATTTCTATACTCAGCGATTGCCAGATATTTTGACGTTCGGAACGTTGGTACTGGAGCTTTTTCGAAAAAGATTTCTTCTTTTTGGAATTTCCACTGGAGCGCAGTCCTAGGTACGGTGCCATAATGGTTTTACTAATTGTCGGCCACCTCTAACCGCTTGCCACGGTGAGTGGGCCATGCGGCTATCACAGATTGGTCAGAGGAGTCTTGCAGTCATTATTGCACCAGACCCCATCGCTTATTTAAACCTGCCTCCCCCCTTTGGGGATCTCACTTTGTACGGGAGCTTCTTCAGTCCTTCCTTCCTGGCTTTAGGCATCCGTTGAGTCACCCTCATCTCTGTACCCCCGCATCCCTCAGACCAGCTTGGGTTAGCCTCAAAACCTTCTCTGCCTTCATGGCCCTGTTTGTAGACTGCGTTGGTCTTCCTTCGTTACAGATATGGGCGTGGATGCGGCTCTGATGTTAGCCCAGAGCTTGAAAGCCCACGAGCGGGAAGATGCTGCAACTTCTGGGTTGGTGAAGAAGGTGAGGGTAGAAGAGACAGATCTGACCGTGTTTCACCTTGATGGTCCAAAGCCCGTGCTTATGTCACATCTTCGACCGCGAGGACTTCCTGGTGTGCGTCATCGTGAGGGAAAACTTGACCTTAGGAAGAAGGTCATGCCCGTCGTCACTGTGAGGGGGAACCTGACCTCAGAAAAAAGGTCATGCCCACCGTCATCGTGAGGCAGTGAAAACTATGGTGCGGCAAAGATGGTGTCTACATGTACTTCGAAGATAATGCTGGAGTAATTGCTGATCATGCTCGCCGTCATCGTGAGGCAGCGGAAACCATGGCGCGGCAAAGATGGCATCTACATGTACTTCGAAGATAATGCTGGAGTAATTGCTGATCATGCCCACCGTCATCGTGAGGCAGCGAAAACCATGGCGCGGCAAAGATGGCATCTACATGTACTTCGAAGATAATGCTGGAGTAATTGCTGACCCGAAAGGGGGACTGAAAGAAGAAGCCAAGTACTTGAAGTAATTCTCGACGATGGCTGAAACTGAGAGTTCGAAGTCTGATGAAGCCGAGCTTCCTTAGAGCTGTTTGTTTTATTTTTTTTTTTAAGGCTTTGTAACGTGCACTTTGCCAATGAAATGAGAAGAGAATTTTCCGTTACCTCGTCCCCCCTTCTTTTTTTTGGGCCTTCAAGGCTTTGTAATGTATACTTCACCAATGAAATGAGAATGAAATTATTTATTACCTCACCCATTCTGGTATTAATCGATTATTTACCGGACTCCTTTTGTCTTTCGTCATGTTCGATGTCGACGTTGTTTGGAGGTTCTCGATCGTTGCAGTGTCGATTTGCCCTTTGGTTTATGACTGTAGGTTCTTTCGAGGCCATTTGAGTTTGATGCTTTTTTCCGGTGCTCGAGCTTGGGGGTCCAAACTTCTTGTTACCTTGAAGAGGTCGATTTATCCTCGGCCCATGTCAGGTTCCCTCTTAGCGACTGAGACGAAGTTTCTTATGTCTTTGATGTAGTTTATTTTTATTTATCGTAGAAGTAGTTTGTCGGCTTTTCTTTTTCATCTTCCCCTTTCTCTTTCGTGTTCGAGTGAGGGTTTTCCCCCTGCTCTTAACGGGGTCGTGAAAGCATAGAGGTGTCGTTGAGGAAGCTTTCCTCCTTGTTGATCAATCGAGTCTTTGTTCGCATCGGGATGAGGTCTTCCCCTTGTTCTCGACAGTCGAATTCAGCTCGTGTTAGGATGAGGTTCTCCTCCTGTTCCTAACAAGACGTGGGGGCACATCAGGGCCGTTGTGAGGGCCTCTCCCCCCATCCGATCTTTTAGGAAATCGGGTCTTCGACTTTGCTCATGTTAGGATGAGGTTCTCCTCCTGTTCCTAACAAGATTGTGGGGGCACATAAGGGCCGTTGTAAGGGCCTCTCTCCCCATCCAGTCTTTAAAAAATTAGGCCTTCGACTTTGCTCATGTTAGGATGAGGTTCTCCTCCTATTCCTAATAAGGCTGTGGGGGCACATAAGGGCCATTGTGAGGGCCTCTCCCCCCATCCGGTCTTTAGAAAATCAGGCCTTCGACTTTGCTCATGTTAGGATGAGGTTCTCCTTCTGTTCCTAACAAGGCTGTGGGGGCACATAAGGGCCGTTGTGAGGGCCTCTCCCCCCATCCGATCTTTAAAAAACTGGGCCTTCGACTTTGCTCATATTAGGATGAGGTTCTCCTCCTGTTCCTAACAAGGCTGTGGGGGCACATAAGGGTCGTTGTGAGGGCCTCTCCCCCCATCCGATCTTTAAGAAATCGGGCCTTCGATTTTACTCATGTTAGGACGAGGTTCTCCTCCTGTTCCTAACATGCTTAATTTCAATTGCATGAGAGAGTTATTTTTTATCATTATAAACTCATGCTAAAAGAAAATTATGCAAATATGAAACTTTTATTTAACACGAAGCTATTGGTAATACATTCGTAGATTTTTTGAGTTCCATGGTCGCGAAAGCTCTGCTCCTCCGAGCTCTTTTAAATAGTATGTTCCGGGCCGGACTACCTCCTTGACTTCATACGGGCCTTCCCAGTTTGGGGCAAGTTTCCCTTGATTCTGAGGTTGTGAGGCAGCGGCTCGCCGTAACACCAGGTCCCCCACTCGGAAGACTTTGCTTTTGAGCTGAGAGTTGTAGTAGCGGGCTACTTTCTGTTTGTAGGCCACCATCCGAACTTGAGCCATCTCCCATTTTTTTTCTAACAAGTCGAGGTTGGCCTTGAGATCTTGTGGGTTGCGTCATTCGTCGAACGCCATGACTCGTGCTGACGGAAGCTTGAGGTCTATTGGGATCACGGCCTCTGTCCCGAAAGCTAAGGCAAAGGGGGTCTCCCCCGTGGGCAATCTCTGAGTAGTCCGGTACACCCACAACACATGATAGAGCTCGTCAGCCCAAGTTCCTTTTGCCTTTTCAAGTCTCGCTTTGATGCCCTGCAATAGAGTCCTATTGGTCATCTCGGCCTTGCCATTTGCCTGAGGATGGGCCACTGAAGTGAAGTTGTGGGAGATGTTTAGGTCCTCACAAAATTCGGCAAACTTTGCTCCAGCAAATTATCGCCCATTATCAGTGATGAGGGTTCTGGATAAGCCGAACCTACAGACAATCGACTTCCAGATGAAGTCCTGCACTTTAGCTTCCGTGATTTTTGCCAAAGGTTCAGCTTCGACCCACTTGGTGAAATAGTCTATTGCCACCAGGAGGAACTTCCACTGCCCTGATGCCATGGGAAAAGGTCTGAGGATATCCATTCTCCATTGCGCGAACGGCCACAGGGCACTCAATGGTGTCAGTTCGGAGGCAGGTTGCCTTTGTATATTGGCATATCTCTGACATCGATCACATCTTCAGACATATTCGATGGAGTCATGGTACATGGTAGGCCAGTAATAACCTTGTCAGAGCAGCTTATGGGATAAAGACCTGACCCCCATGTGATTTTTATAGACTCCCTCATGTACCTCCCTCAAGGCGAAGTCGGCTTCGGAAGGTCGGAGACATTTCAAGAGGGGCAAGGAGTACGATCTCTTGTATAGCTTGCCTTCGTAGAGGATATATCGAGAGGTCTAGTTCTTAAGCTTCCGAGCCTCTTTTGCATCAGGAGGAAGAACCCCGTCCTTGAGGTATGTAACTAGTGGGTCGATCCAACTGGGTTCATAGCTGATCTCCATCACAGACTATGATTCTTCCATGCTTGGGTGCTTAGAATCTTGAAGAAGACTTCCTTAGGCAGTTCGGATGGAGCCAGTGTAGCCAACTTGGAGAGAAGGTCGGCCCTGGCATTTTTCGATCTCGAGATCTACCTGATGTCGAAGCTACCGAAGGTAGGGATGATCTCCCTTACCCTTTCGAGATATCTAGCTATACTGTCCTCCCGAGCTTCATAATTTTCACTAACCTGTCCCACTACTAATTGAGAATCACTATAGGCTTGAAGCCGATCTACTTCTAATTCTTTGGCAACTTTCAGTCCTGCAATCAGAGCTTCATATTCTGCTCCGTTATTTGTTGCAGGAAACTCGAAGCGAAGTGCATACTCCATGATAATTCCATCTGGATTGACCAAGATCAGGCCCGCGCCTGCACCTAACATGTTGGAGGAACCATCCACGTAGAGGGTCCAAGAACCATCAGGGAGATCGGCTCTTTCTTTGGGGGAGTTCGGTCAGAGCACTGGATTATCGACTTCATCTTGTCTAAGTTCGGCCTCCTCTGGGATGGTGCATTCCACCAAGAAGTCTGCTAATATCTGGGCTTTGATCGCTGGCCGAGGTCGATAGTTGATGTCGAACTCTGTGAGCTCGACTGTCCATTTCGCGATTCTCTCAGAGGCATCCGCTCGATGCAGAACCGCCTTGATCGGCTGGTCGGTGAGCAGTGTTATGGTGTGTCCTTGAAAGTAAGGTCGGAGCCTTCGAGCTGCAATCAACAAGGCGTAAGTTAGTTTCTCTAACTTAGTATACCTGATTTCGGCATCTCTCAATACTCAGCTTACATAGTAGATCGGCCATTGAATTTTTGCTTCTTCCTTAATCAGAACCGCAGCGAGGGCCACAGGAAAAACCGCCAGGTATAGGAATAATTCCTCTCGAGGCTCGGGCTTTGCCAATAATGGTGATGAGCTGAGGTAGTTCTTCAGTTCTTCGAATGCCTGCTAACATCCAACGATCCAACAGAAGTTCTTGGGCTGCTTGAGGGTCCGAAAGAAAGGTAGGCATCGCTTGGCCGATCTCGAGATGAAGCAATTTAGAGCCACTACTTTTTCGGTGAGGCACTGAACCTCCTTTATTGACCTCGGGGCGGTCATCTCTTGGATGGCGCAAATCTTTTCTGGATTTGCCTCGATTCCGCACCCCAATACCATGAAGCCTAGAAATTTTCTTGAGGTTACTCCAAAAGTGCATTTGGTTGGGTTCAGCTTCATCTTGTATTTTCGAAGGGCGTTGAAGGTCTCCTCAAGGTCGGCGATGTGGTTCACCGAGGATCTGCTCTTTATGAGCATGTCGTCCACGTAGACCTCCATGTTGCGGCCGATCTACTCTTTGAAAATCTTATTCACTAGCCGCTGATATGTCGCCCCTGCATTTTTTAGGCCAAAAGGCATAACCCTGTAACAATAAAGGCCATGGTTAGTTATAAAAGCAGTTTTTTCTTCGTCCTCAGGTACCATCTTGATCTGATTGTAGCCGGAGAACGCATCCATGAAGGTGAGAAGCTCATGGCCCGAGGTTGCATCTACTAGTTGGTTGATTCTGTGCAGAGGGTAACTATCCTTCGGGCAGGCTTTATTCAGTTTTTTGAAGTCTATACATATCCTCCATTTGCCGTTCGCCTTCTTAACCAAGACTACATTGGAAACCCAGCTCGAATAGTTGACCTCTCTGATGAACCTGGCTTACAGAAGTTTATCAACCTCCTCAGCTATTGCCACCTGTCTCTCTGGCGCATGACTTCAAACTTTTTCCTTCGTCGGTCGGTGTTTGGGATCGACGGCCAGACAGTGTTGCATAACTTCAGCGTCGATCCCTAGCATGTCCGTCGAAGCCCAAGCAAAAATGTCCGCATTCTTTTATAAAAAATTGATAAGCTGCATCCGCACCTCTTTCCCCAAGTTGGAGCCGATCTTTACCATGTATTCCTCATTCCCATCATTCAAAGGAATTGGGACAAGATCTTCCATTGGCCCACCCCGTTCTTCTGTCAGGTCGTTGCGGGTGTCCAATCCATCAACCGGACAGAGGTCAGGCTGACCGCTTCTTTGCAAGGCTATATTATAGCAATGCCTTGCCAGGGCTTGATCTCCCTTGACTTCTCCGACCCCCTGGTTAGTAGGGAATTTCAATTTTAGATGGTAGGTTGATACTACAGCCCGGAGGGCGTTGAGGCCAGGTCGGCCAAGAATTGCGTTGTAGGCTGACGGCGCCTTCACCATCAGGAAATCCATCAGAGCCCTGGATTGTTTTGGATATCGATCTGCAACTACAGTCAAGGTTATTACTCCCTCCATTGGGATAGCATCGCCAGTAAACCCTACTAAAGGGGAGCTAATCGGCCCCAAACGACCATCAGGGATGGATATTTTTGAGAAGGCATCATCAAATAAAATATCAACCGAGCTTCCACTATCAACAAGAATGTGGTGTACATCATAATCAGCAATATTTAAAGAAACTACAACCGCATCATTATGGGGGAACCGGATCTCTCAGGCGTCTTCTTTAATAAAGGTTATGGGTCCTTCAGTTCTTTGCCACTTGGGTAGTCCGATCGATCCGCTGGCCGCTCCCTTTCGGGGCTCTCCAGAGATGGTGTAGATGATCCCGATTGGAGGTCGATTTCCAGGTTGTTCTTCCCTCCTCGACGGCTCCGATCGTGGCAGGACCCTCGACCGATTCTCCTTACCTTCAGACCAACGTCGGATGAATTTGTCGACCACTGTTACCGGATGTGGAGGAGGGGCCTGTGAAATCGGAGGTGAGGCCGGAGCCTGAGATCTGGCTGCGGAGGCCGTGGATCTCTTGGTGGATGCTCTACGGGGAGGCATTGGGTGAAGATCTAGTAGAAGAAGGAAAAGAGGATGCCGAAGAAGATGATCGGAATCAGTCCCGTTGAGCACTCCTTTAAGAACAAGGGTACTGCAAAGACACATGCCCCCCTTTCTATAGCACCAATTCTATTGGTGCAGAATTCCATCTAAGTCGGAGAAGCTGGAGTTGGGATGACCTCGGCCGTCGTCGGGACCAGCAAAGAAAGTCTAAACCGGAGTTGGGGGTGCTCTGACAAGACCCTGTTGGTGCAGAATTCCATCGAAGTTGGAGAAGCTGGAGCTGGGATGACTGTGGCCGCCGTCAGGACCTGCAAAGAAAGTCTAAACCAGAGTTGGGAGTGCTCCAACAAGACCCTCCGATGCTCAAGTCAGTACTCTGCTTCAACAGAAATGGAGTGCTCGAGCAAAAATTTTGGTAGAGTTTCGAGATAGAGTTACCAGCCTCCAGAAGAACGTATCTGGGGGTCCTTTATAGATGGAGGGTGTAACTGACCGACAGCGACGTCTGTAACCGTCTGGTAGTGGATCGCTCAGAGCTGCGTGGAGTTTGTTATAGAGAGTAGTGGCGTCAGGGGTCGTTCAGGACCACGTGGAGCTTGTTGCGGAGAGTGGAGTGGTGTCCGTAATCGGGACTTGCCAGAAAGAGGTGGAGCTGCATGGAATCTGTTGCAGCGAGTGGAGCAAGATGGCGGCTCTTGTCGTGGCTTGTCAGAGAATGGTGGAACCGCATGAAATCCGTTGCAGCGAGTGGAGTAAGGTAGTGGCCCTTGTTGTGGCTTGCCAGAGAGTTTGGATCCGTCGGCTGAAGCTCGGCTGGGATGCCTGATGGAGCAGAATGGCTCTTTACATCATCGTTCTAGGAGAGGCTCGGATGTTCTGAGGTTGCTGACGAATCTACTGTTGTCGGGTGCTTCGGATGCTGACATTTCAGGTGGGAGTCACCTGTTGTAGGAGCTCGGATGGAGATTTTTTGTTGATGAAGTCCGGAGAAGTCCGTCTGAGATTTATCTGATGCGGAAGCTCATCCGAAGATCATCCACCAGGGAAGTCTGATTTTATGGGGAGCCTGGTAGGAGGTTGGCCGGTGATGGACTTCGGATAGCGCTGGGGAGGCTCGACAGACATCGGAGACGATCGACTATCGCAGAGACCCAGTTGCTGGAGCTCATCCACCATAAAAGCTCATCCGAAACCCACTCACTACGGGGTAACTCAGTTGAAGTATACCTGTAGTAGAAGTTCGACAGAAATTTATTTATAGTAGAGGCTTGAGTCAAAATTTGCTTACAGTAGATGTTTGGGATAGATAGTCTGCTGTAGGAGTTCAGAGTAGACCATTCGTAGTAGAAGTTCGGCTCTCACAGGAGCCCAATCAGGATCTGGAAGGTGGTCGATCACCATAGAAACTTTAAAGGAGTCTGGTTACTGTAGAAATCTCATTATCGAAGAAGCTCAGATGCTGATGAAGTCCGAAAGAAGTTTGGGGGTAGTCAGTTGCTGTAGAAGGTCGGCTAACAGTGGGACCCTGAGGGCCTTTAGGGTGGCCCGGTGGATGAATGCAGAAGTTCATTGTCGAAGAAGTTCGGACGGTTGAGGGGGTTCGGAGAGATGCCACACATAAGGTCGGGAGCCGGAAGAGCCCTGGAGGGATCGATCTTTTATACACTTCGGTCGGGGGGTACTTTATACCCAACACTCATCATAAAAGAGTTTGGGATATTACTTTTCTTCTGATAGAATTACAATGTGATTGTGACCTGACATGCTATCTTCTTGAAAAACTATTTAACCAAGTTGAAGTAGTGGGAGAAAAGTTAAGCTCTAAGAGAGTGTCTCTGAAGAGCAGCGAGCCTTAGGACCTTAAGAACCTATTCATGATGAGCCAGTAGATGTATATTCCTCTTTCACCTCGTACATAAAGCAAGATCTCCAATCTTCTCAAAAGGTACTTGGATTTGTTTAACAGAAGATATAGAAAAAATCATTTCTCATCGGAGATGGGGAGCATAAAGATGATCCCAGAACCTACAATGAGGTAATGTTTGACATCGACTCTAAAAAAAGGATGTGAAATAGCTTTTCTGAGAAGAGATCTTCGAAAGATTTTTGTATGGAATAGCCTATGAATTTTACTTCTTGTGATAGGAGATCACGAAGTCTATAATAATCTTGGAGTTAGAATAGTCATCTAGATGATATGATCAAATTGTTTGATCAAAAAAGAGGAATTATATGATTTTCAATAGTGTCAGTGAGAGTGTCCAATGCTAACATCAGTTAAAATATGGTTGAATATAAATTTCTCCATAAAAGACATAAAGTGAGCATCCTAAAGATCTATAGAGATAGATGCAATTGGATGCTTGTGTTTTGATAGATAAAGTATAGAGACTAGGTGCTGAAAGATTCAACATAGAAATCTCGGAGAGGGGTCTGCTGCCCTCTTGGACATAAAAATATGCCATGTAATATACTTGAATTGATATAGTTAATATTGTGAATATCATAAGTAGATATCAGTTGTATTCAGGCTGAGAGCACTGGATTGCTGTAAAAATATTCTTAAGCTCTGGAGAAAAATTAAGGATATGTTCTTAATTTGGAGAAGGATCAAAGCTAGGAGTGGGTGGATACACCAATTCAGATTTTATGTCTGATATTGATTGTAGAATGTCTACATCATAGGGTGTGTTCCTGTATCGATATTTTGGAAGGATTCCAAATAATCGATCGATGGAAGCCAAGTATACTGTAGATGTATAGGATGCATTCTAATTCTAATGTTAGTTGCAGAAGTAGTTGTCATGCCATCAGATGCCGTGATATTATACTACAAAGTCAATGGCACCATAGTCCTTACTAAGGAGCTTAGGTCTCACCAGATATCCAAGCACATTGAGCAGCAGAACACGCAACTATCTCAAGTAAAAATATATAGAGGTGTAGAGAGCAAACTCCACATGTGATGTGGATGACCCATAGGTAAGTCACTTAGCCAGCCAAAGACTAAAGCCTATTTGTGAAGATAGGGCTTGGTACATGACAGATTGGCTTTAGTGCAAGTGGGAGATTGTTGGATGTATGCCCTACAAGTCAATTTTGGCTGACGCATATCATATTTCTAGGATATGATTTTGTACTTATTGGGCATTTATATTACCATTCATGTTTATGTGTCCATGAATCATCCAAGAGATTAACAAGATAATGACACATATTCTCAAAGAGTTGAGAATTTAAGATATGTGTCATTGATGGCTGATTCTAAATTGCTCCTGGTCATAGGATCATCATGGAGATGGTGTTGATCCGGATAGACCAGTGCACAGATCGCTTCCTTCGGACAGATGGGTCTCGAGTCTGCAGTATAGAGACACTGGAGCGAGAGTCCAGATGGTTGTTAGAGAATAACTAGCACTGAACATGACCGACACAAGAAGTCACATGGATGTCTGGTCACTCGTTAGTGACTTTCTTAATGCTACAGTTGTATGACTGATCTTTTGATCTGAGATAATACTACTGCTCGTAGTGAGGCTGTTGGAGTTTGACTGACACATCAACATGGATCTCAATGAACTCTTGTAGTGGATGTTGGCGATAGTTGGCCCACTGTAAGAGTGGAATGTGCATCAAGATGGGATCTATCGACCCTAATAGAAGGGAGTAGTCCTATGGTATTTAAGAGGCTAAGTCCTTAAGCCTGTGGCTATAGCAATGTGATTGATGAAAAGAGTTTTCATAGTATCACATATAGACTTAAGCTGATTGAACTATCATATGATCGATGATGAGGTTTGACGATTCATCCATGACCTGTCATCTGATTGAGACTCACGATAGAGGGACTGTATTATGTGTTAACTGCACCTAAAGGTTCATCATCTTTTATTCTACTGGATTATCACTACATAATGCTAGGTGTCACTGGTGGATTGTGAGACCTATGACCATCATCTTGATGATCGATGATCCTTGATGGACAGAGCTGGAACTATTTCAATCCATTGAAAAGAGTTTTAATAATATTGTGATAGAGATCATAATATATCTTACTATCAGACAGAATAAAATCTATGGAATCACACACAAAAGAAGCTTTTGACTGATCAGATGGTTGAATTTTGATTATGAATCATAACAGGATTTGATTATCAATTTGATTGATGATTGATCCAATACAAAAGTTGCATTAAGTAACTTGCTAAAGATTTAGTGAGTTAAAGGAGGATTAATTAGTAATTGGATTACTAGTTGGCTCAATTTGATTGAGCTATGGGACTTGCATCAAGTCTAATTAAATTAAATTTAATTTGACTTGATATGGGTTTGATTTGATCAAACCAGATTGGGTTATAAGATAACCTAAATTGCATGGGGGAATGATTCTTATTTGAATTAGAATTTGGGTTTGACTCAATTCTTAATTAGACTAGGATGTATGAGCTTCTATTTGAATTAAGAATTCTCATTTTCATAGGTGCATCAAATTCTAGTTGGATTAAGATTAAATTAAGTTTGACTCAAGCACCGAAGGAGAGTCCAAAAGGACTAGGACTCCTCCAATTAGGTGACTTCTAATCTAAATAGTTTGAGCTCCAGATCAGATTTAGTTCTCCATCTATTTAGATCTAATCTGGTCTTAATATGAATAGGATTGATTGGAGTTTTATTGAATTTAAAACAGCCATCTAAAATAGAGTCCCATGATCACGAAACTTCTTCCTTCCATGCGCCACAAAAAAGGGTTCCACGCCAACCAGATTTGAATGCCCAAAACAACCCACGCCCAACCAGTTTTAATGCCACTTTTTCTCCTCCTTTTAGCATGTAAGAAAGAAAAAAAAATCCTCTCTTATTCTCATACAGAACTTGGGTGCAAATCTATTTTGGGTGGGCGGCACAAAAAAGGATAAAGTCCAAGGCTCTTTGGACTCTTATCTCCTATTCAAATTAGAACTCCCTATTGGCCTATTTAAACACCACCATATGCGTCGTATAAGACCAGATAAGGATCAATTTATGAATGCCAAAATCAGAGCATTAGCATGGTGAAAAATCAAGGGAGGGGGTGCGACGTGATGGTTGGAAGACATGAGGTATTTTCTCTTTATATCTCTTCTTTCTTACACAACCAAGTGTTGGTTGTTTGGACATCTCCTCTCCACTCTCATCCGTGTTTAGACATGGATGTATCCTCTCCCCTTTGTCCAAAAGTTAGACAAAATTCTTACATTTCTATTGGAGGGATTTGGTGCATGGCTTTTACGAAAAAAAAGAAGAAAGGATTCTTCACATGATCTCTAGTGTAGAGATCAAGATCCTCCTACATCTTCTTCTTCTTTAAGAATGTCTTGAGAGAAAAAAAAAATTTCAACTGTCAAGATGCGATCTCTGTAAGGGAGCTAGCACCCTGGTGAGATTAAAAGACTTCTGATCAGATCAAAGTCTCGTATGGATATCCGTAGATGTCAGATACTTGTGCGGCTATAAAGGACCTTCGAAAGACATCCATAATCATCAGCTCACGATGAAGATTGATCCATGCCAAAGTATATTCTTAATTTATTTTTTTATTTAATTTCTATATCTGAATCTTATCTCACATATGATGATCCTGTTTATGATTTGAAGATTTGATCTTATACATGCTTAGATTAAATCAGATTTAATCTGAAAAGATTTATATTCTACTGTATACTTATTGAAAAATTTTTGTATGTATGAAATCATAGAACTCTAACACACCCTACTTCTACAGTCGACCAACTGTCAGCAACATCCACTACAAGGGCTCATTGAGACCCATATTTATGTATAGTCAAACTCTAGCGGCCTCACTGTGAGCAGCTATAGCACTGCAGGTCAAAGGATCAGTCATATAACTGCAGCATCGAAAAAGTCACTAACGAGTGAGCAGGAATCTATGTAACTTTTCGTGTTGGTCACGCTCAGTGCTAGTTGTTTTCTAACAACCACCTGCACTCTCACTCCAAGTCACTATACTACAGACTCAAGATCCATCTATCCAAAGAAAATGATCCATGTACTGATCTATTCGGATCAATCACCATCCCCATGATGATCTTATGATCAAGAGTAATTTAAAAATTAACTATCAATGACACATATCTCAAATTCTCAACTCTTTGAGAATATGTGCCATCATCTTGTTAATATTGAAATTTTGGGTTTGGTGCATGCATATATATTTTAAAACTTTTATTTTCTAAACACTATAGTGGAGAATAAGATTAAAATAATTTTAATCTAAATTATGTATGTATAAAAATATAAAATCATATTGATCTATTTCATATGCTGAAATTCAAATTATGATCAAATCACATACCTGTTTCATAATCTCTTTCTTCAAAACTGGATCTGAAAGAGATGAGGCTCTCTGTTAGCTGTACAAGTATCCAACCTCTACGAATATCCACTCAAGATCAGTCTGAAATAGCCCTTTATAACCTGAATTTTGATTCTTCAAAATTTAGCCTACTGAATCTGAATGAAGCCTAGATCACGATCAACACTTGATCTTTCTCTTTGATCTTCTTCTTCTCCTCTTCTCTAAAATTTTTTTTTGCTATGTGCTGCTACCAGATGCTAAAAATCAATAATAAAGAGGCACCCAAACTCCTTTGCGCATGAAACTCCTTGGGATGTGCGTCCCAAGGAAGGGGTGTATAGAACACCCAAGAGAAGAGAAAGGAGAGGATGAGAGGGCGTGAGGAGAGCCTTTGGGTGTGAGAAGCTGCTAGTTTTGTTACTCTAGGGACCTTAGGGGAGGTCCTTTTAAATAAGCATAAAGATTGAATCCTATTTAATCTCATAATACAAGTCCTACTTGCATTAAGATTCCTATTAACTTAAGTTATCCAATTTACATTAGGAAGCCCATTAGGCACCAACAATTGAAGCCCTTACACCCATAATTTGATACCCCAAAACACACCCAAAAGAAGCCCCATATGAAAATAAAAAGCCCTCTAATTAATGGACATGCCCAAATTGATCAAATCAAGATGGTACCCCATAATAACTATCAAGGAGATTCATAAGGGACTTACACTCTTAATTTATGTGATCCATAACTTTAGACACCCAACAATTGGAGTCTCATAAATCTTATTCATATAGGTAATTAGCAAATAATTAAGTTAGAATTAACTTATCAAATAAGTATTTCCAACAAAAAGAGAAATTGGGTCTAACACTGTGCTCGCAAGGTTACTATAAATCCAATAGGTTTCTCTAAACCCAATTGACACTTCATAAGCTCAATTACTTATTTCAGACCTAATCTCTTTGTTGTGTGACCTCATAGGTTTAATTCTATCAGGTAGTGAGACATACAATGATCTCTATCATCATATCATTAAAATTCTTTTTAATGGATCGAAATAATTCTACTCTAACTCAACAAGGATTATCGATCCAGAATAACTCTAGTGAGCTCTCACTATCCACCAGTGACACCTAGCAGTATGTTGTGACAACCCAATAGAACTGAAATAAACTTATAGGTGTAGTTAACGTATGATTTAGTTCCTCTATCGTGAGTCCCGATTGGATGGCAGGTCATGAATAAATCATCAAACCTCAACATTAGTCATATGATAGATTGATTAGCTCAAGTCCAATTGTGACTTCTATGAAAATTTTTTTTCATCAATCACACTACTGTAGCCATAGACTCTTAGACTTAGCCTCTCAAATCCTACAGGACTACTCCTCTCTATGAAGATCGATAGATCCTCTCTTGATGCACACCCCACTCCTACAGTGGACCAACTGTCACCAACATCCACTACAAGGGCTCATTGAGACCTATGTTTATGTGTCAATCAAGCTCCAGCAGCCCACTATGAGTAGCAGTACCATCTCATGTTAAAAGATCAGTCACACAACTATATCATCGAGACAATCACTGACGATCGAATAGAAATCTAAGTGATCTCTCGTATGATCATGCTCAGTGTTAGTTATTCTCTAACAACCACTCACACTGTTGCCCAGCTATGCAACCCAAGAGGGGGGGTGAATTGGGTTTCTAAAAATTTTAAGCCCAACAAATGACTTATGAAGAACAAAACAATGGCTTTAAATCAATATTAATTAACTAAAGCAGTATTGCAAGGATATAATAAAGAAATAAGATAAAGCGATAAAGCACACCACAAACACAAGGATTTATAGTGGTTCGGTGCTAACCTTGCACCTACGTCCACTCCCCAAGATCCCACTTGGGAATTTTAATCCACTATCCTTTGTATTCAACCCGAATACAAAACATTGGAAACTCCGACACTAGCTATCCCAAGCTAGAATACAGGACGTCGGAAACTCCGACCCTAGCTATCCCAAGCTAGAACACTTATTTTCCGGGTACAAGCCAACCCAAAACACTCCGATTTCAGGTTCGGATCAACCTTTCCTTGTTTTGGAAATCCTCCAAAAACAAGAGCAAAAACTCACAAGAGTAAGAATATTTAGAGCACAGATGAATACAATAACAGCTCCTTAAATGAGCAAATATAACAATAAAAGCTTTACTCAAATGAAGAACCCCTTTTTCAGATTTTCTCAAGATGAATGAACGGTTGAACGCTTGAGAAGAGGTTGATTGTTGATTGAAGATCTCTTGAAAGCTTTGAACGATCTCTAGATCAAGGTTGAAACGATAGGCGTGAAGAATTCTCTCCTTGAAAGATCTTCCTTTTCTCTTTCACAATCTCTCTGGTATATTGTGGATCCTCTCTCTTTTTCTCTATGGATATTTCTTTGATCTCAGGCTTTTTCTTGCAAATTTCGGATCCTCTCTTCTGTTCTTCTCTTTTTTCTTCTTTTTCCCTTCTCATTTGATTTCACGTTTGATCCGCTATTTAATCTACAATTTCTTTCATCATTTAAAGCATTTTGTAGCATTAGAAGCAAGAGAAAACAATTTAGGCAGATAAAGAGCCGTTAGAGGATTTTTAGGAAGCATAAATGGCAATTAAAACGGGCAAAAAAATAGCCGTTGCTGACATTTCCCTTCGCAGGGGTCGACTCATGAGTCGACTCATGCTTCAGGAGTCGACTCATGAGTCGACTTCTGTTGCAACAGACCAGAAGATCTGATTTCTGGATTTTTCGGCTCAAATCAGCAGAGGTCGACTCATGAGTCGACTCATGCCTTGTGGGTCGACTCATGAGTCGACTCACAGGTCGTGCCAAGCAAAAAATCCAGCGTGCCATGGGAATTTTTTCGTGCCATTCAGCTCATAGTGCCATGAGTTGACTCATGAGTCGACTCATGCACTTCAAACCTTCATAACTTCAAAAATATTAGTCCAAACACAATGAAATTTTCACCAATAGATTTCAAATCATTTGTTCTACCAAATGGTACTATCAAATCAGGATTTTAGTAAAATTATGATTTTGCCCTTGAAGAGCATAAGGACTTTTTCAATTGATTGTATCCCTTCAATCTGCTTTGTAATCATCAAAATCAATCTAGGAGCAACAATCTCCCCCTTTTTGATGATGACAAAACATATGAACAAAAATATTTATGTTAATGCATTAATTTCAAAAGAATCCATTATGGGTGAATATGCTTGAAAAGAGTATGATTCTTTTGGCATGTAATATAAATGCAAAAATAGTTTGTCCATTTTCTTAAAGATTTGAAAAGGGTATTAGATCATTTTGAGTTCAAGATATTTCAGAGCAAGAGAAGATAAATAACTTTTTCTATGTATCAGAGCAAAAATAATTTTTACAATGATATCAGAAAAGATTTTATAATGTATCAGAGCAAAAAAAAAATTTTTTTTTAATGTATCAGAGAAAATTTCATTCAGTATCCGAGCAAATGTTATAATATTTTAGAGAAACCTTCACACTGTATCGGATCAAATGTTATCATGTATCAGATCAAGTTGAAAGAAATTGTAGGATGAATCAGAGTAAAACAAATTTCTTATTGATGTCTCAAGGTGAGTAAAATTTCAAAAGCAAGTTTGAATATCAGAGCATATATAAAAAAAATACTTATTTGCATTGTACTCATGATTTTGCTTTTGATGGATTAAAGTTCTGTCTGATACCAAATTTCTCTGTCTGATACCAAATTTCGATACCAAAATTTCTCAAAGTTTTGTTTAATCTTTCAATCCTTGTTTTTGTCTAATTTCTCTAATATTTGTTTAATTTCTTCAATATTTGTTTTAATTTAATTTCTCCCCTTTTTTTCATAATTTAGGGTTTTGCTTTTTGTCTAATTTCAATTTTTGTTTAATTTTAATTTCTCCTCCTTTTTGACATCATCAAACATAGTTAACTCTTTCTTTTCCTTTTCTGAAAATATTCTTTAATTTCTTCCTCTTTAGAGTTTTTCACAGATGTTTGCTCCCGCTTAATATAGCAATTATCAATAGCAAACAACAACAAGGAGAAGATAATATTTCAATTGATGTATCAGAGATTGAAATATAACCAAAATATAATCATTACAAAGAGGTAGAAATATAGGTAAAAGATGATTCCATTAAAATCATAATTGTTTCAATACATAGAATTCAACCAGCTAAATGTCAATACATGGCCCCAAGGTATAGATCCTAGAACAAGATACTAACTCCTAAGATCTAGATAAGTCAATGATCAAGACAAATCATGGATCGGAGTCATCAGATATGGTATGAGAAGATGATGGATCAGAAGTGCATCCTCTACCCCGTCTGCCTCTGCCACGAGTAGGAGAACGAGATGAACTGGGAGGCTGAGAACGCTGAGATACTAGGGCTGATATCATGAGTCTGATAGAATCAAGTACGTTCAGTGCTCTGGAAACAGATTGAAGTAGAGCAGTGAACTGGGTGGTAGCATGCTCACTCGATCCTCTGATCTCTTTCCTCAGTAGCTCATATCCACTTTCTAGTGCTCCTCTGAGCCTGCCAGCCTCTGCAGTGAGGTCTGTGACCTCAATGGTAGACTCCTGTGGCTGGGGATGGGCCAATGCAAGGACTTGCCCCTGCAAGTCAAGAACTCTGCCAGTTAGTCTCCAGACTGTATCCTCAAGCTGCTGTATCCTGACGGACTGATCTGAAATCATCTGAAATATAGTGGAGATGTGGGGAGTAATGGTCTGATCAGAAGAAGTAGCTCCAGGTGCAAAATAAGTACTACTCCACTGGCTAGACAACAAAGAAGCCACACGCTGAGATATATGCTCGATCTGATCATCAGCCAGTCTGAACTCTGATGGAGGTGCTCTGCTCTCTGGCTGATACACTGGTGTGGGCATCCTAGTAAACTCAGAAGGGCCAGCCTCAGTATCATGAATGAACTGGGTATCTGGTGAAGCTGCCCTGAAATCATGTACAGGAGAAGATGGACCTTCTTCTTCTACTCTGCCTTCAGTTCTGTCTTCAGCTCTTTCCTCAGCTCTCTCCTCAGCTCTTTCTTCAGAGCCCTTGAACCAACCACCAACAGTCTTTGTAATTCCCATTCGGTGTAGGCTGTGTTGGTTGAAAGTGTCCACATGTGAGAGCTTGGTAGGTGTCTCCCCCTCACAGCTAACTCCAAACTTCCTAAAAACTCTAGTAAGGGCCATACCATAAGGCAAGTGTGCCTTGGATCTGTTCAAAGTTTCTCTCATGGCCTCTATCATAAGTGTAGGGAGGTTTAGGGGGGTCTGAGTGATGATATGAAACATGACACATACATCTCTGCCAGATAGTAAGTCATGTCTACCACTCTTAGGAAAGAATAGTTTTGTCACAATCTGATGCAGGACCCTCATCTCAATGGACAGTAGCTTTGCTTCCAATTTGTTTAAACTTCCTGAAAAATCTTCTCCTAAGATAATTCTGATCCCTTCTTCTTTAATTGGGAGTTCCATATATGAGTATCCTTCACTAGGCAACTGAAGTATCTCTCCCAATATCCTAGAATCCAAACAGATGTCAATCCCCTTTACAGTTGAAGTCACAGATCCGTTTCCATAATTTAGGTTCTGGTAGAACTCTCTGACTAGATCAACATAGGTGACTTCCTTAAGAGAGCAATAAAGTTCCCATCCTTGATTTTTGATCTTGGTAGCAAAAGTAAAGCCTTCTTTCTCAAAGAACCGAAAATCTATATTTTTCCCGGTTTCTACTTTTCTATCAGAAAGAAGATTTACACTGGGGCTTATGGAGGATTGAGAGGGACCTTGAGCAGGTACTGAAACTGGATTGGGAACAGTGGAAGACTGAGCATGCCTTTTCTTTCGGACAATTTTCTCAGGCTCTCGGATTGATTTCCTTCTTTGGGGAAGTTTCATCTTTGGAGCCATATCCAGACAAGGTAGCAGACAAGAAGACTTGAATTCAGTGGAGGAGGGATCACAAAAGAGTAAAGAAGAATTTTGGTGGAGAAAAGAAGTGGATTTTGAATGAACGGTGAAGTTCTAGGGCACGTTCCACCCGCGCCTAACACTGCGAGAAAGCACAGAAAAATCCTTTTCAAGGAGGAGATTTTTGGTGGAGAGGAGGAGGGAGAATTGCCTCAGAATTGTTCCTTGGATTTGGAGCAAAACAGAAGTTTGGAGAGGATGGCTTTCGGAAGGAAGACGACGAGAAGATGAGTCGTCTCATAAACAAGGTTTTCCGTTTTAAAAACAATGAACCCGATGGAAGTTGGTGGGATTTACAAGTTTGCCATTGAGTCGACTCATGGGGGTCGACTCATGAAGTTCAGAAAATCAGGAAAAATGCAAATAAATTCCAGAAAAATTCAAAATTTTGGGAGAAAGAATTTTGCTCAATGATAAGTTTTTAGAGTGATAAAACTAAGCTTTTGGAACCAGGATAGATGTTGAAAATTGAGCTCTAAGAGTTTTTGACATCTATTCTTTGGAAATTGAAAAATTTCAGACAAATGGATCTAGAATTCCTAGATTTCTCCTAATTTCACAGAATCTTTCCTCACTAAGGGCCTTTGTAAAGATATCAGCTAATTGATTTTCAGTGCAAACATATTCAAGAAATATATTTTTATTTTGAACATGTTTCTTATAAAATGATGTCTTATCTCAATATGTTTAGATCTTGAGTGTTGTATTGGATTTTTAGATAGATTTATAGCACTTGTATTATCACATCTTATTGGTGTTTCATTAAGTTTGATTCCAAAATCTTCGAGTTGTTGCTTAATCCACAAGATTTGAGCACAACAACTTCCGGCTGCAATGTATTCGGCCTCAGCCGTAGACAGTGCCACCGAATTTTGTTTCTTGCTAAACCATGAGATTAGGTTAACTCCAAGAAATTGGCAAGTTCCACTTGTGCTTTTTCTATCTAATTTACATCCAGCAAAATCAGCATCAGAATATCCTAACAAATTAATTTGTGAGTCCTTAGAGTACCATAACCCTATAGTTTGTGTACCATTTAAGTATCTAAGGATTCTTTTAACAGCATTCAAATGAGATTCCTTAGGATTAGATTGATATCTTGCACATAAGCAAACACTAAACATGATATCAGGCCTACTTGCAGTTAAATATAATAATGAGCCAATCATACCTCTATAGTATTTTAAGTCTACGCTTTTACCTTCATCATCCTTGTCAAGCTTACATGAGGGACTCATTGGTGTGCCAATTGGTTTGCAGTTCTCCATTCCAAATCTTTTGAGTAGTTCCTTGGTGTACTTGCTTTGGGTGATGGAGATTCCCTCTTTTGATTGTTTGATTTGGAGTCCGAGGAAGAAGGTGAGTTCTCCCATCATGCTCATCTCGAACTCTCCCTGCATAAGCTTAGCAAAGTCTTGACAAAGGGATTCATTAGTAGACCCAAAAATTATGTCATCAACATAAATTTGTATAATTAGCATATCATTTTGGTTTCTTTTAATAAATAGAGTTGTATCCATATTGCCTCTAGAGAAACCATTATTTAGTAGAAATTTGCTTAGCCTTTCATACCATGCTCTAGGTGCTTGTTTTAGACCATATAAAGCTTTATTTAATCTAAAGACATGATTGAGAAAAGCATGATTTTCAAATCCAGGGGGTTGTTCTACATATACTTCTTCAGAAATATATCCATTTAAAAATGCACTTTTAACATCCATTTGAAATAGTTTGAATTTCATAAAGCAAGCATAAGCAAGTAGAAGTCTAATGGCTTCTAATCTAGCAACAGGTGCAAAGGTTTCATCAAAATCAATTCCTTCTTCTTGATTATATCCCTTAGCAACCAGTCTTGCTTTATTTCTAATTACATTTCCATGCTCATCTAATTTGTTTCTAAAGACCCATTTTGTGCCAATTATTGAATAATCTTTAGGTCTTTTCACTAAGGTCCAAACATTATTTCTTTCAAATTGACTGAGTTCTTCTTGCATAGCATTAATCCAGTTATGATCATTTTCAGCTTCTTCAAAAGTTTTAGGTTCAAGTTGAGATACAAAAGCACAATGATTAAGTACATCTCTAAGTGAAGAACGTGTTTTTACCCCATGCATAGGATCACCGATAATTAATTCCTTAGGGTGGTTGTGAACATACCTCCATTCCTTGGGTAAGTCATTTGTACCTTGAGGTTGTTCTTGAATTTCTTCACCTTTCTCATTTTGTTCATCTTCTTGATCCTTGTCTTCTGGAGTTGCTGAATCTTTTAGAGTGATCTCCTTCATACCTTCTATTAGTGGATCTGCATCACCAACACCCTTATTCTTCCTTGAAGGAAGATCGTTAGATTCATCAAAGACAACATGTATGGACTCCTCAACTACTAAGGTTCTTTTGTTGAACACTCTAAATGCTTTACTAGTGGAGGAGTAACCTAGAAGGATTGCTTCATCTGATTTTGCATCAAATTTACCAAGTTTTTTTTTTTTTTTGCCATTATTTAATACAAAACATCGGCAACCAAAAACATGAAAATAGGCAATATTTGGTTTTCTTCCTTTCCAAAGTTCATAGGGGGTTTTCTTTAAAAATTGTCTTATTAAAGCACGATTTAAAATGTAACATGCTGTGTTAATAGCTTCTGCCCAAAAATATTTTGGAAGGTTGCTTTCACAGAGCATGGTACGGGCCATTTCTTCTAAGGTTCTATTTTTCCTTTCAACTACCCCATTTTGTTGGGGTGTCCTAGGAGCAGAGAAGTTGTGGCCAATTCCATTTTCATCACAAAAATTTTCAAAGTCATGATTTTCAAATTCTGTTCCATGATCACTTCTAATATTTTGAATTGAAAACCCTTTTTCATTAGTGACTTTTCGATGAAATTTCGTGAAAATTTGAAAAGTTTCATTTTTGTGAGCTAAAAAGAAAACCCAAGTAAAACGAGAGTAATCATCAATTATTACAAATCCATATCGTTTTCCTCCTAGACTAGTGGTTTTAGTTGGTCCAAATAAATCCATATGTAAGAGCTCTAAAGGTCTAGAAGTTGAAATAGTGTTTTTGGATTTAAATGATATTCTAGTTTGTTTACCTAATTGGCATGCATCACAAATTCTATCCTTTTCAAAATTTAATTTTGGCAAACCGAGAACTAAATCTTTTTTGATTAATTTTGAAAGAGAATGCATGCTAATATGTGCAAGTCTACGATGCCACAGCCAACTAGTCTCATTTATTTTAGCATTTAAGGAAACTAGGCATTGCATGTCTAATTTAGTTAAATCATTCAAGTCTACCATATAAACATTGCCATGCCTATGTCCTATAAATTTAATGCCATCGTTAATAGGACTCGTCACAATGCATACAGATGATTCAAAACTTACTTTATACCCTTTATCACAGAATTGACTAATGCTAAGTAAGTTATGCTTTAAACCTTTAACAAGTAAAACATTCTCAATGTATTTGGAGGGAGTGATACCAATGTTACCTATCCCGATGATCTTTCCTTTGCCATTATCTCCAAAGGTGACCATCCCTCCATCCTTAGCATCAAACGTGATGAATTGTGATTCATCACCAGTCATGTGTCTCGAGCATCCGCTGTCAAGATACCATTTCCTGTTTCCTTCTTGGGATGCTAGACACACCTGCAAGCACAGATCAAGTTTCTGTCTTAGGTACCCAAGCTTTCTTGGGTCCTTTCAGGTTAGTCAGAATGGTTCCTTTTGGAACCCATATTTTCTTTGTGTTTGCATATTTGTTAATAAGACATGTGTATGATTTATGTCCTATTCTTCCACATTTAAAACAAGTAATATTTGTAGGCTTTTTGTTTGAATAATTTGCATAAATATCCTTCAAAAATTTTTGTTTCTTCAGGGGTTTGTAACCAAGTCCAGCCTTATCATATATAGCTTTCTGATTATTAAGGATCATATTTAGCTTGTTTGAACTTAAGGTGAACTTATCTACTATAGATTTCAGTCTGTTAATTTCATCCTTAAAGTTTTGATTTTCTTGAATCAATGTGAATTTTTCAATTGAAAGAATTTCAGCTTGTTTCACTAAGGACTGATTTTTCAATTTCAGCTCTTTGTTTTTCTTCCCTAGTTTCTTTAATTCATCAATTGAATCATAGAAAGCTTCATGCAATTCTTCAAAAGTAAATTCACTAGTGGATTCAGAAGTTACCTCATTTTCATGTGCCATCAGGCACAGATTGGCTTGTTCGGTTGAGGTTTCCTCGTCGGAGCTTGAGTCATCACTCGCACTCCAGGTCGCCATCATTGCCTTCTTTTTGAATTTCTTTGGACCTTTCTTCAATTGAGGACATTCGGATCTGAAATGTCCTGGCTTCTTGCACTCGTAGCATATAGGGGTTTGATCTTTCTCCTTTTCTATGCTTTGATCCCCTTTTGTAAATTTCTTTCTCATCCCCTGTTTCCTTTTTCTTAGAAACTTCTTGAATTTCCGGGTGATGAGAGCCATCTCCTCATCCTGATCTTCATCTTCAGAGTCATCTGTTTCATAATCAGGTGAAGTTGTGGATTTGAGGGCAATGGTTCTTTTCTTTTTGATTTCATCCTCTTGATGTTGCATCATGCTAAGTTCATGAGTCATCAAGGATCCAAGAAGCTCTTCTAGAGGTAGAGTGTTCAAGTCCTTTGCTTCTTGGATGGCAGTCACCTTGGCTTCCCAAGTTCTTGGCAGTGACCTGAGAATCTTCCTTACAAGTTCACTGTTAGTATAAGATTTGCCAAGACTCTTTAAACCATTGATTATATCAGTAAAACGAGTAAACATAGCAGTTATGGACTCATCATGCTCTATTTTGAACAATTCATATTTATGTACAAGCATGTTTATTTTAGACTCTTTTACTTGATTTGTTCCCTCATGGGTGACTTCTAACCTATTCCATATTTCTTTAGCAGATGCACAAGTAGAAATGCGATTAAATTCACTAGCATCTAGTGCACAATAAAGAACATTCATAGCTTTGGCATTTAATTGTGCCAATTTCTTGTCAACCTCATCCCATTCTTTCTCGGGTTTGGTTGACTCCTCACCATCTATAATCTTGGTGGGTGTGTGAGGACCATTCACTATGATACTCCACATATCATAGTCGAGTGCTTGTATGAAAATCTTCATCCGAGCTTTCCAATAGGTGTAATTAGACCCATTGAAAAGTGGAGGTCGGTTTGTTGATTGCCCCTCAGCTAGAGAAGTTCCAACATGGGTTGCCATAGATCTTTGGCTCTTTGATTGTTAGATCAAAGAAGGGCTAGAGCACTGGTTCTGATACCACTTGTTGCCCAGCTATGCAACCCAAGAGGGGGGGTGAATTGGGTTTCTAAAAATTTTAAGCCCAACAAATGACTTATGAAGAACAAAACAATGGCTTTAAATCAATATTAATTAACTAAAGCCATATTGCAAGGATATAATAAAGAAATAAGATAAAGCGATAAAGCACACCACAAACACAAGGATTTATAGTGGTTCGGTGCTAACCTTGCACCTACGTCCACTCCCCAAGATCCCACTTGGGAATTTTAATCCACTATCCTTTGTATTCAACCCGAATACAAAACGTCGGAAACTCCGACACTAGCTATCCCAAGCTAGAATACAGGACGTCGGAAACTCCGACCCTAGCTATCCCAAGCTAGAACACTTGTTTCCCGGGTACAAGCCAACCCAAAACACTCCGATTTCAGGTTCGGATCAACCTTTCCTTGTTTTGGAAATCCTCCAAAAACAAGAGCAAAAACTCACAAGAGTAAGAATATTTAGAGCACAGATGAATACAATAACAGCTCCTTAAATGAGCAAATATAACAATAAAAGCTTTACTCAAATGAAGAACCCCTTTTTCAGATTTTCTCAAGATGAATGAACGGTTGAACGCTTGAGAAGAGGTTGATTGTTGATTGAAGATCTCTTGAAAGCTTTAAACGATCTCTAGATCAAGGTTGAAACGATAGGCGTGAAGAATTCTCTCCTTGAAAGATCTTCCTTTTCTCTTTCACAATCTCTCTGGTATATTGTGGATCCTCTCTCTTTTTCTCTATGGATATTTCTTTGATCTCAGGCTTTTTCTTGCAAATTTCGGATCCTCTCTTCTGTTCTTCTCTTTTTTCTTCTTTTTCTCTTCTCATTTGATTTCACGTTTGATCCGCTATTTAATCTGCAATTTCTTTCATCATTTAAAGCATTTTGTAGCATTAGAAGCAAGAGAAAACAATTTAGGCAGATAAAGAGCCGTTAGAGGATTTTTAGGAAGCATAAATGGCAATTAAAATGGGCAAAAAAATAGCCGTTGCTGACATTTCCCGTCGCAGGGGTCGACTCATGAGTCGACTCATGCTTCAGGAGTCGACTCATGAGTCGACTTCTGTTGCAACAGACCAGAAGATCTGATTTCTGGATTTTTCGGCTCAAATCAGCAGAGGTCGACTCATGAGTCGACTCATGCCTTGTGGGTCGACTCATGAGTCGACTCACAGGTCGTGCCAAGCAAAAAATCCAGCGTGCCATGGGAATTTTTTCGTGCCATTCAGCTCATAGTGCCATGAGTTGACTCATGAGTCGACTCATGCACTTCAAACCTTCATAACTTCAAAAATATTAGTCCAAACACAATGAAATTTTCACCAATAGATTTCAAATCATTTGTTCTACCAAATGGTACTATCAAATCAGGATTTTAGTAAAATTACGATTTTGCCCTTGAAGAGCATAAGGACTTTTTCAATTGATTGTATCCCTTCAATCTGCTTTGTAATCATCAAAATCAATCTAGGAGCAACACACACTTATCATCCTATGTCTCTACACAGTAAGTTAGAGATCCATCTATCTTGAAGAAAGTGATTTGTGCATCGGTGTATCCGGATCTATCATCGCCCTCATGATGATCCTATGATCGGAAGCTTTTAGGAATTAAATATATATCTCTAATTCTCAACACTTTGAGAATATATATTGAAACTAATTTCATGGATGATTCAAGGACACATTATAATTGAATAAAAAAGAACTTATCTCTTTTATTGATCATATCAATATATTAAGTATAAAATTATATCCTAGATATATTACAATGTATCAGCCATATTGGCTTTTAGGACATACATCTAACAATCTCCTAGTTGGACTAAAGCCAATTGTCCACAAATCTAAATTCCATCTTTTCAAGATGGACTTTCATTTTTGGATTGGCTCAACTGCTTAGTCAGTGGGTCTGCCACATTTTTTGTAGAGTCTACTCTTCGCACCTCGACATGAGGTAGTCGCTTTATCACTGCTCTATGTCTTTAGACTTCTGGTGAGACCATAGCTCCTTAGCGAGGGCTATGGTACCATTGTCTTTGCAATACTATGCCACGGCTTCTAATAGCATGACATCTAGTTCTACAACTAATAATTGAACTAGAAAATATCCTACACATCTACAGCATACTCAACCTCCATTGTTTGATCACTCAGAACCCTTCCGATATATCAAACAAAAATACACCCTCGACTCGCAACTTAGAATCCCCTCCAAAAATCTAGAATAAATCCTCAATCCTTCTTAAGTACTTAAAGATATTCTTCACAGCTATCCAGTGCTCCTTGCTTAGATTCGACTGATACTGCTTGTGACACTCACAGCAAGGGCAATATCAGGTCAAATATATAGCATGACATACATTAGGCTCTCTATAGCTGAGGCGTAAGAAATCCTACTCATGCACTGCACCTCCTCAGATGTGGTCAAACACATCATCTTGGAGAGCCTAATACCATGCCTAAAAGGTAAGAGACCTCTCTTGGAGTTTTCCATACAGAACCTCTTCAGTACCTTCTCTATATACAGCTTTTGTGATAGGCCAAACATCCATTTAGGTCTATCCCTATAGACTTTTATTTCGAGAATATAATATGCTTCTCCTAGGTCTTTCATAGAGAATTTCTTGGACAACCCTCTTTTGACCATGATTAGCAGGAAAATATCATTTCCAATGAGGAGAATATCATTCACGTACAGTATGAGGATGGTGATTGCACTCCCATTGACTCTCTTGTATACATAAGATTCTTTTCATTTTTGATAAAATCAAACGATTTGATTGCCTCATCAAAATGATGGTTCCAACTCTGAGAAGCCTGCTTTAATCGGTATATGGATTTTTACAGCTTGCAGCTCTGTGATCACCATCGTCGGATGTGAAACCCATAGGCTACTCCATATAGATATCTTCTTCAAGATATACATTCAGGAAGATAGTTTTCACATCCATCTGTCAGATTTCATAATCATAATAAGCTGCAATAACAAGCAAAGTGCAGATGGATTTCAGCATGGCTATGGGCTAGAAAGTTTTCTGATAGTTAATATCCTCGCACTGATTATAACCTTTAGCCACAAGCCTAGCTTTATAGGTCTCTACCTTACCATTGGCACCTATCTTCCTTTTGTAGATCTATTTACATCCAATAGGTACAATACCTTCAGGTGGATCCACTAAAGTCCAAACTTGGTTTGAGTGTATCGAGTCAATTTTTGACTTTATAGCATCTAACTATTTCTTGAAATCGATGTCAGACATCGCCTCATCAAAGGTATTGGGATGATCACCATGACCCCTATCTCTTATAAGGAACATTTCTTTTACTTTCTCCGAAAGCATACTCATGAACCTTTCAGGAGGTTGAGAGACCCTGCTAGATCTACGAGATGGCAGAGGAACATTAACTACTGGCTCATGGACTATGGGTTCCTGAGGATCTATAGCTCTAGACTCTTTAGAGACCTTCTCTTCGAGTTCCACTAGCCTCCCACTGCCGTCATCCTGGATAAACTATTTTTTCAGGAACATGGTATTTCGACTCACAATCACATTGTGGTCTTGTGGAAAGTAGATGTAGTATCCCATGGATTCTTTTGGGTACCCTATAAAGCGAGCTATAATAGATCTATCCTCCAACTTTTCTATCATCTATCTCTTGACATAGACCAAACTCTCCAAGTCTTAAGATAACCTAGACTCGACTTCTTACCGAACCATATCTTATATGGTGTGGTAGGAATGGATTTTGATGGAACCTTATTCAACAAGTGAATGGCAGTTAACAAGGCATGTCTCCAAAGAAATAAAGGTAGATCAGTGAAGCTCATCATGGACCTGATCATATCCAATAGGATCCTGTTCTTCCTTTCGGATACCCCGTTGAGCTGAAATATTCCAGGAGGGATCCACTGAGAGACTATGCCGTTGTCCTTAAGATATCTCAAAAATTTTTGACTAAGGTATTTATCTCCTCGATCAGATCGAGAAACTTTAACGGGTTTGCCTATCTACTTTTCTACTTCATACTTGAATCTTTTGAACTTTTCAAAGGCCTCAAAGTTGTATTTCATGAGATACACATATCCATACCTAGACAGGTCATCGGTAAAGATAATGAAGTAGCTGTAACTACCTCTGGCCTGCACACAAATGGCCCACACATATCAGTGTGTACCAAGGCAAGAAACTTTATGGCCCTTTCCCCATGTCCTACAAAGGATAACTTGGTTATTTTTTCTTGAAGGCTGGATTCACAAGTTGGATATGATTATGGATTAAGAGAGCTAAGGATTCCATCCTTCTCCAGTCTGTTTATCCTATCCTTTCCAATATGGCCTAGTCTATGGTTCCACAAGTACTTCGGTTAATCACATCTCTGGATCACTTTTGACCTACGGCACTCACTACTTGCTCGTTTAAGTTCACATTCGCATCAACATACAAGTGCTAAAGACTGTCAATTAAAAGATCTCATACAATCAATTTATTTTATAAATAAATGAAACAAAAGACTTCATTGAAACTAATTTCAAAACCTTCCTGTGCTAGTACAGATATAAAAATTAAATTTTGACTAGCTATAGGAATATAATAACAGTCTTTCAAATCTAGTCTAACGCCAGACGATAATCGAAGAAGGTAAGTGCCAATGGCCTCTACAGCAATCTTTGTTCCATTACCGATTTGAAGGATCATATCACCTTTCCTCAACCTCCTACTTTCTATCAGACCCTGCATAGAGGTACATATATGAGCATTCGAGCCAAAGTCTAATACCCAACTAGAAGTAGAAGAAATTGTGAGGTTAGATTCTATTACGAGCATACCTTCAGAAGGTTTGTCACCTTTTTTGGTCTTTAGGCTCTCCAGGTATTTAGGATAGTTTCTCCTTTAGTGACCTTCAGCATGATAATGGAAACACTTTTTCTTTGCTTCAGCCACCTTTGGACCATCCTTCTTTGACTTTCTCTCTCTCTTCTGCTTCTTTACAGATTTAGCATTCTTCCTTCTAATAGACTTTCTTTTGAAAGAAGAAGTCCACTCTACAGTGAGAACAGTGCCCCTTGAACTTTTTAAGGTACCCTCCATTGTGACCAACATGTTGACAAGTTCGAGAATAGTGCAGTCAAATTTGTTCATATGAAAATTCACAATGAATTGACTATATAAACTGGTAAGGGATTGAAGGATCAGATCTATTTGCAATTCTTTTTGCATATCAACCTCGAACTTCTCAAGCTCCTTAGTGTCCTTGATCACTGTCATACAGTGCATATGAACAGACTGCCCCTCATGCATCTTGAGGTTGAAGAGTCTCTTGGATACTTCAAAGTGTGCAGTATGGTTTTGCTCACCATACAACTCTTGCAGGTGAGTGATCATAGCCTGAGCAGTGGGCATATGCTCGTGCTGGCTTTGCAACTCGTTTGACATGGACGTCAGCACATAACACTGAAGGAACCAGATCTAGAGTTTCAGGGTTAGATCTTGAAACTTTTTCAAGATCAAGCAGCGAAAGATTAAAATAAATCAAAAATTTATCTTATAAAATTAGAGAATTTATAGATCTAAGATCCTATTACATGATTATTACATGACATTAAATTAAAAATTAAAATATAAAAAGTGAGAACTACATGTTGATCATATCAACATGTTTCTATACTACATCTAATGAATGTAAAATATAATAGATCAGATCTATTACCTTGCAAGTTAGATGTTTTAATTTTACTGATCCAGACTTGAGGATGATGTTGTGATCTGCATACGCATCTGGCCTCTAGGAGTCATCCACATGAGCCCACAAATCACGATCAGAAGTCCTGGTCCAGAAAATCAGCACAGTATGCTAGTACTGCACTGATCCTTTTTCGATAGTCGATCAGATACCTCCTTCTTCTTGATTTGGACTCTTCCAAAGATGAGAAGTAGGAAAAGAAGTTTTAGATGAGACATTCTCAAAAAGCTTACCGATGGAGGAAGGAAAGAGATGAACCCAACAACTCTAGAAGAAGACCCTCTTCTTCTTCTCTTTGCTCTAACCCAGACACCTAGTTTTGTGTCTATTAGATCATCATGCTCCAAGACACTTTCTCTATGATTTTTGAATTCCCCAAAGGCCTCTCAATGCTCTGTGTTTCATAAAAATTTTATAAAGAAATTCATTTTAAATAGAGAGATATGAAGAGTCTTTGCCTAGGTCAAATACCTAGTCAAGGATTATCCAAACAAGGCAAGGCAAGGGGCACCTAACTCTTCAGCGTCCCCTCCTTTTTTCTATCGTGGACCACCAGCAAAGGATGCATATTATGTGCCATAAAAATTATAAATATTTTAAAAAAATTTGGATAAAATCAGTGCCATAAGGAAAGAGTTTTGGTTTTCTAAAATTCTATCTCATAGAATTTGAAATCCAAACTAATTCCTACTTTGACTTGGTCCACAACCACATTCCATATAAGAGAGAAAGAGAGAAAAGTTTTGGATGTGTGTGAAGACCTGGGAGAGATGGTTTTGTCATACAAAATAAGAGAGAGTGGGCGTGGGGGGCTAAGGTGGCGCAAGGAGGAATCCTAGTCTTAATAGGATTAAATCTATGACTTGTTCAAATTTGGTTTCTCAAATCAAATCAAATCAAAACTAAATCAACCTAATTAAAATAGGTATTAATCCAATCAAGAGCTTAAATTAATCAAATTAAATTAGATTTAAATCTGATTTAATTTTTTAATCAAATTAGAAATTAGGTTGACCCAAGTCCTATTTGAACTAGGACTAGTTTTTTCTTGCACTTGGCTTATCAAATAAACCAGTTGGATTTGATTCAATCAAGCCCAAACTAAATCTAATTAAATTATATTCAATTAGACTTAATCTCAATCTACTGGCTTAATCAAATTAAACCAACTAGCAATCGAATTGCTAATCGATCCTCTTGCAACACTTGCACTAGGTTAAATGTCAATCGTATTGATCGTTTAACCCTAGAATGATTCTTAATCATTGATCAACCATCCGATCGGATCGTGGACTCTAATATATGTGACCTCATAGGTATGAACCTAAGCCAGTAGCATAGGAATAAATTTTTATACCAATCGAAGTGACCATCTAGCAATGGTACCCGATGGTCGGATAGGTCGAATGTGTAGAACAACATCTTTAGAACCCATGCAGATATAGTTTTCATATAATTCATCTCCTTGACCAAAATGCTCATAGAACACCTCAAAGTTCAACTGTCAACTCTGATCAGGTTGTCCACATTATATTTCAAAATATCAAATCCATCTGATGGATTACCCTGGCCAAGGTTTTGCTAAATTGAAATACAGCGACTTATTCTTCTCCAACTCTTGGAGTGGTCAATCCCATCTCGATCACGCTCTGACTTCACAAGTACTTGACTGTACCCAAAAGTCTTCTATCATTGAATTAGAAATTCAGTTAGTCCAGTACCAAAGCACAGTGAGTTGCTTGCAAGTCACTGAGGCGATATCAGGTCTAAGGGACACTTATACCTATATCCCATCAGAGATATTCTTGATAGCAGAATGCTCTGGAGTTGGTCACGTTCAATGATGATGTACCCTTACATCTCACCTGTATGCCATACCAGTGTCTCCACACTCCTTGGTTTAGAGGACAACCAATCCATATGGCCTGCAGCGACCTATGCTCGATAGAAGCTGTTGTCCTTATTAATAGCCTATCATTTGGTCGTGAACAGTTTTAAGGACTAATTAATAAATCCTCTCTTTATCGAACTTAAATAGTTCTAAGGACTTCATCACAACAACGGAGTTCATTAGAAGATGAAAACTTATGATGAAAATGTCAAAAATATATTTTATTTATTAATAAATCAATTACAATACTTGATTGCTCAACCGTCAACAGGCTGACGATTGGCATTTGGGACATATTTTTCAACAACTCTCACTTATCCTAAAGTCACTCGGCACAGTATCTAATACCCATCTTCAACTTGTGGTTGTTGAACTCCTTTATCGTTAGGGCTTTAGTGAAGGGGTCGGCCAGGTTTTTCTTTCCGTCGATCTTCTGAAGATCGACGTCACCTCGATCCACGATCTCCCAGATCAGGTGGAAGCGGCACAAAATGTGCTTCATCCGCTAGTGTGCTTTGGGTTCCTTCACCTGAGCTATGGCACCAGTGCTGTCACAGTAGAGCAAGATCGGACAATCGAAGGAGGGTGCTACTCCGAGCTTGGTGATGAATTTTCTCAGCCACATAGCTTTCTTCGCGGCATTCGATGCTGTGATGTACTTCACTTCACAAACAGAGTCTGCCACAGTATGCTGCTTGAAACTCTTCCAGCAGATGGCTCCACGATTCAGAATAAAGATATAACCCGATATGCTTCTGTTGTCATCATGGTCAGATTGAAAGCTGGAGTCTGTGAACCCCACAAGTTTTAGATTTGACTCGTCATAAACCAACCATTAGTCCTTAATATTTCTCAAATACTTAAGGATGGCTTTAACCACTTTCCAGTGGTTTTCTCTAAGATCAGATTGGTATCTACCACTACTCCTAGTGAGTATACCACATCTGACCTTGTACATGTCATGGCGTACATGATAGATCCCACGATCGAAGCATATGGAACTCTACTCATACACTCTCTCTTTTTAGGAGTTGTCAGACAATCCTTCTTAGAGAGAGAAATTTCATGGCCTATCGATAGATAGCCATTCTTAAAATTCTTCATGCTGAACCTTTTCAACATAGTGTCTATGTACGTGGATAGGGATAACCCAAGCATCCTTTTAGATCTATCCCTATAGATCTTCATCCCTAGGATGTAGGATGCTTCACCCAAGTCCTTCATGGAGAACTGCGATGACAACCAAACTTTTATTTCCTATAGTGCGGGGATGTCATTCTCAATTAAGAGAATGTCATCCACGTACAAGACAAGAAATGCCACAACTAGACTATTTGCCCATTTATAGATGCAGGGCTCTTCTCCATTCTTAACAAAGCCATATGTTTTGATCACCTTATCAAAATGCATGTTCCAACTCCGAGAAGCTTGCTTCAATTCATAAATTAATTTCTGAAACTTGCACACCTTGGACTCATCTGTGGATATAAATCCCTCAGGTTGTATCATATACACCTCTTCGGTCAGCTATCCATTATGGAAAGCTATCTTTACATCCATCTGTCAGATTTCATAATCCAGATGGACAGCTATTGCAAGCATTATCCGAATGGATTTGAACATTACCACAAGAGAGAACATCTCGTCATAGTCAATACCATAATGTTGACAATATCCCTTGGCAACCAGACGGGCTTTATAGGTCTCTACCTTTCCATCTGTGCCCCTCTTTCTTTTGAAGACCCATTTGCACCCAATGGGTTTAACCTCTTCAGATAGGTCAACCAATGTTCATACATCGTTGACCTTCATGGACTCTATTTTGAATTGCATGGCTTCAAGCCATTTCTCGGAATCAGGTCTCTGTATTGCATTCATATAGGTGATCGGATCTTTATCCTTCTCATCGAGTTTGATGGGATCACCATCCCAAACCAAGAAACTATAGTATCTGTCCAGCTGACGCGGTACTCTACTAGATCGCCTTAATAGTATAGGTACATTGGGCTCTAGATCTGATCTAATTAAATCCGACTTAGGTTTATGTGATAGCCCAACCAAATCAAGCCCACAAAAGCCCAAAAAAAAAAAAAGAAAAAGAAAAAACAGAGTATGCAAAAACCGAGAAGAAGACTCCCGGTAGGAGTCTTCTTCTCCGGCGAAACCCAAGCGAATCAGGAATCCTAGGACCCTTCGGAGTCCTAGGACTCTCTATAAGAAGACCCCTTCCCCTTTAGACTGAAGATCGACCTCCTCCCTCTCTCTTTCTCTCCGTTTTTCTCAAATCGAAGCCGCGGATATCGTTCGGGTTCTCACCGTGTTTTCTCACCGGCGAGGTCACCGGAGGTTAAGGTAAGTTTCCCCACTTCTTCTCCTCTTTCTTCTTCTTCCTCTCCGTGCAATTGTGCGCGGCTGCCGGCGACAAAAATCACCGATTTCCAGTCGGGAAAGGGACCTCTATTTTTGGGTCTCTTTTCCTTGAAGTTTCCGACGCCGGCGATCGGAATTGATCGCCGGCCACCCTCCTCCGTGACCGGGGGAGTGACCCCCGTCGGCCGCCGACCTCCGCCGCGGCGGTCGTGGCCCGAACGGCCGGTCAAGGCCGAGGGGATGCTGGTCCCCTGTTCCGGTGCGGGAAGAACAGAGAAGAAGAAGAAAAAAAAGAAAAAGAAAAGAAAAGAAAAAGAAAAAGAAAAGAGAAAAAAGAAAAAGAAGAAAAAAAAAGAAAAAGAAAAGAAAAGAAGAAAAAGAAGAAAAAGGAAAGAAAAAGAAGAAAAAAGAAGAAAAAGAAAAAGAAGAAAAAGAAAAGAGAAAAAAAAAGAAAAGAAAATAAAAGAAAAGAAAATAATAATAATAAAAATAAAATATATACATATATATTTATATATATATATATGAACAAATAAGTAAGTAAGTAAATAAATAAATAAATAAAAAAAAAGAAAAAAATTGAAATTGATGAGAGAGAGAGTTTTTCTCTGTTCTCTCTCTTCTTTTCAGTCTGAACTCTGACTTTCTCTCTCTGAAATTGGACTTTCTCTCTCTACTTTCTCTCTCTAGAATTTTCTCTCTCTAGGATATTTCTCTCTCTTGATGGATTCCTCTCTCTCTAAAGTTATTCCTCTAGGATTAGCGTAGTAGGAGGTCTCATCTGATGATTTTGATCGAGTTTAGGAAAGAGTCGATTCTAAGTGAGGTTTTGAGTTGGGATTTGTTTAGATTTAATTTTGAATTAAAATTAATGTAAAAATATAATTTTGGATAATAGGCACGGAAGAATCTATTAGAAGTTAGTCGATCCATTCGTTCAGTGCTCCGTGAAAGGTAAGTAATGAATCATCTTCTCGAGATATTCCATATTTATTCTGAAAATAAATAATTATTCTCTGAATTTATGCATGATTTATGGAATTATGTTTTGAAAGAAAAGTGCTTTTGAAATGTTATGGTATATCGATTTATGCACATGTTTAGTGAAAGATTTATGATATATATTATGGTACTAAGTGTTTTGATATAGATCGGATTTATGCTCTCAGCCTAACTATGTTTCAGTGGGCCCCGCCAATGGGGATTATACGTTGGTACTTTATGGACCCTGCCAGTGGGGGTTGTGCGCTGGTATTTGTGGACCCTGCCAGTGGGGGTTGTGCGCTGGTATTTCTGAACCCTGCCAGTGGGGGTTGTGCGCTGGTATTCTGTGGACCCCGCCAATGGGGGTTAAACGTTGGTCATAGTCGAGGCTGTTGAGTACCGAGTGTTTTGAATCGAATCGGATTTATGATTATATTATATGTGAATATTTGAAAATATTTGGTTTGTATTAAATCAGCATGAAATATACTCTTATGTTTATTCGCAGCATTATTCTTAAAAATTATATAATATCTGAAATATCTAGTTGAGATATTTGTTACTTATTGGGCTGTCTAGCTCATTACCTTTCTTTCTATTTTTCAAATTCAGATAATTAATTTCGAGCATGGGACGAAATATTGGGACAGAGCTTTTAGAAGCGAGATTAGCATTGTCAACTTCAATTGAACTTAGATCTATTATTTTTATTTTTTTAGCAAAAATTTTATTGGATGTAAGATATTTGATTTAATTACTTGAATTACAGTTGAATAATAATTATTTGATTTTATTCCACTGCGATGCATTGATATCGTGATGAGATGCCTTGCATGCTTATGGAGAGAGTTCTTCATGAGTATGCGGCGGTTGCCGCGATCCTCGATCCACGAATCTCGGATCGGGGGCGTGACAATTAATATGGTATCAGAGCATAAGTGGATAAATTATGACACATAGAATTTGACACAGTATGAGTGTAGGCGGGTAAACATTAGGAATATTGGGACGTTAGAATATGAGCATCATAATAAACCCATCTTAACAAATAGATAAATGAATCTAATAAGGTTTTACTACTACAAGGTTATCATGCCTCCCCGTAGAATGACAAGAACTACTCAAGGAATTGCAAGAGAGACATCACAACCACGGGATGGTAGCACTCCTCATCTGATCAGTGGCACCCCTCAGGAGGAGGGAGTCATAGATCCTAATGAGAGTACTTCGAGAGCACGTCAAGAACCAGATATGGCTCAGTTAATGCAGACCCTAATCAGGATGGTACAAGCGCAACAACAAATGCAGCAGCAAATGTTTGAACAACAACAGATACAACGAGATACACAACAACATCAGCATCCACCACCACAACATGGAGAGCAACCAGTACAACGGAATAATATTTCAGATTTAAAAAGCTTGCTCCTCCAGCTTTCAAGGGGACTACTGAACCTTTGGAGGCTGACAACTGGATAATGGAGATGGAGAAGGCTTTCGCTATCCAAGAGTGTCTTGATGAAGAAAAGATTCGATATGCAGCCTATTTACTACAAGGAGAAGCATACAACTGGTGTCAGCGACTACAGCGCAAGCATGAACAAGACGGCGAAATACTTACCTGGGAAAGATTTCGGATTGCATTCTATGATCAGTATTTTCCTCGGAGTATAAGGATCCAGAAAGAGCAAGAGTTTATTTATTTGAAGCAAAAGGGTATGAGTGTGACTGAATATGAAGCAAAATTTACAGAGTTAGCAAAATTTGCTCCGAGATTAGTGGATGGTGAGCAAGAACGTGTTCACAAGTTTGAGATGGGACTAAGAACTGAGATTCGAAAACAAGTGGTTCCATATGAATTGACAACTTATGCAGATGTGGTAAACAAAGCACTGATAATTGAAAGGGAAGTCAATGAAGAACGCATGGAAAGGGAAAGAAGGCAAAGAAAGAGAGCACAATCAAATGATACACAAGGGCAGAATAATAAAAATATCAAAAGATCAGCTAAGGGAGCAGTAGACAATAAGACTCAACAGATTGATGGTGAGCCGTGCTCCAGATGTGGCAAAAATCATGCAGATAAGGATTGCTATTGGAATACCGGTGCTTGTTTCAAATGTGGACAGAAGGATCATAAAATTGCTAGCTGCCCGCTAAATGTTGAAAATCAAGCTGGCAAAAGAACTCATGAAGGACAACATAAGGGTGGTGGACAGATTTCTAAAACCCAGGGAAGAGTTTATGCGCTTACTCAACAGAATCCACAGGCTTCCAATACAATGGTGACAGGTATGAAAAATTTTGAGGACGAAATTTCTTTTTAGGGGTGAAGAATGTGATAGCCCAACCAAATCAAGCCCACAAAAGCCCAAAAAAAAAAAAAATAGAAAAAATAGAGTATGCAAAAACCGGGAAGAAGACTCCCGGTAGGAGTCTTCTTCTCCGGTGAAACCCAAGCGAATCAGGAATCCTAGGACCCTTCAGAGTCCTAGGACTCTCTATAAGAAGACCCCTTCCCCTTTAGACTGAAGATCGACCTCCTCCCTCTCTCTTTCTCTCCGTTTTTCTCAAATCGAAGCCGCGGATATCGTTCGGGTTCTCGCCGTGTTTTCTCGCCGGCGAGGTCACCGGAGGTTAAGGTAAGTTTCCCCTCTTCTTCTCCTCTTTCTTCTTCTTCCTCCCCGTGCAATTGTGCGCGGCTGCCGGCGACAAAAATCACCGATTTCCAGTCGGGAAAGGGACCTCTATTTTTGGGTTTCTTTTCCTTGAAGTTTTTGGCGCCGGCGATCGAAATTGATCGCCGGCCACCCTCCTCCGTGACCGGGGGAGTGACCCCCGTCGGCCGCCGGCCTCCGCCGCGGCGGTCGTGTACCGAACGATCGGTCAAGGCCGAGGGGGACGCCGGTCCCCTGTTCCGGTGCGGGAAGAACCGAGAAGAAGAAGAAAAAAAAGAAAAATAAAAGAAAAGAAAAAGAAAAAGAAAAGAGAAAAAAGAAAAAGAAGAAAAAAAAAGAAAAAGAAAAGAAAAGAAGAAAAAGAAGAAAAAGGAAAGAAAAAGAAGAAAAAAGAAGAAAAAGAAAAAGAAGAAAAAGAAAAGAGAAAAAAGAAAAGAAAAGAAAAGAAAAGAAAAGAAAATAAAATAATAATAATAATAATAAAATATATATATATATATTTATATATATATATATGAACAAATAAGTAAGTAAGTAAATAAATAAATAAATAAAAAAAGAAAAAGAAAAAAATTGAAATTGATGAGAGAGAGAGTTTTTCTCTCTTTTCTCTCTTCTTTTCAGTCTGAACTCTGACTTTCTCTCTCTGAAATTGAACTTTCTCTCTCTTTCTCTCTCTAGAATTTTCTCTCTCTATGATATTTCTCTCTCTTGATGGATTCCTCTCTCTCTAAAGTTATTCCTCTAGGATTAGCGTAGTAGGAGGTCTCATCTGATGATTTTGATCGAGTTTAGGAAAGAGTCGATTCTAAGTGAGGTTTTGAGTTGGGATTTGTTTAGATTTAATTTTGAATTAAAATTAATGTAAAAATATAATTTTGGATAATAGGCACGGAAGAATCTATTAGAAGTTAGTCGATCCATTCGTTCAGTGCTCCGTGAAAGGTAAGTAATGAATCATCTTCTCGAGATATTCCATATTTATTCTGAAAATAAATAATTATTCTCTGAATTTATGCATGATTTATGGAATTATATTTTGAAAGAAAAGTGCTTTTGAAATGTTATGGTATATCGATTTATGCACATGTTTAGTGAAAGATTTATGATATATATTGTGGTACTAAGTGTTTTGATATAGATCGGATTTATGCTCTCAGCCTAACTATGTTTCAGTGGGCCCCGCCAATGGGAATTATACGTTGGTACTTTGTGGACCCTGCCAGTGGGGGTTGTGCGCTGGTATTTGTGGACCCTACCAGTGGGGATTGTGCGCTGGTATTTCTGGACCCTGCCAGTGGGGGTTGTGCGCTGGTATTCTGTGGACCCCGCCAATGGGGGTTAAACGTTGGTCATAGTCGAGGCTGTTGAGTACCGAGTGTTTTGAATCGAATCGGATTTATGATTATATTATATGTGAATATTTAAAATATTTGGTTTGTATTAAATCAGCATGAAATATACTCTTATGTTTATTTGCAGCATTATTCTTGAAAATTATATAATATCTGAAATATCTAGTTGAGATATTTGTTACTTATTGGGCTGTCTAGCTCATTACCTTTCTTTCTATTTTTCAGATTCAGATAATTAATTTCGAGCGTGGGACGAAATATTGGGACAGAGCTTTTAGAAGCGAGATTAGCATTGTCAACTTCAATTGAACTTAGATCTATTATTTTTATTTTTTTTAGCAAAAATTTTATTGGATGTAAGATATTTGATTTAATTACTTGAATTACAGTTGAATAATAATTATTTGATTTTATTCCGCTGCGATGCATTGATATCGTGATGAGATGCCTTGCATGCTTATGGAGAGAGTTCTTCATGAGTATGCGGCGGTTGCCGCGACCCTCGATCCACGAATCTCGGGTCGGGGGCGTGACAGTTTAGCTATTGGTGTCGGTCTTTCTACCTGTTGAACTTCATCAAGTTCAGCCTTAGAGGCAATGGTTCCTTCACCAAGGAACTCTTTTTATAAAAAGATTGCCTTAAGACTGACGAACACCTTTTGTTCATTAATATGGTAGAAAAAATATCCTTTGATCTCTTTAGGGTACCCTATGAATATGCATTTATCAGACCTAGATTCAAGTTTATCTGTAACTAACTGTTTGACATAGGCCAGGCACCCCCAGACCCTAAGGTGTGAAAGTGCTGGCTTACGTTCTATCTATATCTCATATAGAGTCTTAATTATAGACTTACTTGAAATTCTATTTAACAGATAACAGGCCGATTCGAGTGCATATCCTCAGAAGGATATCGGCAAGCTGGCAAAACCCATCAAGGATCGGACCATGTCTAACAGAGTCTGATTTATCCTTTCAGCCACACCATTATGCTGTGATGTTCTTGGAGGAGTCCATTGGGAGAGAATTTCATTCCTTTCTAGATATGTGAAAAACTCATCAGAAAGATATTCCTCTCCTCGGTCAGATCGAAGAGTTTTAATACTCTTCCCAATTCATTTTTTTACTTCACTTTGGAATCATTTGAACATTTCAAATGAATTCGACTTATGTTTCATCAGATAGACATATCCATATCTAGATAGATCATCCGTGAAAGTGATGAAGTAGAAATATCCACCTCTAGCACTTGTGCTCATGGGCCCGCATATATCAGTATGTACTAGGCCCAAGAGCTCAGTAGCTCTCTCACCTTTTTCAGTAAAAGGTGACTTGATCATTTTACCAAGAAGACATGACTCATAGATTGAAAGTGATTCACAATCACTGACTTTGAGGATTCCCTCTTGAGTCAACTTGTTTATCCTGTTCTTATTTATATGACCTAGCCTACAGTGCCATAAGTAGATATCTGATACACTGTCTAATCTAGGGTGCTTGCCAGTAGAATAGACTACATTAATAGGTTGTGATAACATATGCATACCATTGTTCAAAAGTCCACAAAAAATAGTAACACCATTCATAATGATATTACAAACTTGTTTCTTTATTAAAATTTCATAATCATTTTTTGCTAGAAGACCTACAGAAATAATATTTAAGAAGAAACTGGGACAGAAATGACAATCATTAAGAACAACAGTATGGGACTCAAATACAAGTTTCAAGATTTCTAATGCTAGAACTGGAACTGGTCTTTCATCTCCAACATTCAGGAACCTCTCACCTTGCACGAATCTCCCACTGACCTGCAACCCCTACAACGAATTGCAAATGTGGTAAGGGCTATCGCTATGCAATACCCAGTCAGTTATATCACAAATAAAAAAATTATAAGGAGTTATCATATAAATAGCTTGCCTAGCAACAGCTTGCTTCTTTCTCTGCCTGTTCGGATCCAGGGAGGCAATGTACTGAGGATAGTTTCTCTTTCAGTGCTTTCGCTTCTTGCAAAAGAAGTATTCAGCTTGACTCTTATCAGGCTTGATCTTTCTGGTCTGGCCCTGCACTGATGTCCCAGCCTGAACTTGCACCTTCTTCATTTTTTTCTTCTTATTCTTCTTCCTTTTCTTAAAGGGTCGAGAACCAGAAGACGAACCTCCCACTAAGTTCACTGACTCTTTGAGGAATTAGTGATCCTTCTCAAAGTTCTGAAGCAACCCTAGTAACCCATGGTAGTTTACTTCAGGCTTTGTCAATCTATAATGAGTGAGAAATGGGAGATAAGACTTGGACAGCAAGTTCAGTATTACATCTTTCCCAAGCTGCTCATGCAAAGAAAAGCCAAGCTTGCTCAAACACTCCATCAGCTCGATCATGTATAATACATGATCAGTGACGGAGGTACCATCCTGCATTTTGGCATTGAAGATGGCACAACTAGTCTTGTGCCTCTCCACGTCATTGGGTGTGCCAAAGGCATCCTCCAATACTTGAAGCATATCCTTTGGCTGAGCCGTCTCAAATTTGTGATCGAACTCGTTGCTCATGGCAGCCAACATGATGCAGCGCACCGTGGTTCAGTCACTAAGCCACTTCTGATAAGTGTCTCTGACTGTTCCACATGCATTGGCAGCTGGCTCCTCAGGTGCAGGATCCATTATCACATATAGGATCCGTTCATGCTTCAGGACTATCTTCAATTTTTGGTACCAGCTATCGAAGTTGGGTCCCACCAAAATTTTATTGTCCAACAATGATCGGAGTGATAGGAAAGTGGCCATATCTGTACAAAGAAAAATCATAACCTAATAAGTAATTGATTCATTAAACCTAAAGATTTAGACTTTAGTCAAAAGGTTTCTCCTACTATTTTATTCGAATTGGTAGCCTCTACCTCCAATTCGAGGAGTTACCCTAATTCCTTAGTGGGTACTAGAATCTACTTAGACTGCACACAAGCCCAACTTTGGTTGGCCAACCCATGTACATCTAAAGGTAGGTTCATAATCAATTGTTTCTCTAAATAATTTCTAGTAATTTTAATTTTGCCCCAGTCCCTAATCAGTAGGCTTTGGCCTCCACTGAAAAGATCTGGTTAGGTCCAACCATTAACATGACCATACTTGGCCCATCTAGCCAATGAATGATTAGGCCCAACTTTGATTGGCTAACCTAACCACCATTTAGAAAGATACAGTCAAGAAATCATATTATGATGATAATTCCATCAGTCGATAAGCACCAGACCTTTGGGCCTCCAATGATTATCCAACTGATGGACCCATTATCATCAACTTAATGGGAGGCTATGATCTAGTTATCACCATAACTATTTCATTTTAGGGATCTAATAATTATAGAGGATTTAATTAATTTAAAGGAGGAGGTCAGATGAACCAGCTTATCATGATCCTCCCAGTGGCTTCACCAAGTCAGCTTAAGGGAGACCATCAAAATGGCTGGTCTAGGAGTATCTAAATCAGTCATACTGATTTATCTAGCTGACATGGGTCAGCTCGAATAGTCAAGTGATCCGATCAAAATATAATTTCACTAAGAGGCCACGTAAGTTCGATCGGTGGGAGGATTTGCCGAAGCTTGTCTTAGACACCATGAGAAATGGCCAGGTAAGCAAACTGTCAATTAAAAACCATCGGTCTGGTTTACCTTAGACACCAACTGGTTTAATTAGTTTCGATTAGATCAACCTAATAGTTCATACTAGACTGCTTAACCAAGAATCAAGTCCATTTGGTTCTCATTAAATACATGGATTTGACAAACTACAACTATTGTAATTGATCTAGAGAATTCTTGACCTAATCTAAGACAACAATTGATTAGATTTAGTCAATTCTCTAATTAAGTCCATCTTTAATCTAATCTTAGGTCTAACCCAATTAATGGACCTAATTCTCACTAACCCATTAACCCAATGTGTTATGATTTGTGTCTTAGGTTCTTCAATTCACAATCCTAGAATCTAATCAAACAACTTCTTAATTCTCAATTAAGTTTTGGGCTGAGGGTTGGGGTTCGACTTTTCAAAAATAATTTTCATGTTTGTAAAATATTTTTACAACATGGTTCTTACCAACCAAATTGCATGTTTGAGTCATAATCAAAATACAAGTGAAATAAGCATGAAACTACTTTAGATCTAATCTAAACAGGTTCATGTAATTGAAACAATTTCAACATTAAACTACACAAATTTTTCAGACAAATATATGATAGCTTTTTGAATGAAAATTATTAATAAAAAAATTTTATTTTAGATTTAAATACTTTTTAAATCTAATAAATCATAAATTTAATCTAGATCATATCTAATAAATTTATGATTAAAGATAGAACTACACGAACTAGGACAACCTTTGCACTGTAAGGGATAAACCTTACAGCAGGATAACTTACAGTTCGTGATTGATCTAAAAATTTTAATTTTAGATTTAACAATCAGATTATAAATTAGATCTAATCTAAGAAATAATCTAAGTATGTATAAATAATCATGTAATAAATAACCTAGGCTCTGATACCAACTGAAGAAATCCGATCTAGGGTTTCAGGGTTAGATCTTAAAACTTTTTCAAGATCAGATAGCGGAAGACTAAAATAAATCAAAAATTTATCTTATAAAATTAGAGAATCTTTAGATCTAAGATTCTATTACATGATAATTACATGATATTAAATCAAAAATTAAAATATAAAAAGCAAGAACTACATGTTGATCATATCAACATGTTTCTATACTACATCTAATGTATGTAAAAAATAATAGATCAGATCTATTACCTTGCAAGTTAGATGTTCTAACTTTGCTGATCTGGGCTTGAGGATGATGTTGTGAGCCACACATGCATCCGACCTCTAGGAGTCATCCACACGAGTCCATGAATCACGATCAGAAGTCTGATCCAGGAAATCATCACAGTATGCTAGTACTGCACTGATCTTTCTTCGATGGTCGATCAGATGCCTCCTTCTTCTTCATTTGGACTCTTTCAAAGATGAAAAGTAGAAGAAGGAGTTTTAGATAAGACACTCTCAGAAAGCTTACAGATGGAGGAAGGGAAGAGATGAACCCAGCAACTCTAGAAGAAGACCCTCTTCTTCTTCTTTTTTCTCTAACCCAGACACCTAATTTTGTGTCTATTAGATCTCCACACCCCAAGACTCTTTCTCATTAATTTTTGGATGCTCAAAAGGTCTCTCAATACTCTATGTTCCACAATACTTTCATGAAAATTCCAAAAAACTTTGGATAAAATCAGTGCCATAAGGAAAGAGTTTTGGTTTCCTAAAACTCTATCTCACAGAATTTGAAATCCAAACTAATTCCTACTTTGACTTGATCCATAACCATATTTGATGTAAGAGAGAAAGAAAGAAAAGTTTTGGGCATGTGTGAAGACCTGGGAGAGAGAGTTTTATCTCACAAAATAAGAGAGAGTGGACGTGGGATAAGAGAGAGTGGGCATGGGGGGCTAAGGTGGCACAAGGAGGAATCCTAGTCTTACTAGGATTCAATCTATGACTTGATCAAATTTAGTTTCTCAAACCAAATCAAACCAAAACTAAATCAACTTAATTAAAATAGATTTTAACCGAATCAAGAGCCTAATTTAATCAGATTAAATTAGATTAAAATCTGATTTAATTTTTTAATCAAATTAGAAATTAGGTTGACCCAAGTCCTATTTGAACCGGGACTAGTTTTTTCTTACACTTAGCTTATCCAATAAATCAATTGGACTTGATCAAATCAAGTCCAAACTAAATTTAATTAAATTATATTCAATTAGACTTAATCTCAACCCATTGGCTTAATCAAATTAAGCTAATTAGCAATCAAATTGCTAATCGATCCTCCTGCAACACTTTCACTAGGTTAAATATCAATCGTATTGATCGTTTAACCCTAGAATGATTCTTAATCGTTGATCAACCATCCGATCGGATCATGGACTCTAATGTGTGTGACCTCATAGGTTCAAATCTAAGCTGATAGCATAGGAATAAATTTTTATACCAATCGAAGTGACCATCTAGCAATGGTACCGACGATCGGATAGGTCGAATGTATAGAACAACAACCTTAGAACCTATGCGGATATAGTTTCCATATAATTCATTCTCTTGACCAAAATGCTCATAGGACACCTCAGAGTTCAACTGTCAACTATGATCAGATTGTCCACATTGTATTTCAAAATATCAAATCCATCTGATGGATTATCCTGGCCAAGATTTTGCTAAATTAAAATATAGTGACTCATTCTTCTCCAACTCTTGGAGTGGTCAATCCCATCTTGATCACACTCTAACTTTACAAGTACTTAACTATGCCCAGAAGCCTTTCATCATTGAATTAGAAATTTAGTTAGTCCAGTACCAAAGCACAGTGAGTTGCTTGCAAGTCACTGAGGTGATTTCAGGTCTAAGAGACACTTATACCTATATCCCATTAGAGATATTCTCGACAGCAAAATACTCTGAAGTTGGTCACGTTTAATGATGATGTACCCTTACATCTCACCTGTATGCCATACCAATATCTCCACACTCCTTGGTTAAGAGGACAACCAACCCATATGGCCTACAGTGATCTATGCTCGATAGAAGCTGTCGTCCTTATTAACAGCCTATCATTTGATCGTGAACAGTTTTAAGGACTAATCGATAAATCCTCTCTTTATCAAACCTAAATAGTCCTAAGAACTTCATCACAACAACAAAGTTCATTAGAAGATGAAAACTTACGATGAAAATATCAAAAATATATTTTATTTATTAACAAATCAATTACAATACTTGGTTGCTCAACCATCAATAGGCTGACGATTGGCCTTTGGGACATATTTTCCAACAAACACTTCACCCGACTGTCTTCATCCATCCACTTCTCAAACGCAGCTCTCTACTCAGGAATAGGATAGTTTGGTAACACAATGGGATCCTGATCGAGAACGTAGATTAACTTTTCTGAGGTTAGGACAATCCTGAGATTTTTGAGCCAGTCTTTGTAATTATTACTGATCAAATGATTGGTTTCAAGGATGCGAGCTAGAGGGTTTGATGCTGATATGATGGTTTAACTACGAGAGTAGAGATTCAAATTAAATTTTTATACTTTATGTGTTAATTTGCTTTTAAGAACTTTAAGATGCAAACAATGACTCCCACTAATTTTTCGGATCCCTCCACTCCCTGAAAAGAAAATGAAAATCTTGACAAGACAAAAAATTTTTAGTGGGTGCTGCGGTCTCACCGATAGTATGCACCTCACCTAATAGTTATTGGTAACATGCACACCGATACGTAGGTAACTCTTTGCCCAGATGCTTCACTAAGAATGTTGCAGCCACTTAGTCTGTAAGTCATGTGGGCTTACCTAACAGTTATTGTCCGTACTTCTTAGTTAAGCCCAACCCACTATTCACAAGCAGGTGCAAGGCCGTCATTGGGTCCCTCACCTAATAGTTATTGGGCCCAACCCCATCTTTATCCTGGAGTAACTTTTTACTAATAGAGTGGTTACGTGTTCCCAATGCAACTGAACCACTGTGACCAGTCGAGAACAATCAACGTTGGTAACACGCCCACACATCTACAATAGTGGAAGACCTATAGACTTAATATTTATGGAAAGGTTTGGGTTTAGATTTTATCTAATCAGACATCATATGACTGATCTAATTGGTATGGGCTAAACCAAACTGCTAAGCAATCTAATTCAAGACTCAATCTTCTAAATTGGTCAGGTAAGTGGAGAACGATGGGGGTCCCCCTGTTGCCTTCCTTAGACATCAATGAATTGATCAGATAGGCTAATGGAATCAATTAAATAATCATATCTTATTAACTTGCCTTAGACATCAATAGATCGATTGATCAGAATTGGTTAGCTCAAGCGAATCGGGCTCAAACCAACGGGCCAAACTAGATCCTTAGGTTAATTGATTTTATATATGAGACTCCATCGATTTAATCAATAATAATTATATGATCATTAACCTAATTGATCTAACTCAATTCAACACTTAACTTGGTTTGACCAATTATTTAATTGAATTAGACCCATATGACTCAAATCAAAAATCTTAGATATAATCCTATTACATGACCTAATTTTTGATTTTTTCATGACAAAAACTCTCATGCACAAATATAAATTTTAGATTCTTAAATTATATTTCAGATCTAAATTTTTTACACAAAAGTAAGTTTTAAAATATAAAAATAATTTTTAGATTTTAACATACAAACATATATCATAGATATGCATGTATAATTAGATTTAAACAAAATTTCAGATCTAAGCATGATATCATATATCTCATATATAAATCATGAATGAGATTAAAAATAAATTTATGATCTAAATATATAATCATATATCACATATATAAATCAAAATTTAGATTATAAAAAAAAATTTAGATTTTATGCATGCATCTATATTTCACATGAATATTAACTAAAACTCTTTCTAGATCAAAATTCAGATCTATGCATGTAACAACATATCAATTATATGTTCTAAAATTAAATCTAAAATTAAATTTTAGATTTAAAGATATATTCATACATCTTATGTATCAAGAAAAAAATTAATTTTGAAACCTTTTCAAAAACATATATATCAAAATTCAGCATATGAAAATCCATGGCTCTGATATCACTGTTGGAATTCTAGATTTGGTGCATACATATGTGTTTCAAAATTTTTATTTTCTAAATACTATAGCAAAAAATAAGATTAAAATAATTTTAATCTAAATTATGCATGCATAAAAATATAAAACCATACGATCTATTTCATATGCTGAAATTCATATTGTGATCAAATTACATACCTGTTTCGCAATCTCTTTCATCAAAACTGGATTTGAAAGAGATGAGGCTTTTTGTTAGCTGTATAAGTATTTGACTTCTATGAGTATCCACTCAAGATCAACTTGGATCAGTCCTTCAAAATCTAAATTTTGTTTCTCCAAAATTCAGCCTGCTGATTCTGAACGAAGTCTGGATCGCGATCAACACTTGATCTTTCTCCTTGATCTTCTTCTTCTCCTCTTCTCTAGAGTTTTTTCTTACTATGTGTAGCTATCAGATACTAGAAACTAGCAAGAAAGAGGCACCCAAACTCCTTTGGGCATAAAACTCCTTGGGACGTGCATCCCAATGAAGGAGTGTATAGAACACCTAAGAGAAGAGAAAAGGAGAGGAAGAGAGGGCATGGGGAGAATCTTTGGGTGTGAGGGTCTACTAGTTTTGATATTTTAGGGATCTTAGGAGAGGTCCCTTTAAATAGCATAAGGATTGAATCCTATTCAATCTTATAATACAAGTCCTACTTGCATCAGGATTCCTATTAACTGAAGTTATCCAACGTACATTAGGAAGCCCATTAGGTGCCAATAATTGGAGCCCTTGTACCTATAATTAGACATCCCAAAATATACCCAGGAGAAGCCCTATATGGAAACAAAAAGCCCTCAATCAATGGACATGCCCCAATCGATCAAATCAAGGTGGCGCCCCATAATAACTATCAAGGAGATTCATAAGGGACTTGCATCCTTAATTTATGTGATCCATAACCTTAGACATCTAATAATTGAAGTCTCATAAATCTTATTCATGTAGATAACTAATAGGTAATTAAGTTAGAATTAATTGATCAAATAAGTAATCGCAATAGAAAGAAGAATTGGGTCCAACCATGTGCTAGCAAGATTACTATGAACCCAATGGATTTATCTAAATCTAATTGACACTTCATAAGCTCAATTACTTATTTCAGACCTAATCCCTTTGTTGTGTGACCTCATAGGTTTAATTCTATCTGGTAGTGAGACATACAATGATCTCTATCATCGTATCATTGAAACTCTTTTCAATAGGTCGAAATAATTCCACTCTAACTCAACAAGGATTGTTGATCCGAAATAATCCTAGTGAGCTCTCACAATCCACCAGTGACTCCTAGTAGTATATAGTGACAACCTAGTAAAATTGAAATTAATCTCTAGGTGTAGTTAACATATAATTTAGTCCCTCTATCGTGAGTCTCGACTAGATGGTAGGTCATGGATAAATCATCAAATCTCAACATTAGTCATATGATAGATTGATTAGCTCAAGTCCAGTTGTGACTTCTATGAAATTTTTTTTCCATCAATCGCACTGCTGTGGCCAGAGACTCTTAGACTTAGCCTCTCAAATCTCATAAGACTACTCCTCTCTATCAAAGTTGATAGATCCTATCTTGATATGCATTCCACTCTTACAGTAGACCAGCTGTCATCAACATCCACTACAATGGCTCATTGAGACCCATGTTTATATGTCAATCAAACTTCAGTAGTCTCACTGCGAGTAGCAGTACCATCTCAAGTCAAAGGACCAGTCACATAACTACAGTATTGAGACAATCACTAATGATTGAATAGAAATCCAAGTGATCTCTCATATGGTCATGCTCAGTGCTAGTTGTTCTCTAACAACCACCCATACTTGTCATTCTGTATCTCTACACAGTAGATTAGAGACCCATCTATCCTAAAGAAAGTAATTTGTATGCCAGTCTATCCAGATCTATCATCGCCCTCATGATGATCCTATGATCGGAAGCTTTTAGGAATTAAATACATATCTCTAATTCTCAACACTTTGAGAATATGTATCGAAACTAATTTTATGGATAATTCAAGGATACATTACGCTTGAATAAAAAAGAACTTACTCTTTTTATTGATCATATCAATATATTAAGTACAAAATTATGCCCTAGATGTATTATAACGTGTCAGCCATATTGGCTTCTAGGACATACATCTAACAGTTAATCCCTTGGATGATTTATGGACATATAAAAGGTGAATGGTAATATAAATACCCATAAAGTATAATAATATATCTTAGAAATATAATATATATTAGTCAAGATTGATTTCTAGAGCATACATCCAACCCACCCTAGGACCCCTCCTGTTCCAGTCCTAGGTGTTGGAAAACATAGGCGATTTTATGCATGTATTTTGAAATATTTTTGAATAAATTATAGTAAAAGATAATTAGATTAATTAAATTAATCTAATATACATATGATCTAATCATCAAATCAATCTACTCTAAGATCTATGACATGATATGTTGCATATAAAATCTGAAATAATCACATGATAAAATCTGTATGCATGGATGTCAGCAGTAGATCAAATATACACCTATCTGAGTTCAGAACTTGATACCTGAGCACGGATCGATGATTGCTGCAATTGAGAGATATGGTGAAGAAGATTCTTGCTGGTTGCTTGCAGCTGCACACATGTCCAGCCTCTACGAAAAGTTCACTCGAAGCCCTGATCTGATTAGTCTTCTCAGAAATGCTCATTCACGCGAAGATCTTCTTCTTGGATGATCTAGATCTTTTCTTCAAATCTCTAGAACCTTTCTAAAGGTTGAAGATAGACTTATGGAGGAGATGAAGAGGTAGAAGAAAGATGGAGAAAAAAATAATTTTCTTCATATTTTTCTCTCTTCCCATACTCTGAGGTAGAAAATCTTAGAATTCAGGTTTTACACTAACCCAAGAGAAGAGGACTCTCCTCTTCTTTCACATCATGAAATCACACCCAAGACCCCTCTCAACATGAAGGCCTCTCTCTCTTCTTTCTTACATGCACAAAAGTGAAAAATAAGACTTTTTTTATTGGCATGTAAGGAGGTGGAGTGAAGAGTCCTAAGGATCTTGGACTCTACCATATATTGTTGCCCTTCCACAAATTCCATGCCCCAAAAGAAATATGGAATGCCCCCTTTCATAATTTTTCATGGTGAATTAGATCATTATCTAATTTATTACATAAAAAATTCCTTTAGAAAGTCACACAAAAGAAGGAGAATAAAAAGGATGGCATGTGGAGTGATTTGGATAAGAACAAACTTTCTTGATGAGGAATGGTTTGAAATCCAATTTCAAAACCTTTCTTTTATCAAAACTAAATTAGATTGAGATGTGAGATAGAGAAAGAGAGAAACTCTTTGGCATAAAATGTTCTCATGCAAAAAATATTTGTGCATGAGGAAATATGGTGTACAAATTATGGCGCATGGAAGAAGGAGAGTCCAATCCTATATGGACTCTTAATTTTTTTATTTGAATCGAAACCAAATCATATCTAGTTTAGCCCAAATAAAATAGATAAAATTCAATCTAATTAGATTCATAAATTTTTAATCAAATTAAAAATTGATTGAATCAAAGTTCTGATCAAATAAGGGATAATTCTCCCTTAGCGCTTAGGTCATCTCATAACCTAATCGGGTCAAACCTAATTGAATCCAATTAAATTAGATTTTATTTAATACTCTTTGCTCAATCAAATTGAGTTAATCAATAATCTAATTATTAATTAATTCTTTATTAATTCACTAACACTTAGTGAATAAATTTATTGTAACTTTTATATAAGGTTAACCATCAATCGAATTGATGATTAAGCTCTTGAATGATTCTCAATCATTGATCAACCATATGATCAGTCAGAATTTTTTTTTAAGTATGACCCCATAGATTCAAACGTAATCCGATAGCACAAAAATATATTTGGAAACAAATTGATGTAAGCATCTAGCAATGGTGACCTGACATCTAGATAGGTCGAATGATGGTGAAGCAATATTCAAGAACCTATTGGCATATGGTTATCGTATAATTCATCCTTTTGATCCTAATGCTCAAGGGTGACCTAGGATTTAACTGTCAATCTTAGATAAGTCATCTACATTATACTTCAATCTTTCAAATCCATCACATGGATTATCCAAGCTCAGATTTTGCTAAATTGAAATACGTTGATACATTAACTCCTACTAATTCGGAGGGGTCAATCCTATCTTGACTCACGCACGGACTGATAAGTACTTGACTACACCAAAAATCTTCCATTATTGAATTATAAACTTAGATAGTCTATCATCGTGATGATCTTAGATCAGAGGGATACCTATAACCATACCCCTTGCGAGCTATCCTTGACAGCAAAGTGCTCCATGGTTGGTCATGTTCAATGAGATATACTCTTACATCTCACTTGCATGCCATACCAGTATCTTCACACTATTTGGTTATGATGACAATCAACGTATATGGCACACAATGACCTATACTTGATATCGCTATCATCCTAGTAATAGCATATCATTTGGTCGTGAACCAGTTTATGGATTATGCGATAAATCCTTCTTTGTCGATCAAAGTAATCCTTGTGATGAAAAAGATCAAATAAATTTTTATTATTGATCAATTTATTTATATTTATAATTAGCACAATCGTCAAATGATTGGCTTTAGGATTCATTTCCCAACAACTCTCGCTTGGACTAAAGCCAATCAGTATAGTATCATATATCCATCTTCAATTTATCATCTCAGAACTCCTAGATATCGAGGCTTTAGTAAATGGGTTGGTCAGATTCTCTTTTTCATCGATCTTCTAAGGATTGACGTCATCTTAATAGATTTTTCGAATAAGGTGGTAGCGATGCAAAATACTTGGTAAGCTAATGGAACTTTGTCTCCAAGGCATGAGCTATGGCTCGATGCTGTACAATATAGCAGAACCATCATTGGAGGGTGCCACTCTTAGCTTGCCAATGGACCTTTACAATCACATACCTCTACAGTCACAAATTAAATTGGCTATATTACTCTGTTTAAAATTTTTTCAGTAGATTGCTCCATTATCTAGAATAAAAATGAATTCTAACACGTTGTTACTATTATTATGTCCAACTAAAAATTGAAGTCAAATTTCATAAGTTTTAAGTTAGATTCTTTATAACCAAGTCATCAATCCAGTATTTCTCAAATACTTAAGGATGACCTTCTAATAATTCTTATCTGAATCTTGCAGGTATCCATTCACTATCCTAGTGAGTATACCATATCTGATCTCATACATAGTGTATATGATAGAACAAATTCTACTCATAAACACCATATATATGTTGGACTGAGAAAATTCAAGCAGTCTCTTAGATCTACCTCTATAAATCTTCATCCCTAAGATGAGGGATGCTTTTTTTTAGTTCTTTATAGAGAATAATGATAATAGCAAAATTTTTATTCCCTATAATATAAGGAATATCATTTTCAATTAAGAGAATTTCATTCATACACAAAACAAGTAATACACTCACAGAACTATTAACCCATTTATATTTGCAGGGTTTTTCTTTGTTCTCAATGAAGCTATAAATTTTGTTCACTTATCAAAATATATGTTTCAACTCTAAAATATTTAGCATTGCCACAGGAGAAAATATCTCATTATGGTCAATACCATAATATTGACAATATCCTTAGACAACCAGATGGGCTTTGTAGGTCTTCATCTTCTCGTCTGTACTTTCTGATTCTATTAAAGATCCACTTACACTCTATAGATTTTATCTCTTTGAGTAGATCAATGAGTGTCCATACACCATTGTCCTTCATGAACTTCATTTTGAACTTTATGGCTCCAAGCCATTAATCAAAGTTAGACCTCTGCATGATATCCATGTAGGTGATCTGATCTTTGTTATTCTTATTGAGTTCCACAAGATCACGTCCCAAAACTAGAAACTGAAGTATCTATCTAACGGATGCGGTACTCTATCGAATCTCCTTAATGATACTTTTACAATAGATTTTGAGTTTGATCTAATTAAATCCGATTCTATGGGTTCACTGGATTATGTCGGTTCTTCTACTTGTCAAACTTCATAAATTCTACATTGAAGGCATCAGTTCCTTCATCAAGGTACTCCTTTCCTAAATGGAATGTCGAACAACTTTTGTTCTTCAGTAAGGTAGAAGTTATGTCTCCTAAATTCTTTGAGGTTACTTTATAAATAATATTTATAAGATCAAGATCTAAGCTAATCAGTCTACAAATGCTTAACATAAAATAAATACTCTTAAACCCTAAAGTAAGAAAGTATCGGCTTATGCCTAGTCCATATCTCATATGGAGTCCTTGCGACTGATTAATTCAAAATCTAGTTGAGAACATGACAAGTAGTCTCAAGAGTATAACCTTAATAGAAGACTGATAGATTTGTAAATTCCATCATAGATCGAACTATATCAAACAAAGTCGATTCTAATAAGAGAAAATCTTATTCTCTTTTTGATATGTCAAAAACTCACCGCAAAGATATTCTTCTCTTTGGTCTGATTGAAGAGTTTCAATGCTCTTTTCAGTTCATTTTTCTACCTTATTAAAAAAATATTTGAACATTTCAAATAATCCAAATTTTTGACAAACTTATTATAGATCTAATACATCAGTATGTATTAGACTTGGAACATCATTGGCTCATTCACCTTTTTCAGTAAAAGGTGACTTGGTCATCTTACTAAGGAGATAAGACTGACAGGTTAATAACTTGACTTCAACAATTACCACCTGTTGATCCTATTCTTGTAAAATGACTAAGCCTAAATTGCCAAAGGTAGGTATCCATGACATAATCTACTTTAAGGAGTTTGTTTGTTGTGTACTATACACAAACAGGCTGTGTAAATGTAATTTCTTAGTTATCTACCATAATTTTGATATCATTCATAATGATATCACAAAATCATTAAACAATAGTAACAATAACTAAAACAATATTTTTAGAATTAAAAAGAGGATCGATGATTCCTAAAACCAAGATTGGAATATAACTTTCATCTCCAATGTTCAGGAACCTCTTGCTGTTTTTAATCTTTCTAATAACCTAAAGTCATTGCAATAATTTGTATGGACTTTTGATATCCAATACCTAGATAGTAGTGTCATAGATAGAAAAATCATAAGGTGTTATAATATAAGTATCTTGTTCAGCAATCATTTGCTGATTTCTCTTTCTTTACCTGTTCGGATCAAAGGACTCTGCTAGACTAGGTTAACCTTAGACTCTTTTATCAGTTCGGACTCCTCAATCCAAGTACGACTCTCTTACACCTTTTTTTCTTTTTTTTTCTCAAAGAATTATTATCCCACTGAAGATACATCTTTAGAGGTGCAAAAGAACTCCTTCAATATTTGAAATTTTTTTTCCCACTGAGCATCATTGCATTTACAACTAAATTTGTGTTCTTCACTGCTCTCAAAAAATACCACATGGTGATATGATCATTTGACTACTTCTGATAAGTATCTTTGATTGCATCATATGTATTGGATACAGAAACATTAGGTGCTGGATCCGTAATCATATATAGAATCCATTCGTGCTCTAGAACTATTTGCAACTTTCGATATCAATTATTAAAGTTGGATCTTATAAGTTAGTCACTTTTAAATAATGAATGGAGCAACAGATATCTAGCCATAACTGAAAGAAAAATATAAGATCTTTATGTTTATGAATTAATTAAGCCTAAAGACTTGAACTTTAGTCTAAAGGTTCTCCTATTATTTTAGTCGAATTGGTAGCCTCTACCTCTAATCTAAGAAATTACTCTAATTCCTTGGTGGATACTAGATCCACACAGACTGCACATGAGCCCAACTTTGGTCAGCTCACTCATGTACATCTATGGATAGGTTCTTAATTAATTATTTTTATAATTAATTTAGCCTCGGTAACTTTTCAGTTGACTTTGGTCTTCTTTGCAAGTTCTAATTAGGTCCAACCATTAACATGATCATACTCAAGAGTCCAACTACTAAATGATCAGGCCCGACTTTGATCGACAAACCTGACCACTTGCTAGAGAGACTCGACTGAGTCATCATATTATGAATAATAATTCTAATAGTAGATGAGCATCAGGCCTTTGAGCCTCCAATGATTATCATACTAATAGACCCATTATTACCCACCTTAATCGAAGATTATAATCTAATTATCATCATAACTAGCTCATTTTAGAGACCTAATAATTTAAAAAATTTAATTTATGAATTGAAAAAAAAAAAATTAATCAATAAACCACAATCCTCCCATTGATATTACCAAATCATTGAATTGGATTAGGATCATGCTGGTTGAACTGACATCTAGATTAGTTACACTGATCAACCATAATGGCATTGATCAACTCGAATCACTTAACGATCTAATCAAGACATAATTCATCAAATTGGTCAGGTTAGTGAGATCGATGGGAGGGTCTGTTAAGCTTGTCTTAGATACTATTAAAATGGCCAAGTAAGCTGCTCCCAATTAAAAACCACCGATCGAAATGTTAAACTTACCTTAGACACTAATTGGTTAATTAATTTTAATTTGACCAACCTAATGATTTAGGTTCAACCATTGAGCCACAATCAAAGTCCCTTAGGTCTAATCAAAGATATGGACTTGACCATCTACAACTATTGTATTGGTTTTATAAAATTTTGATTTAATCTAATTCAATATTTGATTAAATTTAATCAATTTCTCTCTATGGTCTATTAACTCTTTGATTCTAACCTTAGGTCTAACCCAATTAAGAGAACCTGATCTAAGCTAACCCATGCCCCCATATTTTATGCAATGTCATTAGATCTTAAATCACAATTCTAGACCTAATCGATTCTATACTTAATTCTTAATTAAGTTTCAGCATCAACATGGGTTTAAAATTAGGTTTGAAATAATTTTAACCTTTTTATTTTGTAAATAATTTATAATAAATATTATGCAAAGACTTTCTATTCTAAAATTGGGTCAACTCAATCAACATTAAGCTGGCTACATAAGGAGACTGGGTTAACTCAATTCAAAACTGGGTCTGCTCAGTAATTGTTCGAGCACTTCTTAAAGAGTTTTAGATCTAAAAAATCTTACATAATACTAAAATAAAATCAATCATAAATACCTTTTAAATCATATCTAAATTTTTTATGATTTAAGATTTTATTTTTTTATGATTAAAATAATTTTAATCATATAGATTAGATATTTTATTTTTCATACAACTTTATATCACATACAACAAACTTAGAGTTTCAAGATCTAAAATTTTATAGAAAAATAAGTTCTTCTTTTTGCATTCTTCTTTATGTGATTTAATCATATAGCACCCCTACACACCATAAGAGCACCCCATCAAATGAGAAGAAAGGGCCTTTAAACCCTTCTTGCTCCTGTGATCGGACGGCCTAATGATCAACCCAATCTAAGTACTTGCTAATCGGATCATCTAATCTAACCACATATTATATATGCATGAATTTAGATCTATCTAAATTATATTAGATCTAATCACAACTTTAGATCACATCTAAATTAGATCATAAATATCACATGCAACACATAAAATCAGATTTTATCAAAGATCAGTACAAACTAGGACTGTTAGATGTGTGTCCTAGATGCCAGATTGGCTGACACATTTCCGTACAAATGTAAGAGCAAATTTATAATTTTGACTATAAATGAATAAAAGGGTTATTCTACTATCACATTGTGTACATTATGTCTGTGATACATCCTTTGAGTTAGTAAGAATGTTAATTCATATTTTCAAGAGTTGAAAATTTAAGGCATGAATTTACATAACTAACTCATAAATAGCTCCTGACCATAGGATCATCACAAAGATGGTGTTCGATCTTGAAGGTTGGTGTACGATCACTTTCTTAGGATAGATGTGTCTTGAGTCTATGGTGTAGAGACATCAGAGAGAGAGTACAGATATTTATTGAGAATAAGAGTACTGAGTGTGACCACTTCGAGCAGTCATAAGGAAGTCTACCTTCTCATCGATGACTAGCTCGATGCTGCAACTGTGTATCTAGTTCTTTAACCTAAGGTACATCGACAGTTCACCTTGAGTGTGTTATAGTTTGACTACATCATAACTCGATCTCCTAGCCATTCGAAACCCTGAGGTGTATGTTGGCTGTAGCATACTCATTGTAGGAACCAGATCGCACCAAGAAGAGATCTATCAACCTCAGTAGATGAGAGGAGTAGTCCTATGATGATCGAATGATCGAGTCCTTAAGCACATGGCCATGGCGGAGTGAAATAATAGAAAAGAGTTTTCCATTGGGGTTTCACATCAGACTCGGATCAATCGATTGATTCATATCACTGATATTGGGTTTGACGAGTTCACCTGAATCTTAATTCAGTCGGGACTCATGATAGAGGAACTCAATCACACAGGTAGCTGCACCAAGAGGTTCATCTTCATTTCTGATGGGTTGCCACCATATACTGCTAGGTATCACTGATGGATTTTGGGAGCAATTAGAATGATCTTGATGATCGATCATTCTAATTGTCTGAATCAGAAGAGTTCTGATCCATTGAAAAGAGTTTCGATGATGTCGATGATGAGATCACGACATATCTCATTACCATACAGAAATGAACCTAACTGGGTCATACAAACAAGAGTTAGGGTCTGGATGTCATCAATTAAGCTAGCCTAGTTTGATTGATTTGGATTAGATCTAATTAGGTTCAAGAAAATCGTGCTAGCACATGATTGAGCCTTTCTCCTCGTGTAATCTTTTCTATCTCGACTGAGCCAAATGTGATTTGACTCATCCAGAGAATCTTGAAAAGGTTTTTCACAGTCTGACTGGAGCCAATCCAGCTCAAAAAGAATTTATCTTAATTCATGAGATAAATTTAAGATAACACCTACTAATTCCTGTCACCTGCCATTTCTATTTTAGGACATTGGTCAAACGTTGACCCATGGACCTTGGACTGAAGGCCACTTGGCAAGAGATCATTGGAGATTTTTTATGGAGTGTCCACCTACTAAATTGGGCCTTAAAGTGGGTGCCATATTAAGATTGGGAGTGCGCCCCAAGTGGATAAGGATAGAGTCCCATGAGATGAGGACTCTGATCTCTTGATCAACTTGGACTGTGGGGCGCAAATCTCACTGTGCTTATCCTATGTTCGCACCAATAGTAGGAGGAATTATAGGGATTCTTATCTGATATGATCAGATGACATCACTCTATCAATCAAAATTTTTCCAAAATTAATTAGAATTTTTTGATTGGTAGAATGATGTGGCACTGCATGGTGTAGCAGGGTCTATTTAAACCCTGTTTGCACCTAGGGTTTAGAGACTCTATGCAATAACCAACAATAGCCTAAATCATCTTTACTTCTCCATGCCCCTCTACTCCTTTCCCTCCCCTCTTCATGTCCAAGAGGTTGGGCATCCATCTGGTGCTTGTCCAAGGCATGATGGCTTCCTGATTAGAAGGCTGTAGAGATTTATCGAGAAGCTGCTGCTCCAGCTTCAGAAGATCTTCCAGATCAGATCCAGATCTAATTTTTAAAATAAAAATTTATAAGGAGAAGATGATCCAAATTCTTCTTGAGTGGATACTGGTAGAGGCCAGGAGATTACGTGGCTATTTTAGAACCTCGGGCATTGCTGCGATCATCTACAGGGTAATCTAGTTACCCTAGAGGTATTTCTCTATTCCTTATATTTTTAGATTTAATTTTAGATTTAATATCAGATAATATAAATTAGATTTAATAGATCTTAGATCTAAAATATCATAGGATAATTTTTTTTTGAAATATTCTATCCCAGATCTCATTAGATCTGGAAGATCCTACAAGGAAAAAGCTAATTTTTCCTTCAACTAGTATCAGAGCCAGGTTGATGGCTCTATTTCGGATCTAATTTAGATCTGATTTTTATTTTTATTTATCTAATATTAATGAATTTTAGATGTTACATCAGATATGATAGGATCTAAAATCAAAAAAATTTAAAATTAAATCTAAGTAGATCTGACATGTATGAGATGCATGACTAGACTAGGAGTAGTTTGATCTATGAATAGTCTTATAGTTTTATATTTTAATATGATTAAAATATAAATTAGATTTAATTTATTCTCTATTTTTTTGATATTATAAATATTATATTCAGATCAAAAAATAAAAAATAAAATTTTAATTAATATATAAGATTGATCTGTTCCATGCCTAGACTAGTTGTAGAATTATTTTAGTAACTATCTAAAATAGATTTTATATTGAATAGTTTAATTTAAATTTTATATTTTAGATATTATATGTGATGTATCAGATCTGAAAGCATGCTAATTAGATCAGATTTTAATACATGAGATGTATGTAAAGCATGTATAAATTAGATTTGAAATTCTATATGTGATATGTAACTTAGATCTAACTAGTTTTATAGTTAAATTAATATTTCTGATTAAGATGTTCCTCATGGCTGTCCAGTCATAAGAACAAAGTAACGTTTAAGACCCTCTCCTCCCATTCAATGGGGTGTTCTTATGGCATGTAGGGGTGCTGCGCATTCATCCTTAATCAGAAATCAAAATTTACTTTTCTGCAAAATTCTAGATCCTGAAACCTTAGGATTTATTTACATATTTTATTTATGAACCTAAGACTTAATTAATGAATTAAGCTTATGAAATTAAATTAGGTCTAAAATTGAGAATTTCAGATCTAAATCATTTTCATAAAATTAGGTTCGGACTTGGATAGCTCAATTAGGTCTAGCGGTTGATCAAACCGAATCAAAAGCTAGTTAGGTGGGATCATGAAAGCTAATAATTGACCAGCCTAATAGGTCTAGGTCAAGGTCAAATCATATTTAGATGTGACTCGATCAAGTTAAGACCTAATTTGGCTCAGTGGTTAGAGCTTGGATTGTAGACTAACCCAATTAGTTCTGGTTCGATAATTTGGTGTCTAAGGTAAGTTGGGCAGATGCGACCGACTGATTTTTAATTTGAAGCCACACAACTCGAATGTATTCTTGTCAAGTTAATGGTATATCCCTCCCATCGATCTCACTTACCTGGCCATATGTGTCGACCCAGTTTTGATTTGAGGTGGCTAACAATTCGAGCTAGTCCATGTCACTAGGTTAGTCATAATTGTTATGACTATGTCAAGTCAAGTTTAATGAGACCTAAATCAAATCTTTCTAAGAAAATATTAAGTCTAAGGTCTTCCACCATTGTGGATGTGTGGGCCCTTCCCGGGGTTGATTGTTCTCGGCTGGTTACAGTGGCTCAATTGCACCGGGAAGATGCAACCATGTCTATTAGGCATTGGATGCTACGGATTAGAGGATGGGTTGTGCTAAATATTTCAGATACGGTGAGGGACCCAATCAGAAATCTAGTTTGTACAAATGGTGGGTCTGACTTAACTAAGGATTGGAGCAATATTTCCAGCACAGTGAGCTTCATGAATTAGAGACCAAGTTTTGGGTGCACCATGATTAGAGAATCATTGGACAAAAGTTGTCCACTCATCGGTTGACCCATCACCAATAACTATTAGGTGAGGTGGTGAGCCAGTCGGTGAGACCGCACCACCCACTAGAAATCACTAATCACGAAGATTTTCACATCTCTACCTAGGAAGTGTAGGGATCTGAGAAAATAGTGAGAGCTTAATTTGTTTAAAAATGAAACCCTTAAACAAATTGGTTAAGTCTGATTACAAAATCTAACTAGAAACTCTTGACTCTCTACAGGAAACATGTCTGTATCCAATTCCCTGACCAAAATACTAGACACCCACAGATTGACTGGACCTAATTTCAAGGACAGATTGAGAAACTACAGAATTATTCTAGATTTTGAGAAACTGACTCATGTCTTGGACCAAGACCCACCTGCCATCCAGCACGTCCGACTGCTGAACAGAGAGCGTCTCTGAAAAAATAGACGGATGATGATAACAAAGCCAAGTACTACATGTTGGGTGCCATGTCTGATGACTTGCAATGCCAGCATGAGAACATTATGACTACCCACCAAATGTTGGCTCACCTACAAGAGTTGTTTGGTGAACAAAGTCATGCAGCCAAGTATCAAGTCTGCCAAAGACTTTTTAAGACTAAAATGCGTGATGGGCAGTCAGTCCAAGATCATTGTTTGTCAATGATCAAGGATCTTGAGGAGCTTGAGAAGCTCGGTGTCATCTTAGATAGGAATTTTCAGATTGATGTGATTCTTCAATCCTTGTCTGATGCATATGGTCAGTTCATCATGAACTTCCATATGCATAAGATGCAGTGTACCTTGACTGAGTTAATAAACTTGTTGGTTATGGTTGAGCTTTCTTTGAAGGTTTCAAAAAGCTCAATCCTTATTGTGGAGCGGACTTCTTCCAAGAGAAAGTCTTTTGGAAAGAAGAAGAAGTCTGCGAAGAAGCAGAAGGTGGTTGGGAAGAAAAAGAAGATGGAACTGAAAAAGAAGGCTGCTGAAAAGAGAAAATATTTCCACTGCAATTCAGATGACCATTGAAAGCGAAACTGTCCTCAGTACCTGGCCACCCTGAAGAACAAGAAGGATGGTCCTTCTGAAGGTATGCTCATTATAGAATCTAATTTTATGATTTTCTCTGCATCCAGTTGGGTACTTGACTCTGGTTCTAGTGCTCATTTGTGTACTTCTATGTAGGGTCTTGAGGAGAGCAGGAGGCTGAGGGATGGGGATATGATCCTACGCATCGGGAATGGGGTAAGAGTTGCTATTGTGGCCATGGAAACCTACCCTCTGTGATTACCGTTAGGATTAGATTTAGTTCTTAGAGATTGTTATTATGTGCCTGCAGCAAGCAAGAATTTGATTTCTGTTTCATGTTTAGCACAAGAAGGCTATGTGATTAGCTTTCATAAGAACCATTGTAACATATTTTATAAAAATAATAAAGTTGCAAATGATTTTCTTATTAATGATCTCTATCAGCTACATATTGATGTATCTGTATTTCATATCGAGGAAAATGTGAATGCCATGAGAATTAAAAGGCCTAGAGATAGTCTAAATGATAGGTATCTGTGGCACCTTAGGCTAGGTCATATAGCGGAAGACAGGGTTAACAAATTGGAGAAATCTAGACTATTGAGTCTGTTGACTTCCGAGTCATATCCAGTTTGTGAATCATGCCTTCAAGGCAAAATGACCAAGCTCCCTTTTACAGGACATGGAGAAAGGGCCACAGACCTACTTGCCCTAGTACATACAGATGTGTGTGGCCCATTTGATGTGCCGACTAGAGGCAACTATGTCTACTTCATTACCTTCACCGATGATATGTCTAGATACGAGTATGTGTTTCTAATGAAACACAAGTCTAAAGCCTTTGAAAAGTTCAAAGAATTCAGATATGAGATAGAAAAATAAACAAGAAAGCCTATTAAGGTTCTTTGATCAGATTGGGGAGGTGAATACCTTAGTCGGGAGTTCCTAGACTATCTTAAGGACAATGGCATAGTCTCTCAATGGACTCCACATGGAACGCCATAACTCAACGGGGTTTCAGAATGGAGGAACCGGACCCTATTAGATTTGGTCCATTCCATGATGAGCTTCACGGACCTCCCTGAGTTACTTTGGGGATATTGTCTCATAACAACAATATATGTATTGAATAGGATTTCCTCTAAAACTGTTCCTACCACACCATATTAGATATGGCATGGTAAGAAGCCAAGTCTGAGTCATCTCAGAATTTGGGGTTGTCTGACTCATGTCAAGAGACAGCAGGCGGACAAGTTAGAGTTCAAGTCTTTTAGAGCTCGATTCATAGGATATCCTAAAGAGTCATTAAGATACTATTTCTATATTCTGAAAGATCATAATGTGATTTTGAATCGACATGCTATTTTTTTAAAAAATAATTTATTCAAGATGGTGGCATCGGAAGAATAATTAAGCTCAAAGAGAATGTCTCTCAAGAGCAACGAGCTAAAGAACCTGAGGAACCCAATCAATTAGAACCAGTCCTAACACAACCTCTTCCACCTCGTAGATCGACTAAGATTTTTCATCCTCCTGAAAGATACTTAGGTACTATACAAGAGGAAGTAGAGAAAATGTTCCTTAGAAAAAATGAGACTTATGGTGATGACCCCAAGACTTATGATGAGGCGATATCAGATATCGACTTCGAGAAATGATTAGAGGCAATGAGATCAGAAATTGACTCGATGCACTCAAACCAAGTCTGAACCTTGGTAGATCCACCTGAAGGTATTGTATCTATTAGGTGTAAATGGATCTTTAAGAGAAAGATAGGTGCAGATGGGAATGTAGAGACATTCAAGGCTAGGCTCGTAGAGAAAGGTTATAATCAGCGCGAAGGCATTGACTATCAGGATACCTTTTCGCTCGTAGCCATGCTAAAATCCATCCGCACATTGCTTGCTGTTGCAGCCTATTTCGATTATGAAATATGGCAGATGGACGTGAAAACGGTATTCTTAAATGGATATCTTGAGAAAGATATCTATATGGAACAGCCGTTTGGTTTCACACCAGTGATGATGATCACAAGATCTATAAGCTGCAAAGGTCCATTTATGGACTTAAGCAAGCATCTCGGAGCTGGAATACTCATTTCAATGATGTGATCAAAATGTTTGGTTTCATCAAGAATGAGGAGGAACCATGTGTGTTCAAGAAGGTCAGTGGGAGCATAGTTGTCTTCCTTGTACTGTACATAGATGACATCCTCCTGATTGAGAATGATATTTCCATGTTGACCTCAGTCAAAATATGGTTGTCTAAGGAGTTCTCTATGAAAGATCTAGGAGAGGCATCCTTTATACTAGGTATTAAGGTCTATAGAGATAGACCAAATAGGATGCTGGAACTCTCATAGAAGATGTACATAGAGGAGGTGCTAAAAAGGTTTAGCATGAAAAACTCCAAAAGAGGTTTAGTACCTTTTAGACATGGCATTCATCTCTCTAAGAAGATGTGCCCTAGCACACCTGAGGAGATTGAATGCATGAGCAAGATCCCTTATGCTTCGACAACAGGAAGCCTCATGTATGCCATGCTATGTACACGACCTTATTTAGCCCATGCTGTGAGTGTCACAAGCAGATATCAGTCGAATCTAGGCGAAGAGCACTGGACTTTTTTGAAAATGTATGCTTAAGTACTTCAGAAGCACTAAGGATATGTTTCTAGTCTTTGAGAATGGAGAACTCCAAGTTCAGAAATTTACAGACTCAGACTTTATGTCTGATATAGATGATCGAAAGTCGACATCTGAAAGTCTATTCATTTGCATTGGTGGTGCAGTTAGCTGGAAGAGTTCTAAGCAGACGGTGATTACTGATTCCACCATGGAGTCAGAGTATATTGCTGCATCGAAAGCTGTGAAGGAGGTATTCTGGTATAAGAAGTTTGCCGCAGAGCTTGGAGTGATGTCATCGGATGCCATCCCTCTTTACTGCGACAATAACGGTGCCATAGCCCTAGATAAGGAGCTAAGGTCTCACCAGAAGTCCAAGCATATCGAGCGGTGATTTTATCTGATCCGTGATTATCTCGAAAAAGGTTATGTCGAGGTTAAGAGAGTTGACTCCACAGACAATGTGGTAGACCCGCTAGCTAAGCCATTAGGCCAGCAGAAGATCGAAGCCCACCTTGAAAAGATGGGACTTAGATATGTAGCCAATTGGCATTAGGTCAAGTGAGAGTTTGTTAGATGTGTGCCCTAGATGCCAGATTGGCTGACACATTCCTGTACAAATGTAAGAAAAAATTTATAATTTTGACTATAAATGAATAAAAGGGTTATTCTACTATCACATTGTGTACATTATGTCTGTGATACATCCTTTAAGTTAGTTGGAATGTTAATTCATATTTTCAAGAGTTGAAAATTTAAGGCATGAATTTACATAACTAACTCATAAACAGCTCCTGACCATAGGATCATCATGAGGATGGTGATCGATCCAGAAGGTTGGTGTACGATCACTTTCTTAGGGTAGATGTGTCTTGAGTCTATGGTGTAGAGATACCAGAGTGAGAGTACAGGTATTCATTAAGAACAAGAGTACTGAGCATGACCACCTCGAGCAGTCATAAGGAAGTCGACCTTCTCGTCGATGACTAGCTCGATGCTGCAGCTGTGTGTCTAGTTCTTTGATATGAGGTATATCGATAGTTCACTTTGAGTGTGTTATAATTTGACTACACCATAACTCGATCTCCTAGCCATTCGAAATCCTGAGGTGTATGTTGGCTGTAGCATATTCATTGAAAGAATCAGATCGCACCAAGAAGGGATCTATCAACCTCGATAGATGAGAAGAGTAGTCCTATGATGATCGAAAGATTGAGTGTCTAAGTCCATGGCCATGGCAGAGTGAAATTATAAAAAAGAGTTTTCCATTGGGGTTTCACATCGGACTCGGATCAATCGACTGATTTATATGACTGATATTGGGTTTGACGAGTTCACCTTAACCCTAATTCAGTCGGGACTCATGAGAGAGAAACTCAATCACACAGGTAGTTGCATCAAGAGGTTCATCTTCATTTTTGATGGTTTGCCACCATATACTGCTAGGTGCCACTGATAGATTTTGGGAGCAATTAGAATGATCTTGATGATCGATCATTCTAATTGTCTGAATCAGAAGAGTTCTAGTCCATTGAAAGGAGTTTCGATGATGTCGATGATGAGATCATGACATGTCTCATTACCATATGGAAATGAACCTAATTGGGTCATACAAACAAGAGTTAGGGTCTGGATGTCATCAATTGAGCTAGCCCAGTTCGATTGATTTGGATTAGATCCAATTAGGTTCAAGAAAATCATGCTAGCACACAATTGAGCCTAACTTTCTCCTCGTGTAATCTTTTCTATCTCGACTGAGCCAAATGTGATTTGACTCACCCAGAGAATCTTGAGAAAGTTTCTCACAGTCTGACTAGAGCCAATCCAGTTTAGAAAAGATTTATCTTAATTCATGAGATGAATTTAACACAACACCTGCTAATTCCTATCACCTGCCATTTTCGGTTTAGGACATTGGTCAAACATTGACTCATGGACCTTGGATTGAAGGCCACTTGGCAAGAGGTCATTGGAGATTTTTTGTGGAGTGTCCACCTGCTAAATTGGGCCTCAAAGTGGGTGCCATATTCAGATTGGGCATGCGCCTCAAGTGGATAAGGATAGATCCCATGAGATGAGGACTCTAATCCCTTGATCAACTTGGACTGTAGGGCGCAAATCTCACTGTGCTTATCCAGTGTTGGCGCTAATAGTAAGAGAGATTGTGGAGATTCTTATCTTATATGATTAGATGATATCACTCCACCAATCAAAATTTTTTCAAAATTAATTAAAATTTTTTGATTGGTCGAATGATGTGGCACTGCATGGCGCAGCAGGGTCTATTTAAACCCTGTCTGCGCCTAAGGTTTAGAGACTCTGTGCAATAACCAATAAAATCCTGAATCCTCTCCACTTCTTTATGCCCCCTCTGTTCCTTTCCCTCCCCTCTTCACGTCCAAGAGGTTGAGCATCCATCTGGTCCTTATCCAAGGTGTGGTGGCTTCCTGATTAGAAGGATGCAGAGATTTGTCGAGAAGCTGCTACTCCAGCTTCAGAAGATTTTTGAAGATCTTCCAGATCAGATCCAGATCTGATTTTTAGAGCAAAAATTTATGAGGAGAAGTTGATCCAAATCCTGCTTGAGTGGATACTGATAGAGGCCAGACGACTGCGTGGCTATTTTAGAACCTCGAGCATTGCTGCGATCATCTACAAAATAATCTAGTTACCCTAGAGGTATTTCTCTATTCCTCATATTTTCAGATTTAATTTTAGATTTAATATTAGATAATAAGAATTAGATCTAATAGATCTTAGATCTAAAATATCATAGGATAATTTTTTTTTGAAATATTCCGCCCCAAATCTCATTAGATCTGGAAGATCCTACAAGTAAAAAGCCGATTTTTTTTTCAAGGACAACCTATTCACTGTAAGAGATAAACCCTATAGCAGGACAACCTTATATCAATTTGTGTGATCAATCATTAATCAAATTTAGATCTCATATATCATATATCATATCTAAATAAAATTAAAATTCAGATTTAATATGCACATATAACATGTCATAATGAACTTAGGCTGTGATACTACTGTTGGAAAATGTAGGCGATTTCATGCAGTATTTCCAAATTTTTTTGAATAAATTATAGTGAATTATAATTATATTAATCTAATTAATCTAATATGCATATGATCTAATCATAAAATTAATCTACTTTAAGATCTATAACATGATATGTTGCATATAAAATCTAAAATAATTATATGATAAAATCTGCATGCATGGATGTAAGCAGTAGATTAAATCTACACCTATCTGAGTTCAAAAAATGATACTTGAGCATGGATTGATGATTGCCACTACTAAGAGACATGGTGAAGAAGATCCTTGCTGGTTGTTTATTGCTGCATATGCATCCGATCTCTATAGAAGGTCCACTCGAAGCCCCAATCTGATCGACAGTCTTCTCGGGAATGCTAGTTCGCGTGAAGATCTTCTTCTTGACCGATCTAGATCCTTTCTTTAAATTTTTAAAATCTTTTTAGATATTAAATATAGACTTATGAAAGAGATAAAGAGGTAAAAAAATAATGAAAAAGAAAATAATTTTTCTCATATTTTTCTCTCTTCTCAAACCCTAACCCTCGAAATCACGTTTTACGCTAACCCAAGAGAAGAGGAGACTCCTCTTCTTTCACATGATGAAATCACACCCAAGACCCCTCTCAATGTGAAGGCCTCTCTCTCCTCTTTCTCACACACACAAAAGTGAAAAAAAAAACTCTTTTTATTGGCATGTAAGGAGGTGGGGTGAAGAGTCCTAAGGATCTTAGACTCTACCATATATTGTCGCCCTTCCACAAATTCCATGCCGCAAAAAAAATATGGAATGCCCCCTTTCATAATTTTTCATGGAGAATCTGATCATTATCTGATTTTTTAAATAAAAAATTCCCTTAAAATGTCACACAAAAGAAGGTGAATAAAAGGGATGGCATATGGAGTGATTTGGATAAGAACAAACTCTCTTGATATGGAATGTTTTGAAATCCAATTTCAGAACCTTCCTTTCATCAAACCAAATCAGATTTGGATGTGAGATAGAGAGAGAGAGAATAATTATATGGAATGAAAAATCTCATGCAAAAAATATTTGTGCATGAGGAAATATGGCATGCAAAGTGTGGCACATGGGAGAAGGAGAGTCCAATCCTATATGGACTCTTAATTTTCTTATTTGAATCCAAACCAAATCATATTAGTTTAGCCCAAATAAAATAGATAAAATCTAATATAATTAGATTTATAAATTCTTAATAAAATCTTAAATAAATTAAAAATTGATTGAATCAAAATCCTGATCAAATCAGGGATAATTCTCTCTTAGCGATTAGGTCATCTCATAACCTAATCAGGTCAAACCTAATTGAATCTAATTCAATTAGATTTTATTTAATCTTCTTTGCTCAATTAAATTGAACTAATCAATAATTTAATTATTAATTAATTTTTTATTAATTCACTAACACTTGGTGAATAAATTTATTGTGACTTTTGCATAAGGTTAACCATAATCGAATTGATGATTAAGCCCTTGAACGATTCTCAATCATTGATCAACCATATAATCAGTCAGAAACTTCTTTGAGTGTGACCCCATAAGTTCGAACCTAAGTCGGTAGTATAAAAATATATTTCTAAACCAATCAATGTAACAATCTTGCAATGGTGACCCGATGTCTAGATAAGTCAAGTAATGGCGAAGCAATATTTAAGAACCTATTGGCATATGGTTATCGTATAATTTATCTTTTTGACCCTAATACTCAAAGACAACTTAGAATTTAACTATTAATCCTACATAAGTCATCCACATTGTACTTCAATATTTTAAATCCATCACATGGATTCTCTGAGCTCAGATTTTGCTAAATTGAAATATATTGATGCATTAACTCCTACTAATTCGGAGAGATCAATCCCATTTTGACTCACGCACTGACTTAACAAGTACTTGACTGCACCCAAAAATCTTTCATTATAAATTATAAATTCAGATAGTCCGACACCAAAATACAGTGAGTTGCTTGCAAGTCACTGTGGTGATCTCAAATTGGAGGGATACTTATACCCACATTCTTCGCGAGCTACCCTTGACAGCAAAGTGCTCCATAGTTGGTCACATTCAATGAGATATACTCTTACATCTCACTTACATTCTATACTAGTATCTTCATACCATTTGATTATGAGGACAATCAATGCATATGGCACACAACGACCTAGTGAACCAATTTAAGGATTATGCGATAAATCCTTTTTATCAATCAAAGTAATCCTAAGAACTTCATCACATAAGATTTCATTAGAAGATATAACCTTATGATAAAAAAGGCCAAATAACTTTTATTATTGATCAATTCATTTATTTTTATAATTAGCGCAATCGTCAAACGATTGGCTTTAGGATACATTTTTCAACACTAGGATCCAAATCTACTCCTAGCCTTCCAAAGTGGCCTCCCAATTCTTGGGAGCACCATACCAACTTCTATAGGAATCTGAATATTTGAAATCATTTTTGGATATTTTTGCAACAAATTGTGTGGAATTTGTTATTGCTGTCAGAACCAGTAGAGCTAGCATGAGCAGAAATGGAGCCGACTCAAACAGAAATAGAGTCGACTCGAACAAAAATAGAGTTGGCTCGAACTACAGATCCAGAAATCAACCTTTCTATTTTTTCTAAGAGAGCCAGCTCAGATCAAAATGGAGTTGGCTTGACTGCATGCCAGTATCGTGTGCCAAGTCCAGAACATGCTAGAGTTGACTCGAATTGTACTGGAGGTGACTTGAACTTCTTCTCCATTCAGCCTTTTTCATTCAATTTGCTGAAGAAAAAAATGGATAGTTTAAAGCATGTATTTTTAAAATTTTATAATAAAAAAATAAAAAATTAAATACTTTAATCTTCTAAACATACCTTAGATTAAATCTAAACTATCGTTAAGGATCTATGATATAAAAATTTACATATAAAATATGATATAAAATAAAAACTACTTCAATCATATCGATACCCTAAATCTGACGTAACCTTTAGATCACAATGATTGAGTTCAGAACTCATCATCTTATCATGAGTCGATGATCTCTACTACTGATAGGTGTGGTATAAAGCTTTTATTGATACTGAGCAACCACACAGGTTGTTCGGCCTCTATAGATCATCCACTCGAAGTTCTGATCAGATCTTCCTTCTCGAAAGTGCTAGCTTGCATCGAAGGCTCTGGATAGCTGATCCAAGCTCCTTTTTTTAGATCATCTGGACTCTTTTAGATCAGAAGATGAAGCTTTACAAGAAGGTGGTAATGTAGAAGATTGAATAAGACTCACTCTTGTATTTTTTTCTCTCATAAAATCTAAAATCGAAACCCTAGAACCCACCCTACACCTCACGCCCAAGAAGAAGATCACTTCCTCTGTTTCTCACGCACAGAAGCCCTACCCACTCTTAGGTTTTCATGCCCCAACTCAAAGGTTTCTCATGCTAAAAATCTCTCTTTTTGGTCACACAAAATTGATCCCTTCTTAAGGGTGGCATCCCATAGAAGATAAGGATAAGAAAGAGGTAGTTTCGGTTCAATTTCAAATGTTGGTTGATTCTTATCACCACTTCAAATCAAATTTGAATCAATTTTGAACCAAAATTATCTTCTTCTTGAAAACTCAAAAAGTGGCTGACCAGCATAAGAATGGCACAAAAATCTCATGCAAAAATACTTTGTGTGTGGAGAAAGGTGGTGGCATGAAGAGAAGAGTCCAACTCAATTTGGACTCTTAGTTTTCATTCAAATTCTGAACTCAAATTTAAACCAACCAATTTTTAGTTCAAAAAGAGATCATATGTGAGTGTGGAAATACTTCTATGTGTGAGAAAAAATTCACACAAAATTTTTTGAGTGAAGAAATAGAGGGTGCAGAGAAAGGAGGCGCAAGAAATTTGAATTCGAATTGATTTTTCATCCAATTAGGTTCTTAACCAAACTGAATTAGGTTGACCCAATTGAACCACTAAATCTAATCTAATTAGATAGCAAATAATTTTGATTAAATATTAATCAAATCAAAAATTAATCAAGCTCAAGTTCTAATCAAATTAAGAATCGAACACCCTTAGCAATTAGGTCATCTCATAAGCTATTCAGATCAATCCAAATTGAATCCAACTCAATTAGATTTGATCCAAACCTCAATGCTCAATCAAATTGAGCTATTTAACAGTCTAATTGCTAATCAATCCTCTTATAATTCACTAATAATTAGTGAATTAATTTATTATAATTTTTATATAAGGTTAATCATCAATCGAATTGACTATTTTACCCTAGAATGATTCTTAATCATTCATCACTATATGATCAGTCAGTAACTTCTTTTGAGTGTGACCCCATAAGTTCAAATCTAAGCCAGTAGTATAAGAATAATCTTTCTATACCAATTAAAGTGACCATCTAGCAATGATATCCGATATTCAGATAGGCCGAAAGATTGCAAAGTATTATTCAAGAACTTATTGGCATATGGTTATCGTATAATTCATCCCTTTGACCCAAATGCTCAAGATGACCTAGGGTTTAACTGTCAATCCTGATATGATCATTCACATTATATTTTAATTTTTTAAATCCATCACATGGATTACCTCAGTCATGATTTTACTGAATTAAAATATACTGATATATTAGCACCTACTTATTCAGGGGGTCAATTCCATCTTGACTCACACACCGACTTTGCAAGTACTTGACTGCACCCAAAAATTTTTTATTATTAAATTAGAAATTTAGGTAGTCTAGCATCAAAGCACAGTGAGTTGCTTGCAAGTGACCATAGTGATCTCAGGTCAAAGAGACACTTATACCTATATCCATCATGAGCTACTCTTGACAGCAAAGTGCTCAGCAGTTGGTCACGTTCAGTGAGATATACTCTTATGTCTCACTTGCATGCTATTCCAGTATCTCCATACTCTTTGGTTAAGAGGACAACCAATGTACATAGCACACAATAACTTACACTTGATATAGCTATCATCCTAATAATAGTATATCATTTGATCGTAAACTTAAACTTTAAGGACTAAAGATATATCCTCCTATATCAGATCAAATAGTTTCAAGGACTTCATCACATAACAAGAGTTCAAAATAAGATGTACACAGTGATGAAAAAATTAAATAATATTTATTAATTTAATAATTTATATACAATTATAATGATAAGCTCAACCATCAATAGACTGATGATTAGTTTTGGAACATAATTCTCAATAACTCTCACTTGGAATAAAGCCAATTGGTATAGTATCGTATACTCATCTTTGATTTATAGTCTTTGAACTCCTTGACATCAAGGGCACTAGTAAATGGGTTGGCCAATTTTTTCTTTCTGTCAATCTTCTGAAAATCGATGTCACCTCGATCCACGATCTTTTGGACCCAATGGTAGCAGCACAGAATGTACTTGATCCACTGATGTGACTTCAATTCTATCGCTTGAGCAATGGCGTCAGTTCTGTTGCAGTATAACAAGATGGGGCCATCAAGGGAGGGTGCCACTTCGAGCTTATTGATGATCTTTCATAACCACATAACTTCCGTTGCAGCATCTGATACTGTGATATATTTCACCTCGCAAGTAGAGTTAGCCACAATATGTCGCTTGGAACACTTTTAGTAGATTGCTCCACTATTCAGGATATAAATATATCCTGACACGCTCTTGCTATCGTCATGATTCGACTGAAAATTGAAGTCTATAAACTCCATAAGTTTTAAGTCAAATTCTCCATATATAAGCCACTGGTCTTTAGAATTTTTTAAATACTTAAGAATGGTCTTTACGACCTTCTAGTGTTCTCACCTAGATTGGACTGGTATCTACTCACTACCCCTAGTGAGTATGACACATTCGGTCGCATACATGTCATGGCGTACATAATAAATCTCACAGCAAAAGCATATGGAATTCTACTCATACGCTCTCTCTCTTGAGGGTTATCGGACAATCACTCTTCGAGAGAAAATTTTTTTGGCCTAATGAAAGATATCCTTTCTTGGAATTCTCCATGCTAACCTTTTCAAAATAGAACTAATTACATTGATTGGGATAATCTAAGCAACTTTTTAGATCTATCTCTATAGATCTTTATCCCAAGGATGTAGGATGCTTCTCTGAAGTTTTTTATGGAGAATTGTGATGACAATCAAATATTTATTCCTTGTAATGCGAAAATATCATTTTTGATTAAGAGAATGTCATCTACATACAAAATAAGAAATACTATTACTGAGTTATTAACCCACTTGTATATGCAGGATTTTTCTCCATTCTTAATGAAGCCATATATTCTGATCACTTTATCAAAATACATGTTCCAACTCCGAGTGCCTGTTTAAGTCCGTAAATAGACCTCTGAAGTTTGCATACTTTAGACTCATTTGTAAATATGAAACCTTCAGATTATATCATATGCACCTCTTTTTCTAGCTCTCCATTTAGGAAGGCTATTTTCACATCTATTTGCTAGATTTCATAGTCCAAATATGCTGCTATCACAAGCATAATCCGAATGAACTTGAGCATTGCCATAGGAGAAAATATCTTATCATAGTCAATACCATAATACTGACAGTAATCTTTGGCAACTAGATAAATTTTATAGGTCTCCACCTTCCCATCTATGCCCTTCTTCCTTTTGAAGATCCACTTACACCCTATGGGTTTTACCTTTTCAGGTGGGTCAACCAATGTCCATACATTATTGACCTTCATGGACTCCATTATGAATTTCATGACTTCTAGCCACTAATCAGAGTCAGACCTCTACATTGTATCAATATAAATTATCAGATCCTCATTGTTCTCATCGAGTTCAATTGGATCACCGTCCCAGATCAAAAAATCATAGTATCTATCCAGTTGACGTGGTGCTCTACCGGATCTTCTTAAAGATGTTTCTACAATAGGTTCTGAATTTGACATAATCAAGTCTGACTCTATGGGTTTACTAGATTATGTCAGTTCTTCTACTGATCGAGCTTCATCAAGTTCAATCTTTGAGACATTAGTTCATTTTTCAAGGAACTCCTTGTCTAGAATGTTTGTCCTATTGCTGACGAACACCTTCTGTTCATCAGCAAGGTAGAAGTAATATCTCTTGATCTCTTTTGGGTACCTTACAAATAGACACTTGTTAGACCTAGGTCCAAGCTTGTTAGTTTTTAAATATTTGACATAAGCAAGATATCCCCAAATCCTAAGGTGAGAGAGTACTGGCTTACATCCTGTCTGAAGGAAAAACTGACTTTTTCCTTGTAGGATCTTCCAAATCTAATGAGATCTGGGATGAAATATTTCAAAAAAAAATTATCCTATGATATTTTAGATCTAAAATTTATTAGATCTAATTCTTATTATCTAATATTAAATCTAAAATTAAATTTAAAAATATGAGAAATAGAGAAATACCTCTAGGGTAACTAGATTACCCTGTAGATGATCGCAGTAATGCCCGAGGTTCTAAAATAGTCATGCAGTCATCTAGCCTCTACCAGTATCCACTCAAGCAAGATCTGGATCACCTTCTCCTTGCAAATCTTTGCTCCAAAAATCAGATCTAGATCTGATCTGAAAGATCTTCTGAAGCTGGAGCAGCAGCTTCTCGATAAATCTCTGTAGCCTTCTAATCAAGAAGCCACCACGCCTTGGACAAGCACTAGATGGATGCCCAACCTCTTGAACGTGAAGAGGGAAGGGAAAGGAGCAGAGGGGGTATATATAAGTGGAGAGGATTCAGACTTTTGTTGGTTATTGCGTAGAGTCTCTAAACCCTAGGCGCAGACAGGGTTTAAATAGACCTTGCTGCACCATGCAGTACCACATCATTCGACCAATCAAAAAATTCTAATTAATTTTAGAAAAATTTTAATTGGTGGAGTGATATCATCTGATCATATCAGATAAGAATCTTCACAATCCCTCCTACTGTTGGTGCCAACACTGGATAAGCACAGTGAGATTTGCGCCCTACAGTCCAAGTTGATCAAGGGATCAGAGTCCTCATCTCATGGGACTCTATCCTTATCCACTTGGGGTGCATGCCCAATTTGAATATGGCACCCACTTTGAGGCCTAATTTAGCAGGTGGACACTCCATAAAAAAATTTCCAATGACCTCTTGCCAAGTGGCCTTCAGTCCAAGGTCCATGGGTCAACATTTGACCAATGTCCTAAAATGAAAATGGCAGGTGACAGGAATTAGTAGTTGTTGTCATAAATTCATCTCATAAATTTAGACAAATACTTTTTGAGCTGAATTGGCTTCAGTCAGACTATCAGAAACCTTCTCAAGGTTCTCTGGGTGAGTCAAATCACATTTGGCTTAGTCGAGATAGAAAAGATAACACGAGGAGAAAGTTAGGCTCAATCATATGCTAGCACGATTTTCTTGAACCTAATTGGATCTAATCCAAATCAATCGAACTGGGCTAGCTCAATTGATGACATCCAGACCCTAACTCTTGTTTGTATGACCTAGTTAGATTCATTTCCGTATGGTAATGAGACATGTCATGATCTTATCATTGACATCATCGAAACTCCTTTCAATGGCCCAGAACTCTTCTGATTCAGATAATTAGAATGATCGATCATCAAGATCATTCTAATTGCTCTCAAAATCTATCAGTGACACCTAGCAGTATATGGTGGCAACCCATCAAAAATGAAGATGAATCTCTTGGTGCAGCTACCTGTGTGATTGAGTTCCTCTATCATGAGTCCTGACTGAATTAGGGTTAAGGTGAACTCGTCAAACCCAATATCAGTCATATGAATCAATTGATTGATCCAAGTCCGATGTGAAACCCCAATAAAAAACTCTTTTTCATTATTTCACTCTGCCATGGCCATAGGCTTAAGGACTCGATCTTTCAATCATTATAGGACTACCCTCTCATCTACCGAGGTTGATAGATCCCTTCTTGGTGCGATCTGGTTCCTACAATGAATATGCTACAGCCAACATACACCTCAGAATTTTGAATGGTTAGAAGATCGAGTTAGGATGTAGTCAAACTATAACACACTCAAGGTGAACTGTTGATGTACCTCAAGTCAAAGAACTAGATACACAGCTGCAGCATCGAGCTAGTCATCGACGAGAAGGTAGACTTCCTTATGACTGCTCGAGGTGGTCACGCTCAGTACTCTCATTCTCAACAAATACCTGTACTCTCGCTTTGATGTCTCCACATCGTAGACTCAAGACACATCTATCCTAAGAAAGCGATCGTACACTAACCTTCCAGATCGATCACCATCCTCATGATGATCCTATGGTTAGGAGCTGTTTATGAGTTAGTTATGTAAATTCATACCTTAAATTTTCAACTCTTGAAAATATGAATTAATATTTTACTAACTCAAAGGATGTATCACAGACATAATGTATACAATGTGATAGTAGAATAACCCTTTTATTCATTTATAGTCAAAATTATAAATTTATCCTTATATTTGTATAAGAATGTATCAGCCAATCTGAAATCTAGGGCACACATCTAACAAACTCCCACTTGACCTAATGCCAATTGGCTACATATCTAAGTCCCATCTTCTCAAGGTGGGCTTCGATCTTCTACTGGCCTAATGGCTTTATCAGTAGATCTGCCACATTGTTTGTAGAGTCGACTTTCTTAACCTCGACATAATCTTTTTTGAGGTAATCACGGATCAGATGGAATCATCGCTCGATATGCTTGGACTTCTGATGAGATCTTGGCTCCTTAGCTAGGACTATGGCACCATTATTGTCACAAAAGAGGGATGGCATCCGATGACATCACTTTAAGCTCTGCGGCAAACTTCTTATACCAGAATGCCTCCTTCACAGCTTCGGTGCAGCAATATACTCTGCCTCCATGGTGGAATCAGCAATCACCATCTGCTTGGAACTCTTCCAGCTAACTACACCACCATTGCAAATGAACAGACTTTCAGATGTCAACATTCGATCATCTATATCAGACATAAAGTTTGAGTCTGTAAATCCCTGAACCTAGAGTTCTCCATTCTCAAAGACTAGAAACATATCCTCAGTACTTGTCAAGTACGTAAGGATACATTTCACAGAAGTCTAATGCTCTTCACCTGGATTCGACTGATATCTGCTTGTGACACTCACAGCATGGGCTATATCAGGTCGTGTACATAGCATGGCATACATGAGGCTTCCTATTGCCGAAGCATAAGGGATCTTGCTCATGCATTCAATCTCCTCAGGTGTGCTAGGGCACATCTTCTTGGAGAGATGAATGCCATATCTAAAAGGTACTAAACCTCTTTTGGAGTTTTCCATGCTAAACCTTTTTAGCACCTCCTCTATGTACATCTTCTGTAAGAGTCCCAGCATCCTATTTGGTCTATCTCTATAGACCTTAATACCTAGTATAAAGGATGCCTCTCCTAGATCTTTCATAGAGAACTCCTTAGACACCATATTTTGACTGAGGTCAACATGAAAATATCATTTTCAATTAGGAGGATGTCATCTACGTACAGTACGAGGAAGACAACTGCGCTCCTACTGACCTTCTTGAACACACATTGTTCCTCCTCGTTCTTGATGAAACCAAATATTTTGATCACATCATTGAAATGAGTATTCCAACTCCGAGATGCTTGCTTAAGTCCATAAATGGATCTTTGCAGCTTGTAGATCTTGTGATCATCATCACTGGATGTGAAACCAAGCGACTGTTCCATATAGATATCTTCCTCAAGATATCCATTTAGGAACGCCATTTTCACGTCCATCTGTTATATTTCATAATCGAAATAGGCTGCAATAGCAAGCAATGTGCAGATGGATTTTAGCATGGCTACGGACGAAAAGGTATCCTGATAGTCATGTCTTCCCATCTGCACCTATCTTTCTCTTGAAGATCCATTTACACCTAATAGGTACAATATCTTCAGGTAGATCTACTAAGGTCCAGACTTGGTTTGAGTGTATCGAGTCAATTTCTGATCTCATTGCCTCTAACCATTTCTCGGAGTCGATATCTGATATCGCCTCGTCATAGGTCTTGGGGTCATCACCATGAGTCCCATTTCTCGTGAGGAACATTTCTTCTACTTCCTCTTGTATAGTACCTAAGTACCTTTCAGGAGAATAAAAAATCCTAATCGATCTATGAGGTGGAAGAGGTTGTGCTAGGACTGGTTCTAATTGATTGAGTTCCTCAGGTTCTTTAGCTCGTTGCTCTTGGGAGACATTCTCCTTGAGCTAAATTATTCTTTCGATGCCACCATCTTGAATAAAATATTTTTTAAAAAAAATAGCATGTCGATTCACAATCACATTGTGATCTTTCGAAATATAGAAATAGTATCCTAATGACTCTTTAGGATATCCTATGAACCGAGCTCTAAAAGATCTGAACTCTAACTTGTCCGCCTACTGTCTCTTGACATGAGCCGAACAACCCTAAATTCTGAGATGACTCAGACTTGGCTTCTTACCATGCCATATCTCATACGGTGTGGTAGGAATGGTTTTAGAGAGAATCTTATTCAATACGTATATTGCTGTCATGAGACAATGTCCCCAAAGAAACTCAGGGAGGTCCGTGAAGCTCATTATGGAACGGACCATATCTAATAGGGTCCGGTTCCTCCATTCTGAAATCCCATTAAGTTGTGGCATTCCAGGTGGAGTCTATTGAGAGACTATGCCATTGTCCTTAAGATAGTCTAGGAACTCCCGACTAAGGTATTCACCTCCTCGATCTGATCGAAGAACCTTAATGGGCTTTCTTGTTTATTTTTCTACCTCATGTCTGAATTCTTTGAACTTTTTAAAGGCTTCAGATTTGTGTTTCATTAGAAATACATATCCATACCTAGACATATCATCGGTGAAGGTAATGAAGTAGACATAGTTGCCTTTAGCCGGCACATCAAATGAGCCGCACACATCTGTATGTACTAGGGCAAGTTGGTCTGAGGCCCTTTCTCCATGTCCTGTAAAAGGGAGCTTGGTCATTTTGCCTTGAAGATATGATTCACAAATTGGATATGACTCGAAAGTCAACAGACTCAATAGCCTGGATTTCTCCAATTTGTTAATCCTGTCTTCCACTATATGACCTAGCCTTAGGTGCCACAGATACCTATCATTTAGACTATCTCTAGGCCTTTTAATTCCCATGGAATTCATATTTTGCTCGATATGAAATACAGATACATCAATATGTAGCTGATAGAGACCATTAATAAGAAAATCATTTGCAACTTTATTATTTTCATAAAATATGTTACAATGATTCTTATGAAAGCTAATCACATAGCCTTCTTGTGCTAAACATGAAACAGAAATCAAATTCCTGCTTGCTGCAGGCACATAATAACAATCTCTAAGAACTAAATCTAATCCTAACGGTAATCGCAGAGGGTAGGTTCTCACAGCCACAACAGCAACTCTTGCTCCGTTCCCGATGCATAGGATCATATCCCCATCCCTCAGCCTCCTGCTCTCCTTAAGACCCTGCACAGAAGTAAATAAATGAGCACTAGAACCAGAGTCAAGTACCCAACTGGATGTAGAGAAAATCATAAGATTAGATTCTATAACGAGCATACCTTCAGAAGGACCATCTTTTTTGTTCTTCAGGGTGGTCAGGTACTGAGGACAGTTCTGCTTCCAATGGCCGTCTGAATTGCAGTGGAAACATTTTTTCTTTTCAGCAGCCTTCTTCTTTGGTTCCATCTTCTTCTTCTTCCCATCCACCTTCTACTTCTTCGCAAACTTCTTCTTCTTTCCAAAAGACTTTATCTTGGAAGAAGTTCGCTCCACAGTAAGGACTGAGCCTTTTGAACCCTTCAAAGAAAGCTCAGCCGTAACCAACATGTTCATTAACTCAGCCAAGGTACACTGCATCTTATGCATATGGAAGTTCATGATGAACTGACCATATGCATCAGACAAGGGTTGAAGGATCACATCAATCTAAAAATTCCAGTCTAAGATGGCATTGAGCTTCTCAAGCTCCTCAAGGTCCTTGATCATTGACAAACAATGATCTTGGACTGACTGCCCATCACGTATTTTAGTCTTAAAAAGTCTTTGGCAGACTTGATACTTGGCTGCGTGACTTTGTTCACCAAACAACTCTTGTAGGTGAGCCAACATTTGGTGGGTAGTCATAATGTTCTCATACTGGCATTGCAAGTCATCAGACATGACACCCAACATGTAGTACCTGACTTTGTTATCATCATCCATCCACTTTTCCAGAGACGCTCTATGTTCAGCAGTCAGACGTGCTGGTATGGCAGGTGGGTCCTGGTCCAAGACATGGGTCAGTTTCTCCGAACTCAGAATAATTCTATAGTTTCTCAACCAGTCCTTGAAATTAGGTCCAGTCAATCTGTGGGTGTGTAGTATTTTGGTCAGGGGGTTGGACGCAGACATGTTTCCTGTAGAGAGTCAAGAGTTTCTAGTTAGATTTTGTAATCAGACTTAACCAATTTGTTTAGAAATTTTATTTTTAAATAAATTAGGCTCTCACTATTTTCTCAGATCCCTATACTCTCTAGGTAGAGATGTGAAAATCTCCATGATTAGTGATTTCTAGTGGATGGTGCGATCTCACCGACTGGCTCACCACCTCATCTAATAGTTATTGATAATGGGTCAACCGATGAGTAGACAACTCTTGTCCAATGATTCTCTAATCATGGTGCACCCAAAACTTGATCTCTAATTCATGAATCTCATCGTGCTCAGAATATTACTCCAATCCTTAGTTAAGTCAGACCCACCATTTGCACGAACTAGATTCTTGATTGGGTCCCTCACCGTATCTGAAATATTGAGCAGAATCAATCCTCTAATCCGTAGCATCTAATGCCTAATAGATATGCTTGTGTCTTTCTGGTGCAACTGAGCCACTGTAACTAGCCATGAACAATCAAACCCGAGAAGGGTCCACACATCCACAATAGTGGAAGATCTTAGACTTAATATTTTTTTAGGGAGATTTGATTTAGGTCTCATTAAACTTGACTTGACATAGTCATAACAATTATGACTAACCTAGTGACATGGGCTAGCTCGAATTGTTAGCCACTTCAAATCAAAATTGGGTCGACACATATGGCCAGGTAAGTGAGACCGGTGGGAGGGATATGCCATTAACTTGACAAGAACACATTCGAGTCGAGTAGCTCCCAATTAAAAATCAGTCGGTCGCATCTGCCCAACTTACCTTAGACACCAAATTATCGAACCAGAACTAATTGGATTAGTCTACAATCTAGGCTCTAACCACTGAGCCAAATTAGGTCTTAACTTGATTGAGTCATATCTAAATGTGATTCAACCTTGACCTAAACTTAATCCTATTAGGCTGGTCAATTATTAGCTTTCATGATCCCACCTAATCAACTTTTGATTTGGTTTGATCAACCGCTAGACCTAATTGAGCTACCCAAGTCCGAACCCAATTTTATAAAAATGACTTATATCTGAAATTCTTAATTTTAGATCTAATTTAATTTCATAAGCTTAATTTATTAATTAAGTCTTTGGTTCATAAATAAAACATGTAAATAAATCTTAGGATTTCAGGACCTAGAGTTTTGCAGAAAAGTAAATTTTGATTTCTGATTAAGGATGAACGCGCAGCACCCCTACATGCCATAAGAACACCCCATTGAATGGGAGGAGAGGATCTTAAACCCTACTTTATTCTTATGATCGGACGGTCATGAGGAACACCATAATCAGAAATATTAATTTAACTACAAAATTAGTTAGATCTAAGTTATATATCACATATATAATTTTAGATCTAACTTATACATATTTTGCATACATCTCATGTATTAAAATTTGATCTAATTAGCATGCTTTCAGATCTCATACATCACATATAACATCTAAAAAATAAGATTTAAATTAAACTATTCAATATAAAATCTATTCTAGACAGTTACTAGAACAATTCTACAACTAGTCTAGGCATGCAACAGATCAATCTTATGTATTAATTAAAATTTTATTTTTTATTTTCTAATCTGAATATAATATTTATAACATCAAAAAAATAAAGAATAAATTAAATCTAATTTATATTTTAATCATATTAAAATATAAAACTATAAGACTATTCATAGATCAAACTACTCCTAGTCTAGTCATGCATCTTATACATGTTAGATCTACTTAGATTTAATTTTAAATTTTTTTTATTTTAGATCCTATCATATCTGATGTGACATCTAAAATCTATTAATATCAAATAAATAAAAATAAAAATTAGATCTAAATTAGATCTGAAATAAAGCCATCAATCTGGCTCTGATACCAGTTGAAGGAAAAACCGATTTTTTCCTTGTAGGATCTTTCAGATCTAATAAGATCTGGGATAGAATATTTTAAAAAAAAAACATCTTACAATATTTTAGATCTAAAATCTATTAGATCTAATTCCTATTATCTGATATTAAATCTATAATTAAATCTAAAAATATGAGGAATAGAGAAATACCTCTAGGGTAACTACATTACCCTGTAGATGATCGCAGCAATGCCCGAGGTTCTAAAATAGCCACGCAGTCATTTGGCCTCTATTGATATCTACTTAAGTAGGATCTAGATCATCTTCTCCTCATGAATCTTTGCTCCAAAAATTAGATCTGGATCTGATCTGGAAGATCTTCAAAGATCTTCTGAAGCTGGGGTAGCAGCTTCTCGACAAATCTCTGTAGCCTTCTAATCAGGAAGCCACCACGCCTTGGACAAGCACTAGATGGATGCCCAACCTCTTAGACATGAAGAGGGGAGGGAAAGGAGTAGAGGGGGCATGGAGAAGTTGAGAGAATTCAGGCTTTTGTTGGTTATTGTGTAGAGTCTCTAAACCTTAGGTGCAGATAGGGTTTAAATAGACCCTGCTGCGCCATGCAGCGCCACATCATTCAACCAATCAAAAAATTCCAATTAATTATGAAAAAATTTTGATTGGTGGAGTGTTGTCATTTGATCATATTAGATAAGAATCCCCACAATCCCTCCTACTATTAGCACCAACACTAGATAAGCACAGTGAGATTTGCGCCCCATAGTCCAAGTTGATCATGGGATCAGAGTCCTCATCTCATAGGACTCTATCCTTATCCACTTGGGGCGCACGCCCAATCTAAATATGGCACCCACTTTGAGGCCCAATTTAGTAAGTGGACACTCCACAAAAAATCTCCAATGACCTCTTGCCAAGTGGCCTTCAGTCTAAGGTCCATGGGTCAACATTTGACCAATGTCCTAAAATAAAAATGGCAGGTGACAGGAATTAGCAGGTGTTGTCTTAAATTCATCTGATGAATTAAGACAAATCCTTTTTGAGCTAGATTGGCTCCAATCAGACTATGAGAAACCTTCTCAAGATTCTCTAGGTGAGTCAAATCACATTTGGCTCAGTCGAGATAGAAAAGATTACACGAGGAGAAAGTTAGGCTCAATCATGTGCTAGCATAATTTTCTTGAACCTAATTGGATCTAATCCAAATCAATCGAATTGGACTAGCTCAATTGATGATATTTAGACCCTAACTCTTGTTTGTGTGACTCAGTTAGATTTATTTCCATATGGTAATGAGACATGTCATGATCTCATCATCGACATCATCGAAACTCATTTCAATGGACTAGAACTCTTCTGATTCAGACAATTAGAATGATCGATCATCAAGATCATTCTAATTGCTTCCAAAATCTACCAGTGACACCTAGCAGTATATGATGACAACCCATCAGAAATGAAGATGAACCTCTTGGTGCAGCTACCTGTGTGATTGAGTTCCTTATCATGAGTTCCGACAGAATTAGGGTTAAGGTGAACTCGTCAAACCCAATATCAGTCATATGAATCAATCGATTGATCCGAGTTCGATGTGAAATCCTAATAAAAACTCTTTTCCATTATTTCACTCTGCCATGGCCATGGGCTTAAGGACTCGATCTTTCGATCATCATAGGACTACTCCTCTCATCTACCGAGGTTGATAAATCCCTTCTTAGTGCGATCTAGTTCCTATAATGAATATGCTACAGCCAATATACACATCAGAATTTGAATGGCTAGGAGATCGAGTTATGGTATAGTCAAACAATAACACACTCAAGGTGAACTATCGATGTACGTTAGGTCAAAGAACTAGACAAACAGCTGCAGCATCGAGCTAGTCATCGACGAGAAAGTAGACTTCCTTATGACTGCTCGAGGTGGTCATGCTCAGTACTCTCATTCTCAATGAATACCTGTACTGTCACTCTGATATCTCCATACCATAGACTCAAGACATATCTACCCTAAGAAAATGATCGTACACCAACCTTTCGGATCGATCACCATTCTCGTGATGATCCTATGGTCAGGAGCTGTTTATGAGTTAGTTATGTAAATTCATGTCTTAAATTTTTAACTCTTGAAAATATGAATTAATATTTTTACTAACTCAAAGGATATATCATAGACATAATGTACACAATGTGATAGTAGAATAACCCTTTTATTCATTTATAGTCAAAATTATAAATTTGCCCTTATATTTGTATGGGAATGTGTAAGCCAATCTAGCATCTAGGGCACACATCTAACACTGTCCATATCTCATTTCATATTTTACTAACAAACTTACTTGAAATTTTATTTAAAATATAACAAGCTGACTCGAGTGCACATCTCCAAAAGGAGATTGACAAACTTGTAAAGCCCATCATAGATCGAGCCATATCCAACAGGGTTCGATTCTTCCTTTCCAACACACCATTATGCTATGGTGTTCCAGGAGGGATTAATTGCAAGAGAATCTCATTCTTTTCTAAGTACGTCAAAAACTCATCGGAGAGGTATTCTCCTCCTCGATCGGATCGAAGAGTTTTAATATTTTTTTCAGTTTATTTTTCTACTTCATTACAAAATTATTTGAATATTTTAAATGATTCTGACTTATGTGTCATTAAATAGATATGCCCACACCTCGATAGATCATCTATAAATATAATGAAATAATAATATCCACCTCTGACACTGGTGTTCATCGATCCACATACATTAGTATGTATCAGATCTAAAACTTAACTGGCTCAGTCATCTTTTCTAGTAAAAGATAACTTGATTATTTTTTCAAGAAGACAAGACTCACAGGTTGGAAGTGATTCACAATCATTGACTTTAAGGATTCCCTCTTGTATCAATCTGTTTATTTTATTTTTGTTAACATGACCTAACCTACAGTGCCTAAGGTAGATATCAGAGACATCACTAATTCTGGGGTGTTTGCTAGATGTGTACATTACACTAACAGGTTGTGACAATATGTAAATATCATTGTTCAGTTGTCCATTCATCACATTAACAGCATTCATAGTGATATTAAAATTATCTCTTTTTATTAAAATTTTATAACTGTACATGGCCAAGAGGCCTATAGAAATAATGTTCAATAAAAAAGGACAAAAGTGAAATATTCACTAAGAACAATTACATTCGACTTGAATACAAGCTTAATAATCCCTAACCTAGAGCTGGAGTTGATCTTTCATCTCCAACATTAAGGAATCTTTCGCTTTCTTCAAATCTCCTATTGACCTGCAGACCCTGTAATGAATTGTAAATATTAAAAGAGCTTCTAGTATCTAATACCCAAGAGTAGAATCACAAATTGAGAAATTACAAGGTGTTATCATATAATTACCTTGTCCTTGTCCAACAATAACTTGCTTCTTTATTGATCTGTTCTGATCTAGGAAGACAATATACTAGGGATAGTTTCTCTTTCAGTGTCCCTGCTTCTTATAGTAGAAGCATTCTGCCTAACTCTAATCAGACTTGAGTTTCTTGGTCTGACATGGCTTGGGTATCCCAGCACTTTGCATCCTTTTTTTGTTCTTCTTATTCTTCTTCTCCTTCTTAAAGGATTGATGTTCAGAAGAAGACCCTCCCATAACATTCACCGACTTCTTATGGAGTGGGTGATCCTTCTCAAAGTTCTGCAACAACCCCAGCAAATCATGGTAGTTGATTGTAGGCTTTTTCATTCGAAAATGAGTAAGAAAAGGGTGGTAGGATTTGGGCAGAGAGTTCAAAATGGCATCTTTTTCCAACTGCTCATGCAGAAAAAAGTCAAGCTTGCCTAAGCACTCAATCATCTCCATCATGTATAGTATATGATCGATGACTAATGCTCCTTCTCTCATTCGAGCATTGAAGATGGCATAAGTAATCTTGTACCTCTCAACATCATCGGATGTGCCAAAAGACACGTTCAATATTTACAACATGTTCTGTGGCTGAGCATTCTGGAAATGATGGCTGAACTCATCATTCATTGCTGCAACATTATACAACGAATCATAGTTCAATCGTTGAGCTACTTCTGATAAGTGTCTCTAACCGTACTATGTGCGTTCGGAACTGGCTCCTCAGGTGCCTGATCTGTCAACACATACAAGATCCATTCATGTTTTAAGACTATTTTGAGCTTTTAATACCAGCTATCAAAATTTGATCCCATCAATTTATCACTATCTAATAGTGATTGGAGAGATAAGGTAGTGGCCATAACTGCAAAAAAAAAATCAAGACCTAATTAGTATATGAATTGATTAATCCTAAAGACATAGATTTTAGTCAAAAGGTTCTCTCACTATTTTATTCAAATTGATAGACTTAACCTCCAATTCAAAAAATAACACTAATTCTTTTGTGGATATTAGAATCCACATGGGCTACACATGGGCCCGAGTGTGGCTCGGCCAACCCCTGTGCACCCATGGATAGGTTCTTAACTAATTATTTCACTAAATAATTTCTAGCATTCAATTTTGCCTCAGACACCTTTTTAACAAGCATGTGGTGCCTCCACTAGAAGTTCTGATTAGGTCCAACTATTAACATACCAAAATTTAGTGTATCTAACAAATGAGTGACCAAGCTTGAGTGTGACTCGGCCAACCTGACCATCATCAGAAGACACAACTAAATCAATATATTATGAGTGATAATTCTGACAGCTAGATGAGCACCAAGCGTGTGGCACCTTCAATGATCATCGAAACGATTGGACTCATTATCATCCAACTTAATGGGAGGCTTTGATTTAGTTATCATCATAACTATTTTATTTTTAGGGACCTAACAATTTTAGAGAATTTAATTAGTTGAATTAAGAGATGAGAAAAGACTTGACCAGTTAATCTTAATCCTCCTACTGACTTCACCAAGTCAGATTAAAGAAGATTAGGCATAAGCTGATCCAGCCAACCAGTCATAAATCCTTCCACTGACTTCACCAAACCAGTCATAAATCCTTCCACTAAGGGCACCTAAATCAGTCATATTGATTTTCTAGTTAGCATGAGTCAAGCCCAATTATTAAGTGATCTAATCAAAATATGATTCACCATATTGGTCAGATAAGTAAGACCAATTGGAGGGATATGCTATTAACTTAATATAGACTCAATCTATGTGAGTAGCTCTCAATTAGTGACCATTGATCAAAGTTGTCATACTTACCTTAGACACCAACTGGTTAGTCATTTTCAATTTGATCAACTTACAGACTTGGGTTCGACCATAGAGCTATGATCAAGATCCATATTAGTCTAATCAAAGATATGGACTTGACCAACTACAACTATTGAAATTGATCAAGAGAAGAAATTGATCCAATCAGAATTAATCTTTAATTAGATTTAATCAATTACTAACATGGTCCATTATCAATGATTTCTAACCCTAGGTCTAATCCAGTTAAATAGATTTGACTCGAGCTAACCCATTAACTCATGAATTATGAAATTAATATCTTAGTTTATTGATTCTCAAATCTAGATCACTTAATTCTCAATTAAGTTTGGACTAACATGAGTTTGGATTCGATGTTTGAAAATAATTTTTAATTTTATAAAATATTTTGACAATCAATAATTTAATGATTAAAATCTTAATTTTAGATCTGATATATATTATTTCAGATCTAAAATAAAATTTTAAAATTTTTTTCATCATTCATCATCATGAAAAAGATTTTGTAGCACCCTACACATCATAGGAGATCCCGTCGAATGGATAAATAGTGTTACAAAATCCTGATTTCTCCTATGATCGGATAGCTATAAGGATCTATCCAATTAGTTTACTATACTATTCAAATTTTAATTTAATTATTTAGATCTAATCAAAATAATTAAAATCAGATTTTATAAGAATCAGCACAAACTAGGATAATTTTTGCACTGTAGAGGATAAACCTTACAATAGGACAACCTTATACCCATTTGTGTGATAAGATCTATAACTAATTTTAGATCTAAATATTATATATCATATTTAATATAAATTAAATTATATATCTAAATGTAAATAATATCATATAATATAAAATCTGGTTTTGATACCATTTGAAGGGAAAATGGATAGTTCAAACTATGTATTTTTAAAATTTTTCAACAAAAAAATAAAAGATTAAATATTCTAATCTTCTAAATATATCTTAAATTATATTTAAAGTACTATTAAAAATCTATGATATGAAAAATTTATATATAAAATCTGATATAAAATAAAAACTGTATAGATCATATCAATGCCCTGAAGCTAATCTAACCTTTAGATCACATCGATTAAGCTCAAAACTCATCACCTTATTATGGGTCAATGATCTCTGCTACTAATAGGTATGGTATAAAGCTCTTACAAATATTGAGTAGCTGCATAGATCATTTAGCCTCTACAGATCTTCCACTCAAAGTCCTGATCTAATCTTTCTTCTCGGGAGTACTAGCTCGCATCGAAGGCTCTAAATGGCTGATACAAGCTTATTTTTTCAGATCTTCTGGACTACTCTAGATCAAAAGATAAAGTTTTAGAGAAGGTAGTGGTGTGGGAGATTGAACAAGACTCACTCTTATATTTTTTTTCTCTCATAAAATCTAAAATTGAAACCCTAGAACCCACCCTACACCTCACACCCAAGAAGAAGATCACTTCCTCTATTTCTCATGCACAGAAGCCCGACCCACTCTTAGGTTTTCACACCCCAACTCAGAGATTTCTCACACCAAAAATCTCTCTTTTTAGTTGCACAAAATTGATCCCTTCCTAAGGGTAGCATCCCATGGAAGATAAGGATGATAAAGATATAGTTTCAGTTCAATTTCAAATATTGATTGATCCTTATCACCAATTCAAATCAAATTTGAATCAAATTTTATCTTCTTCTTTAAAACTCAAAAATGTAGCTGAAAAGCATCAAAATGGTACAAAAAATCTCATGCAAAAATACTTTGTGCATGGAGAAAGTTGGTGGCGTGAAGAGAAGAGTCCAACTCAATTTAGACTTTAGGTTTTCATTCAAATTCAAACCCATTTGAATTCAAATTTAAATCAACTAATTTCTAATTCAAAAAGAGATTAGATGTGGGTGTGAAACTGCTTTTAAATATAAGAAAAAAATTACACAAAAAATTTCTCATGTGAAGAAATAGAGGGCGTAGAGAATGGAGGCGCAAGGGATTTGAATTCGAATTGATTTTTCATCCAATTAAGTTCTTAACCCAATCAAATTTGGTTAGATCCAATTGAATCACTAAACTTAATCTAATTAGATAGTAAATAGTTTTGATTAAATTTTAATCAAATCAAAAACTAATCAAGCTCAAGTTCTGTTCAAATCAGAAATCAAACATCCTTAGCGATTAGGTCATCTCATAACCTAATCGGGTTAAACCAAATTGACTCTAATTCAATTAGATTTGATCCAAACCTCAATGCTCAATCAAATTGAACTAATTAGCAATCTAATTACTAATCAATCACTTATAATTCACTAATAATTAGTGAATTAATTTATTACAACTTTTGCATAAGATTAATCATCAATCGAATTGACTGTTTTATCCTAGAATGATTCTTAATCATTGATCAGTCATATGATCAGTTAGAAACTTCTTTTAAGTGTGACCCCATAGGTTCGAACCTAAGCTAGTAGTATAAAAATAATTTTTTTATATCAATCAAAGTGACCATCTAGCAATGATACCCGATGTCCGAATAGGTCAAAAGATTGTAAAGCATCATTCAAGAACTTATTGGCATATGGTTACCGTATAATTCATTCTTTTGACCCAAATACTTAAGATGACCTAAGGTTTAATTATCAATCTTGATATAGTCATCCATATTGTATTTCAATTTTTCAAATCTATCACATGAATTATCCCAATCGAGGTTTTACTGAATTGAAACACATTGATACATTAACTCTTACTTATTCGGATGGGTCAATTCCATATTAACTCACACACCAACTTCGCAAGTACTTAACTGTGCTCAAAAATCTTTTATTACTGAATTAAAAATTCAGATAGTCCAACACTAAAGCACAGTGAGTTGCTTGCAAGTCACTGTGGTGATCTCAGGTCGGAGAGATAGTTATACCCATATCCTTCATGAGCTACTCTTAACAGTAGAGTGTTCAGCAGTTGGTCACGTTCAGTGAGATGTACTCCTACGTCTCACTTGCATACCATGTCAGTATCTCCACACTCTTTGGTTAAGAAGACAACCAATGTACATAACACACAATGACCTACACTTGATGTAGCTATCATCCTAATAATAGTATATCATTTGATCATGAACTTAAAGTTTAAGGACTAAATAATATATCCTCTTATATCAGATTAAATAGTTTTAAGAATTTCATCACATAACAGGAGTTCAAAATAAAATATACATAGGGATGAGAAAACCAAATAATATTTATTAAATCAATAATTCATATACAATTACAATGATAAGCTTAACCATCAACAGACTGACAATTGGCTTTGGAACATAATTCCCAACATTTGCATCCAAACTTGATTTTTTTTGGTTCAAATACTTCTCGAGTGCTTTCAAATGACTTCAAAGCTTATCACAAGGATTAGCTTCTGACAAAAATATTCTTAACCAAGCTTCAAAGACAATAGTCCCATTTTATATTTCAATGTTATGTAATCATCAAAATTATTCTTTGGATCAACAATCTCTCTCTTTTTGAGATGATAAAATATTGAGCATAAAAATAAATAAGTAAAAGTTGAAGAAAATATAATGTATTATTTGTGTTACTTTAAATTTCAGCAAATCATAATAGTATCACAAAGATAAAGCATTCAAGAGAAAAGACACTTCATAATTTTCTAAGAAAATTTCAATATCCCCCTTAATGAAAATATTTAGTTATTTTAGTTGCTCCTCCTTAATTCAATGCTCAATTTAATTTAATTTTGTTTATTCTCGATCTCACTTTTTTTTTTATAATAAAACAAATTTGATACAACTAAATGTAAATCTAATACCACTTAATTTGATACCACTTAACATATATCACCTTATATGAATTAATTAGATCAAGATACCATGCATTAAATCTAATACCATGAGTGAATACATGAATGCTCAAATTACTCTTCCCATGAATGAATGCTCAATTTATTCTCCCCTTTTTTTGAAGGAAAAGAAAGCTTATTTCTAGAGGATAACCAGGGTTGTATCTAAAAATTTTTTATATATTGAACTAAATAAAGATCAAATTTTTATTTGAATTGTAGCGAAAATGGGATCAAATTCTCAAAATCTAGATTCAAACCTCACGTAGGCCTGGATCTACAGGTCCTCTACTTCGCACGCATGCCCAGCTCTGCAAGAAAGTGGGATGAAACTTCAGATTGAAGCACCTTCACAAGGCCACCATGGGAGGGAAGAGAGGCACTAGCGTGATGCCTCACACCAGCAAGGGGACGCCCACATTGGAGCCCACAGCAAGGAGGATGGGCGGCAAGGAGGATGCCCAAGGGTGATGCCCACAAACTCTTTCACGCCTCTCTCTCTCTCTCTCTCTTTCTCTCTTTCTAACAATTTGATTGCTATGATTCATAGAAAGAGATCCTCCTTATTTATAGATGATTTCCCATGACCCATAAAATTAGAACTTCCAATTCAAATAAGCTTTGAATCAGTCAATAACTTATCAAAGAAGGACTCCTACATCAGAAAGGATTGGCACCTAGCTTGACGCCTACTTGCACCCACACCCACACCCATGTGGGATGGCCCACAACCAACACCATACCAGGTACTGGTCACTATAGAGGTGAGAGAGTCTTAGTGAAAATAGACTTTAAGGATCTCATCCAAAATTAGATCAATTCAAATCCAATTTGAAGCTGATTCGAAATAATTTCAGAAGGCTGTCAATCCTAAATTATTTTAGAATTTAGGATCAAGTCTAACTTAAAATTTTGAACCTAATTAAGTCTAATTAAATCAGATCTAATCTAAAATTAATTAGCATTTTAATCCAATCTCTCATACACTCCTTGGATCATTGATCAAAAACTGTTCATCCTCGGGATTGAACCTGAATCTCATGTGTAGTATAAGCTAGACATAGTCAACTCTTCATTCTCATTTCACCCATAACTTAATTCTTAATCAAATTAGTTTATATATTCAATCAAGTCAAATACTTAAAAATTAGATATATAAACATAGGCCAATACTTTTTTACGTCACTTTACTTTTATGCGTAACTCTATAGGTTTGAATACTATGCCGGTAGCACAGAAACTGTTTCCTATACTAATCGAAGCTACCATCTAGCAATATTTTTTGATATCTAGATAGGTTGAATAATCACAAAAGAATATTCCAGAACCTATGCATATAGTTACTGCATAATTCATTCCTTTAATCCTGAATGCTCTAGAATGATCTAGGGTTAACTGTCTACCCTAACAAAATCATCCACAATGTATTGCAACCTTTCAAATCCATCTCATGGATTATCCTAGCCAAAGTTTTACTAAATTGAAATACAGCAATACATCAACTCCTATAATCCAGAGGGATCAATTCCATCTTGATCTACACACAGACTTCGTAAGTGCTTGACTATATCCAGTAGCCTTCCACCACTGCAATAGAAATCCAGATAGTCCAGCACCAAAGCACAATAAGTTGCTTGCAAGTGACTACGATGATCTCAGGTTTGTGGGACACTTACATCCATACGCTTCATGAGCAGCTCTTGACAGCGGAGTACTTAGCAGATGAGTCACTTGTTTAGTGATAATGTACTCCTATATCTCACCTGTATGTCATACCAGTATCATCATACTCTTTGATTAAAAGGACAACCAACTCATACGGCACACAACGATCTCCACTCAATAAACATCATCATCCTGTAATGAAGTATCATTTGGTCATGACTATATTTAAGAACTATATGATAAATCCTCTTTTATCAATTTCTATCATAGTTTTAAGGACTTCATCACAACACAAGAGTCCTACAAGGAAGATGCAACATTATGATGAATAATACCAAAATAACTTTTATTTATCAATAAATAATTCATACACAAAAAGAACACAATCATCATACAATTGGTTTTAGGATATATTTTCGAACAACTCTCACTTGGACTAAAGTCAATCGGAGCAGTATCTTATATCCCTCTTTCATTTGAAATCATCGAACTCTTTGATCCTAAGAGCTTTAGTGAAAAGGTCGGCTAGGTTCTCTTTTCTGTCGATTTTTTGAAGCTCGACATCATCTCGATCCACGATCTCTCATACTAGGTGATAGCAGTACAGAAATACTTGGTGTACTGGCGTGACTTTGATTCTTTCACCTGAGCTATGGCTCCCGTGCTATCACAATACAGCAGGACAGGACCATCAATAGAAGGTGTAACTTCAAGCTCCATGATGAATTTTTTTAACCACATCACCTCCTTTGTAGCATCCGATGTAGTAATATATTATGCTTCGCATATGAAATTAGCCATAGTATGTTGCTTGAAACTCTTTCAACAAATAGCTCCTCCATTCAAGGTAAATACATAGCCCAATATACTTTTGTTGTCATTACTATCTAACTAAAAACTAGAATTAATATATCCCATAAGTTTTAGATCAATGTCTCCATAGATAAGCCATTGGTCTTTAGTATTTCTTAAATACTTAAGGATTATTTTCATAACCTTCAAATAGTTTTCATCTGAATCAGACTGGCACCTACTCACTATCCCTAGTGAATAGACCACATCCGGTCTTATACATATCATGACGTACATGATAGATTCTACTATCGAAGCATATGATATTCTACTCATACACTCTCTTCTAAGGGATTATCGGACAATCCTTCTTGGAGAGAGTAATTTTATGATCTATTGGAAGATAGCCTTTCTTCAAATTCTCTATGTTAAACTATTTCAACATGGTATCAATGTACGTGGATTGGGATAATTCAAACAACCTTCTAGATCTATCCCTATAGATCTTCATCCCTAGGATGTAGGATGCTTCTCTCAAATCCTTCATGGAGAGCTGTGATGATAACCAAAGCTTCATACTCTATAAAATTGGAATGTCATTTTCTATTAACAATATGTCATCTACGTACAATACAAAAAAGATGACTATAGAATCAGTAGCCCACTTGTAGATGCAAGGCTCTTCTCCATTCCTAACGAAGCCATACATTTTGATCACTTTATCAAAATGTAAGTTCCAACTCTTATATGCCTACTTAAATCCATAAATGGGTCTATTTAGCTTGCACACTTTAGACTCATTGTGGATGTGAACCCTTCAGACTGTATCATATATACCTCTTCTTCTAGCTTCCCGTTAAGAATAGCAATTTTAATATCTATTTTTCAGATCTCATAATCTAAGTGTGCAGCTATAGCAAGTATAATCTAGATGGACTTGAGTATTACCACAGGAGAGAATGTCTCATCGTAGTCAACACCATAATGCTAATGGCAACCCTTGACAACTAGATAGGCTTTATAGGTCTCTATCTTTCCATCCATTTCTCTTTTACTTTTGAAAATCCACTTGCATCATATAAATTTTATCCCTTTGGATGAATCAACTAGTATCCATATACTATTGATCTCCATGGAATCCATTTCAAACTTTATGGCCTCAAGCCATTTCTGTGAGTTGGGCCTTTACATGACTTCCATATAGGTGATTGGATCCTCATCATTCTCATCTGGTTCGATGGAGTCACCATCTTGGATCAAAAAATCATAGTATCTATCTGATTACGTGGTGCTCAATCAGATCTTCTCAATGGTGCCTCTACTGACTTCAAATTTGATTCTCCAATCAAATTTAATTCTGTGTGTGTCAGTCCTTCCATCTCTTGAACTTCATCAAGTTTAATTTTACAAACATTAGTTCCTTCTTTAAGGAACATCTTTTTCAAAAAGACTATCCTATTGCTGACAAACATCTTTTGTTCTTACGCGAGATAGAAGTAGTACTTTTTAATTTTTTTTGGGTACCCTATGAATAAGCATTTATCAGACTTAGGTCCAAGCTTATCTATCTTTAAATGCTTGACATAAGCTGGACACCCCTAGACTCTAAGGTGTGAGAGCACCAGCTTACACCCAATCCATATCTCATACAAAGTTTTATCGACAGACTTGTTCAGCACCTTATTCAGAATATAGCAGGCAGTTTTTAGAGCATATCTCCAAAAGAAGATTGACAGACTCACAAAGTCCATCATGAATCAGACCATGTCTAACAATGTTTGTTTCCTTCTTTCTGACATCCCGTTACGTTATGGTGTTCCAGGAGGGGTCCACTATGAGAGAATCTCATTCTCTTCTAGATATGTTAGAAAGTCACTGGTAAGGTATTCATCTCCTTAGTCTTATCGAAGAGCTTAATACTCTTTTCAGTCTATTTCTTTACTTCACTATAGAATCATTTGAACATTTAAAATGATTCTGATTTATGCTTCATAAGATAGACATACCCATACCTCAATAGATCGTTTGTAAATATAATGAAGTAGTAGTATCCTCCTCTGACACCTATATTCATAGGTCCATGTACATTACTATCTATCGGACCTAGGACATTATTGGCTTTTTCACCTTTTTCTTTAAAAGGTTATTTAGTCATCTTACCAAGTAGACAGCATTCGCAGGTTGGTAATGATTCACAATCATTTATTTCAAGGACACACTCTTTGATTAACCTATCAATCCTATTTTTGTTTACATGACCAAGCCTACAATGCTAAAGTAGGATTCACTGATATTATCTATTTTAGGGTGTGTACTGGATGTGTATATTACACCAACAGATCGTGATATTATGTATATACCATTCTTAATTATCCTTACATAATTGCAGTATTATTCAAAATGATATCATAAAAATTATTTTTTATTATAAATATAAAATCAAGTTTGATCAAAAGGCCTACTAAGATGACATTCATTAAAAAGAAATGACGATAATGATAATCATCTAATATGATACTACTGAACTCGAAAACAAGCCGCAAAGTTTCCAAAGCCAAGACTAGAACAAGGCTTCCATCTCCAACATTCAAAAACCGCTCACCCTCTCAAAACTTCTACTTACCTGTAGTCTCTGTAATAAATTGCATATATTAATCAGACTTTCAGTATCCAATACCTAGGTAGTAGTATCACAAATAAAAAAATTATAAAGAATTATCATATAAGTACCTTATGAAGTAACCATTTGCTTCTTTCTCTTGTTCTTAGGCCAATTTGTGTCAAAGGTGGCTATGTATGCTGGATAATTTCTTTTTTAATGATCCAGCTTCTTACAGAAGAAGCATTCTATCTGGCTCTTATTGACTTTCGATATTTTGCTCTGCTTTGGATCGACGGCACAAATCTTCTGCACCTTCTTTTTCTTTTCTCTCCTAGAGGATTGATGACCTACAGATGAACCTCCTACAACATGAAAGGAGCTGGTGGTCCTTCTCAAAAGTCTGTAGTAACCCTAACAAACTATGGTAGTTCACTATAGGCTTCATCATTCTATAATGACTGAGAAAGGGTAGGTAGAATTTTGATAGCGAGTTGAGGATAGCATCCTTACCTAACCGTTCATGTAATGAAAAGTCAAGTTTGCTTAGACATTCAATCTGCTCAATCATGTACAATACATGATCGGTGATTGAAGCCTCCTCTCACATACCAGCATTGAACACTATGCAGGAGGTTTTGATTCTCTCCGCATCCTCAGGGGTGCCAAAGGACTCATTCAATATTTGACTGATCTGCTCTAGCTATGCATCTTCAAACTTACGACTAAGTTCGTCATTCATGGCTACCCTCATCACACAACGCACAGGTCATGCAGTCATTGAGCCACTTCAGTTAAGTATCTCTCATGGTATGAGAAGCATTGGCAATAGGTTCTTCAAGTGTCTCATCCATAAGGATGTACAGAATCCTCTCATACTCCAAGATGATCTTCAACTTTCGATACCAACTATTGAAGTTGAATCCGATAAGCTTGTCGCTGTTCAATAACGAATGAAGGGATAGTGTGTTGATCATAGCTGAAAGAAAAAATAAAAATTTACTAGTATATGAATTATTTTTAATCCTAAAAATATAGACTTTAATCTAAAGGTTCTCTCACTATTTTGTATGAATTGGTAGCTTCTACCTCCAACTCAAAGAATAATATTAATTCTTTAGTGGGTACTAAAATTCACACAGACTGCATTTGGGCCCGAGTGTGGCTTAGCCAATCCTAGTACATCCATGGATAGGTTCATAACCAATTATTTCTCCAAACAACTTCTAGTAATTTTATTTTGCCCCAGGCATCCCTTCAGCAGATGTGTAGTGCCTCCACTAAAAATTTTGATTAGGTTTAACCATTAACATGACAACACCAAGTACATCCAACAAACAGATATCCAGGTCCGAATGTGTTTCGACCAATCTGAGCATTAATTTGAAGGTGCAATAAGATAATCATATGATGGATGATAATTTCAATATGTAATAGACACCAGGCGTATGGTTCCTCCAATACCTATTTGAAATATTGGACTCATTATCATACACCTTAATGGGAGGCTATGAACAAGTTATCTCCATAACTATATCATTTTATTGACCTAATAATTTAGAAGATTTAATTTTATTGACTTGAGAATAAGAAAAGAAGTTGACCTGCAAGTCATAAATCCTCCCACTAACTTCATCAAGTCATGTAGAGGATTAAGCACAAGCTGATCTAAAGATACCTAAATTAGTCATACTGATTAACCTTGATGGTATGGGTCAGCTCGAATCATCTAGTGATCTAATCAAAACATAATCTACCATGTTGGCCAGGTAAGTGAGATCAGTGAGAGAGATATGCCATTAACTCATCATAAATACCATCTAGAAGAGTAGCTCCCAATTAATAACCACATGATCGAATCTGCTAGACTTATCTTAGACACCAACAGATTAATTAGTTTCAATTTGTTCCACCAGAAGATTTGGGCTCAACCATAGAGTCATGATCATGGTCTATTTATTAAGGTCAAAATATGGACTTGATCAAACTTTAACTACTGAGATTGATCTAGAGAAATTTTGATCTAATCTAATTCAACTCTTGATTAGATTTAATCAATTTCTTTACTTAGTTCATATATGTTTCTAACTCTAGGTCTAACCCACTAGAAGGACTTGATTCATACTAATCCGTTGCCCATCAATTATGTGGTGCCTTAATGATCTTCAATTTTCAAATCTAGATCATTTAAACTTAATTCAAAATTAAATATATGAAACATGTATTTCAGTTTGTAGAACTATTCTATCAAGATTTCAGGTGAAGCATACCATATGTTTTAAGTCATGAAAAAAATTTTCATAATATGTTTAACAATTAAATATGCATAGGTATGATCTAAACTTCATACATACATCACATATATCATGACAACTTTTAGATCAATACCGATTATATCTAATATAACATGCTTTTCAGATTTTAAAATAATTTTATATCTAAATTTATTTTATTATAATGAATCATAAATCACTTTAGATTTAATCTAAATATATTTATAATCAAAATAATTTATAAAAATCTATTCACTTTTCATCTTCATGAAATCAGAACACAATGATACACCTACATATCATAAGAGAACTTATCGAATGGGCAAGAGAGGAAGATTAATCCCTTCGATCTCTTATGACTGGATAGTCTAGTGATCTCATCAATCTGAGTACTAGGCTACTAAGATCTAAATCTAATTCATATGCAATCACATCAACATACAATTTTGATAAAATAGTTTATGTCACGAACTTGTCCTTGATCTTATCAATCGTGTTCTTCATCTAATCTAATTAGATTTAATATATTATATACATCATATCAGATTTAAAATATATCTTATACTAATTATAAAATATCAATTTTAGATTTGGTATCATATAAAAAATTAATTAGATGCAAACATGAACGTATAAGGATTACATTTCTAGTTAAATCTGTTCTGATATAGTGCAGAATTTTATTAGAAATTAGATCTGAAAATCTGTCAAAATATATTCAATTCAGATCTAAAATAAGTCCAACTTCATAACTACAATAACAATATTAAAATTTTATTAAAACTAATTTAAAATAGATTTTAAATCAGATTTTTATTGCAACAAAATTCAGTAATAATAAAGTTTTGTTATAACTAACTTATAACAAACCTTAACCAACCATTGATTAGGTTCATATAATCCAATCAAAATTAGATCATAAATTTTATTTAAATAGATTTAAATCAGATTTAATGTCTAACATAAAACTTTAATTACATACATTATATAAATATTCTAGAAAAATATTGGATGTATGCTTTAGAAACCAATCTTGGCTGATGCATATTATATTTCTAGGACATATTTTTATACTTTATGGGTATTTATATTATCATTCATATTTATGTATCTATGAATCATCCAAGGGATTAATAAGATGATGACATATATTCTCAAAGAGTTGAGAATTTGAGACATGTGTCATTGATGGTTAATTCCTTAATTGCTCATGGTCATAGGATAATCATGGAGATGGTGATTGATCTGGATAGATCAGTGCACAGATTACTTCTTTCAAATAGATAGATCTGAGTCTGCAGTATAAAGACACTGGAGTGAGAGTGTAGGTGATTTTTAGAGAACAACTAGCACTGAGCATGACCAACACGAGAAGTCACATGGATGTCTGCTCACTTGTTAGTGACTTTCTCAATGCTGCAGTTGTATAACTGATCTTTTGATCTGCAGTGCTACAGCTGCTTGTAGTGAAGCTGCTAGAGTTTGACTGCACATAAATATGAATCTCATGAGCTCTTATAGTGGATATTGATGATAGTTGGTCCACTATAAGAGTATGGTGTATACCTAGATGGAATCTATCGATCCTAATAGAAGAGAGTAGTCCTATGAGATTTATGAAGCTGAGTCCTTAAGTCTATAGCTATAGTAGTGTGATTAATAAAAAAAAAATTCATAAGAATCACATATGAACTCAAGCTGATTGAATCTATCATATGATCGATGATGAGATTTGATGATTTATTCATGACCTGTCATCTGTCGGAACTCACGATAGAGGGACTGTATCATATATTAACTGCATCTAGAGGTTCATTATCTTTTATTCTGCTTGGTTGTCACTACATACTACTAGGTATCACTTGTGGATTGTGAGATTTACGAGCATCATCTTGATGATCGATGATCCTTAGTGGACAGAGTTGGAACAATTCCAATCTATTGAAAAGAGATTCAATGATATTGTGATAGGGATTACAATATATCTCACTATCAGATAGAATAGAATCTATGGGGTCACATACAAAAGAGACTTTTGACTGATCAGATGGTTGAATTATGATTATGAATCGTGATAGGATTTGATTATCAATTTGATTGATGATTGATCCAATGCAAAAGTTATATTAAGTAACTCGTTAAAGAGTTAGTGAGCTATAGAAAGATTAATTGACAATTGGATTGCTAAGTGGCTTAATTTGATTGAGCTGTGGGGCTTGCATCAACTCTAATTAAATTAGATTTAATTTGACTTGACATGGGTTTGATTTGATCAAACTTGATTGGGTTATAAGATAACCTAATTACATGCAAAAATGAATATTAATTAAATTAGGATTTGGGTTTGACTTAAATTTTAATTAGACTAGGATCTAAACAAGAATGTTTGAATTTTTATTTGAACTAAAAATTTTTATTTTTATAGGTGCATCAAATCCTAATTGGATTAGGATTAAATTGAATTTGACTCAAGTACCAAGTGAGAGTCCAAAAGGACTAGGACTCCTTCTCTAATTAGGTGACATCTAATCTAAATAGTTTGGGCTCCAAATAAGATTTAAATTTTATCTATTTAGATCTAATCAATTAAAAATATGATTAGGATTGATTGAGATTTAAATTGATTTAACTCAGCCACCTTAAACTAGAGTTCCAAGAAATTAAAACACCTTCCTTTCCATGCGCCAATCTAGCCTCACATTAAACCAGATTGCACGTCAGGTTTTCCATGCCCCCTCTCCTTTCTTTAGCATGTAAGAAGCCTTCTTAATCTCTTATTTACCATGTGATATGGGGTGCACAAATTCTGATTGTTGGGCGGCATAAAATCTTAGAGTCCTAGGTGTTTTGGACTCCTATCTCCAAATCAAGATATAACTCTAGCCTATTTAAATGGGGGTTATGAGGGATGGTTAAGGGTAGAGATAAGATCAAGTTTGACGCCCAAAAGAGAGGCCTGTGTGTGCATGAAAAATCAAGGGAGAAAGAGAGGGATGGCATGAAGATAGAGGGTGTGAGGTAAGTTCATGGTTATCCCTTCTTTCTTACCAACAACCAAGTGTTGGTTATTAGGACATCTCTCCCTCTCTTTTGTCCATGTTTGGACATGGGTTTCTCCTCTTCTCCTTTTCCATAAGTTGGATAAAATTTTTACATCTTTAGTATAGAGACTTGGTGTATGGGTTATAGGAAGAAAAGAGAAGAAAAGATTCTTCTCATGATCTCTAGCATAGATATCATCATCCTCCAACTTCTTCTCTAAGAGTATCTTGAGAGAAAAAAATTTTCAACCATCGAGATGTGATCTCTCCAAGAGAGTTAGTACTTCGATGAGATCAAAAGATTTTTTATCAGACAAGAGTCTTGTGTGGATACCCGTAGAGATCGGATGCTTGTGCGGCTACAAGGGATCTTTAAAAGACATTCATGATCATCAGTTCACGATGAAGATTGATCCATGCCAAAATACATTCATTATTTATTTTTTTTATTTGATTTTTATTTTTGAATCCTATCTCACATATGATGATCCTGTTTATGGTTTAAGATTTGATCTTATGCATGCTTAGATTAAATTAGATTTAATCTAAAAATTTTAAATTTCACTACATACTTGTTTTAAAAAATTTTTACATGCATGAAACCATAAAATTCCAACAGTGATCTCAGAGCTACGTCATATATATGAGATTAAGATTTAGATCTAAAATTTGTAGAGAAAAAATTCAGATCTGAAAGATTTTGATGTCGTTCTGACATAAGATTGTCCTAATATAACTTGTTATGCTGTTTGATTGTCCTAGAATGATGTTAAAATTTTTAATTAAATTAAAATTTTAGATCTAATTTTTTCAGCATATATGTGATATATATTTTGTTATTTAGATCTAAAAAGAGTTTTGAGATCTATTTTGATTCATATATATGATATATGAAAGCATGTTTAGGATTGAAATTTATTTCTATGACCTGAACTTATTTATGCATATGATATATGTATGTATGTATGATCTGAAATTATTTTGAGATCAAATCTTACTTTTCATGCAAAGAATTTAGATCTAAAAATTTAGATTTAAGATCTGAAATTAGTGTTTGTGCATGAGGGATTGATTATGGGTAGATCAAATTAGGTCATGTAATTGGATTATATCTGGGGTTTCTGATTTGATCATATTGGATCTAAATCGATTTAGTAATTTGATCAAACTGAGTCAAGTGTTGATTAAGATGAGGTCAATAAAACTTAAAATCATATAATTATTGTTGATCGAATCTATTGACACCCATATGTAGAATCGATTAACCTAAGGATCTAATTCGGCTCTATGGCTCGAATCTAATTCACCTAAGCTAACCTATTCGGATCAATTGACCAATTGATGTCTCAAGATAATTAAAAGGTGGCTATTTAATTAATTTTATTCATTGATCTAGCCAATTTATTGGTGTCTAAGAAAAGTTACAGGGGGACCCCCACCAATCTCCATTTACCTGGCCAATTTGGAAGATTGAGTCTCAAATATGGTTACTTGGTAGTTTGATTTAGCCAATGCCAATTAGATAAATCATGTGATGACTGATTAAATGAGACCTAAATCAAATATCTTCATAAAATATTAAGTTCAATGGTCTTCCACCATTGTAGTTGTGCGGGCATGCTACCCGTGTTGATTGTTCTTGGCTGGTCATAGTGGTTCAGTTGCATCGAGAATATGCCACCACTCTATTAGCAAAGAGTTGCTCTTGGATAAAGATAGGGTTGGACCAAATAATTATTAGGTGAGAGATCCAATGATTGCTTTGCACTTGCTTGTAAATGATGGGTCTGACTTAACTAAGAAGTGTGGGCAATAACTATTAGGTGAGCCTACATGATTTAGAGACCAAGTGGCTGCAACATGCTTAGAGAAGCATCTAGGCAAAGAATTGTCCATGCATCGATGTTCATTCATGTTACTAATAATTGTTAGGTGAGGTGCACAGCAGCGGTGGGACCACAGTATCCACTAGAAATTTAGTTATCGCATTAGAATTTTTGTTTCAGCACCCGAAGAGTGTGAGAGATCTGATAAAATAGTGGGAGTCTCTTTTTGCATCTAAAAGTCCCTAGAGCAAATTATGATATAAGTATAAATATTCAATTAGAATCTTTGCTCTCTACTATTTATTATGTCAGCTTCTAACTCTCTAGCCTAAATCCTAAATGTCAACTGATTAATTGAAACTAATTAAATAGACTGGCTCACAAACCAAAGAATCATTCTTAATTTTAAAAAATTAAGCAATGTTCTCTATCAAGTTATTCTGGTATTAACAACCTATCCAAATCCATAGTCAATGAGCTATACTTGATGAGTGGATGTGAAAGAATTATGCCTCACACACCAATCGTATATGGGATGCGATAGGGTGTGTGTTGTAATTTATCTTCCAAACTCATGTAATTGATATTTATTTTAATAAAATAGATATTTTTGATTCATTATATGCTGCATCTTTTTGTTCATAAGATTATAATAAACCCTATAGGTCCGGATAATGATTTTAGGATCGTGATGAGATATGCCAACGAGATCTAAATCTTTGATAGTCCTAACCTAAAATATTCTTAATCGTTGGTACATTGAGTTGGGGATCAATAATACTGTTAAGACTGGCATGTCCTATGTATGCTTAGAAATAAGGATGGTTGATCTCACAACCACTTATGTGGTGATACTAATATAAAGATATGGATGCTTATTAGAGAATGAGTTCACTGAAGTGACCTGTGAGAGAATATTAGATGGAGTCTTATTTACATATCAACTGATAATTCTCTAGTGGGAGTTGTGTATGTGATCTTTAGATCTAAGGTCACCATGGTACCTTGTGTACTTAGATCCATATTTTGGTTCACTACCTAACTTGATTCTCTGATCCTTGTGTGGGATGTTCTGGATATGTAGAAGAGTACATGGAGGTTGTGAGTGATCAATAAGGGATCAGTCACTCCTAATAAGGGGAGTGAACATCTTATGTTATCTCATAGGTCGTTGATTCGGATGTCTTTGGCCAAAGCAAGATGATAATTAGAAAAAAAAAATTAATATATCATTAATTGAATCATCACCTTCTGATCGAGATACATAATAATAAGTAATTCGATTTGATATATTTTTATACCCACAGCTCATCTGAAATGTTGTTTGACCGAAGAATTGAATTACATGAGAACTTACCATTGAAGGATATTTTGATAATTTTTTATCAAAATTTTAAATCTTTTGGATAGTTATGACACATTGCTAGATATCAATCCTGACTTGTGAGCTCATCAGACTTAAAAGAATTTGATTCTGAAATTAATTTAGAAGAGTCCAAGTTGATTGGGACTTTTTAGGTGACCTAATCTCATCGAATTAAAGTTACGTCGAAGGTCTTGATCCACTGCTAGCTAGATTTGGAACCCAATGGGTCACACACTTTGAGATTTAGTCTTGATCTAATTTAACTAGAATTTACTATAAATTTTATGGATTAATTTAATATGCTAGCATATTGTATTAACTCAAGTTCCCAAATTGGTTTAGATCAAATTGTTTGAGCTAACCTAGACCAGTTGGCTATGACCTAATGGGATTGGGTCAATTTAAATTAGATCTTAATCCAACTTAGACTAATTTCAAGTGGAGAAGGACTCTTCTATTCTCACTAGAACTAACACATAAAAATAAATGCCGCCCCCCTTGTTTTGATGTGTGAAGTTAAGAGTCCTTCTTAAAGAAGGCTCTTAATTAACACACGTTGCTTTAAATTCTCGATCAGAAATCCTATGTTTTATCATCAAAATTTATTGCATTTTTTATGGCATGTAGAAGACTAAGACTCTTTCTAATGTAAGTAATTGGATTATCAAAAATTTCACTTAGTGAATTTATTTTGCATGTGGGAAGTTGGAGCGCCAAAGGTTGGCACCCCTTCATCCCATGAGATGTCCCCTAGTCCCCTATTTATAGGGGATGCCCCACATGGCTTATTTCTGTGATTTTTAGTTGAAACTAAGAAGAGAGATGTTGTAAACATAAGAAAAATTTTGAAAAAAATTTGAGGAAAAAAAGTTAGAATTTTGAGTGGCAAAATTTGCTACATGGGTGGTGAGATTTTCAGCAAGTGTTGCTTGAGTGCCATAGGATTTGATTTTTCTATATATTAGAGTCAAAAATTAAATACTAGGTTATATGATGTCTGAAGAGTATCTTCTTGGTGTTATACTGGTAGTGAGATCGAAAGCAACTAGACTTTGGTGTGATCGTGACACAAGTTCGAAGCTAGTAGTGTTCTTAAGAAGATAAGGCTGTAGCAGCGCACTAGTTGGAAAGGACTTTGGCCAACTTTCGTGTGGATGACCATTGAAAAAATTTTACCTTGAGATCTTATGGCAAACACCAATGTATCACTTTTTTATATTAGTTAAAGTATAATTTTCTATCTCTTTGCATGCTTGAATTTATTTTGATCGTGATCGGCAAAGTGATTCTAGGGTTTTGGATTCAGCTCGATAGTTTTATTTGATAAAGCTATTGATTTTCTTATTTTAAATTTTTTAAAAATTACTTTCTATTGTATGGTCAAAACTCAATAGTGGTATTAGAGCCATCTTTATCTAATTCGATCAAACAAGTGCAATAGTTATGCATAGAATCAATCTTGTGCATATCTTGCTAAAAAAATTTGCATTGATTTATAGCATCAATCCTTTAAACTTAAAAATTATTTTTGACTTTATATATACCATGATATTTAATTTTAGTTATTAAATTATTAATTTATGATAATTTTAAAATTTATATTATCATGGTTATATGATGCTCAAATTGATGCATTGTTAAGGGTGTAAAGCATGCCTAATGTGATTGGAGTTTGCTATTTTTTCTACGATATGCTTGACTTATGTTTTGATATTCATTGCACCCTTATATAATTTTATCATGTCATATGATTGGTATTTAGAATAGTAGAAGCATGTCAAGTTGCATAATTTGTAGTGTATATTTTATGTGATTGTAGTTAGGATGTGTCGAGATCAGTTTAAAGTCCCTCGTCAAATTATATTAAGTTGCAATGTTAGGATTCACTTTTTAATCAAAAGTTGAATTCTTAAGATCAATTGGTGTCAAGAAAAGTGTGATAGGTGGTTTTCTAGTTAGGTCCGTATGTTGGTCTGGCCAACTCTGTTGGTGTCTAGAAAAGCTACGGAGAGCCTCCCACCTACTTACCTGGTCAATTTGGTCTTGTTGATTTTCAGACATAGATTGATTAAGTAATGTAGACATTACAAGGGCCTTCCTTCAAACTTGGTTGATAGAGTATGTCAAGATCTTAGTGAGCTTGTTGCGCTATCCACAAGGCTTACTATAGAAACTGACATGATATTGATCAAGTGCATATTGATGCTTATGGCATATTTGAATAGTGTTGCTTTGTTGTGCTATCCACAAGGATAGCATTATTTAAGTATGACCATATGGATTGAAGGGTTAACTTAACTAGAATACTATAGTTTGTTGTACTACCCACAAGACTATATATGATCTAGAGGCTAGAAAGAAAGATATTGAAAATTGTAAAGGTACAGTTGGTAAAGAGTTACGTACTCTTGAACTCATGAATGCTTGTTGTGCTATCCATAAGGTATTTGTGAAGAATAGGGATCTCAACCCCACTAAGAAATATTAGAATATTTTTTGATTTTCATATTTGAGGGGTATGAAGTTCGATAAAATAATGAGAGATACAATTAGATAAAAGTCCTAGTCTAGTTGTGCATGCCATCATGAGTTATCCGCTTATATTATGTTCTTGTTGTTATATATTAACTTCACTCATGGCATCTTTACTTTTACTTAGAGGTATCTTAGATGCAAACAAGTTGACTGGACCTAACTATATCGACTGATTAAGGAACTTGAGAATTGTTCTCACTCAGGAGAAAGTCTCCTACATTCTGGATACACCTGCTCCAGATTCTCTTGGGGAAGATACTTTCGAGGAGGATAGGGCTGCATATACGATGTAGAAAAATGACAGTGTGACAGTCAAATGTATCATGCTTGCCTCCATAAGCAATGAGCTCCAGAGGCAGCATGAGGACATGGACATTCCCTCTATTCTCTTTAATCTTAAGGAGCTATATGGGGAACAAAGTCAAACTGCTCGATATGAGATATTGAAGCAGTTATTTCGTGCTCGTATGACTGATGGTTCTTCCATGCAAATGCATGTCCTTAAAATGATTGATTTGATCACTCGCTTGGGACAATTGAGTTTTGCTATGGATGGTGAACTAAGCTAGGATTTGATCTTACAGTCGCTTCCTAACTTCTTTTCTCAGTTTGTCATTAATTATCATATGAACAAACTGAACATCAGCTTGCCAGAATTGCTGAAGATGTTGAAAATAATAGAGAGCCATTTCAAAGGTGAAAAGGCTCTGGTCCTTCATGTTGATAAGATCAGCAAGAAGAAAGCAAAGAAGGGTTCTAAGAAAAAGATGAATCCTAAGGCTAGCATCTCCAAGAAGAAGGTGAAGAAGGTCTCCACCAAAGGTACTTGTTATCACTGTGGCAGGGAGGGCCATTGGAAGAGAAATTGCAAGGAGTACCTTGCAACCGTGAAATCGATAAATGTTGCTAAAGATTTGTATGTGATACAAACTAATTTATCATTAAGTACTTCATTTTTAGATTCTTGGATATTGGATACTGCTTGTGGTTCACACCTTTGCAAATCATTGCAAGCTCTACAAGAAGTAAAAAATCTGAATAAAGGTGACTTCGAGCTATTCAGCACTAATGGAGAGTCCATTCAGGCCAAAGTCATTGGAACCAGAGTTTTGAAGTTGCCTTCGAGCAAGGTTTTAGAACTGAAGATCTATTATTACATTCCTAATATTATTAAAAATATTATTTCAGTATTATTGTTATTGAAACAAGATTTTGAAATTAATGTAAAGAACAATGGTTATTCTATTTACTTTTTTAATGAATATTATAGAAGTATCTTTATTGATAATGGTCTTTTGTTTCTTTCACTTAATGATAATGTGCTTCATGTTGATAATATGAAGAAAAGAAAGAGAGAGGATGTGCATGTCACATACCTTTGGCACTGTCGACTTGGCCATATAAATGAGTCAAGGATTAATAAGTTATTCAAAGATAATTTTTTTGATCCTTATAATTATGAATCATATGGAACTTGTGAATCTTGCCTCATAAAAAAAATGACCATGACTATTTATTGGACATAGAGAAAGGGTAAGTGACATTTTGGATCTTGTACATACTGATATATAAGGTCCGATGTTGACTCAAGCCAGAAGTGGATACTCTTACTTCATCACATTTACTGATGATAGGTCTAGGTTTGGATACATATATTTGATGAAATACAAATTCAAAATCTTTGACAAATTTAAAGAGTATCAAAGAATGATTGAATAACAAACTGATAAAAGTATTAAAACTCTTCGATTGGATCGAGGAGGAGAATATTTATCTAGTGAGTTCTTTGATTATTTGAAACAAAATAGAATACTCTCTCAATGGATACCTCTTTATATTCCATAATTAAATAGAATTACAAAAAGAAGGAATCACACCTTATTAGATATGGTGCAATCTATAATGAGTTTCATGGATCTTCTGATATCCTTTTGGAGATATGCCTTTGAGGCTGCAGTATATATTTTAAATAAAGTACCTTCTAAGTCTATTTCTAGCACTCCATATGAAATATAGAAAGCAAAAAGACCCAATCTTAAGCATCTTAAGATTTAAGGTTGCCTAGCTTATGTGAAAAATATTGATGGACATAAGTTGGATGCTAGATTAGAAAAATACAGATTTATAGGTTATCCCAAAGAGAATATAGGATACTACTTTTATAATCCTGCTCAATAAAAAGTATTTGTTGGATTTTCTTGGAGAAAGAATTTATCCAAGAAGGAGGCAATGAGAGGTCTGTTGAACTTGAGGAAGTTCAAAACCTACAATCCATCCAGGACTCACCAAATAGTTCTCAACCAGATGTGCCCATTGTTAAGACACAACCACTACACACACCTTTTCTTCGAAGATCAAGTAGAGTACGTAGTATACCACTCACGTATGGGTTTGTCATTGAGGATGACAACACAACCCACATCATTGAGAATGATGATCCTACGATCTATTCGAAAGATGTCATGAGTAGTGACTCTGACAAGAGACTAAATGCCATGAAATCTAAAATAAACTCCATGTATGCCAACCAAGTATGGACTTTGGTTGATGCACCTGAGGGTGTGGCCCCAATAGGTTGGAAATGGATCTTCAAAAGAAAGATTGGAGCAGATGGCCAGGTAGAGACCTATAAGGCCAGGCTTGTGGCCAAAGGTTTTAAGCAAAAATAAGGTGTTGATTATGAAAAAATCTTTTCACCGATAGCCATGCTCAAGTCTATTCAGATAATGCTTGCTATAGCAGCATACCATGAGTATGAGATCTGGCAAATGGATGTCAAGACTGCCTTCCTCAATGAAAATCTTGAGGAAGAAGTCTATATGATTCAATCAGAGGGATTTGTCTCTAGTGGAAGAGCAAGTCAGGTATGCAAGCTGAATAGATCCATATATAGATTGAAACAAGCATCGAGGAGCTGGAACATCCAATTTAATGTGACAGTCAAATCGTTTGGCTTCATCAAAAATATGGATGAATCTTGTGTGTACAAGAAAAATAGTGAAAATGCTATTGTCTTCTTGGTTTTGTATGTGGACGACATACTACTCATTGGGAATGATGTCCCGATGTTGTAATTGGTCAAGACTTAGCTATCACAAAAGTTTTCCATGAAAGACTTGGGTGAGGCATCCTATATACCTAGTATTAAGATCTATAGGGATAGATCGAATAGGATGCTAGGCTGGTCCTAGTCTAGGTACATTGACATTGTGTTGAAGAGGTTCAACATGGAAAAAAGTAAAAGAGGTTACTTGCCTATAGGTCATGGCATACAACTCTCTAAGAAGATGTCTCCTAAGGCACCTGAAGAGAGAACTAGAATGAGTTCTATTCCTTATGTTTCGACTGTAAGATCGATAATGTATGCTATGTTATGTACCAGATCTGATGTTGCTAATGCCTTAGGCATTGTAAGTAGATTTTAGACTGATCCTGGGAAGGATCATTGAAAAGCTGTGAAAAACATACTCAAGTACTTGAGAAGGACTAGAGATATTTTTCTGATATATGGTGGATCTGATTTAAAACTGAAAGATTATACCGATTCTAGTTTCTAATCTAATCCAGATGAGAGCAAATCGATATCTGGGTATATATTCACTCTGTATGGTGGTGTAGTAAGTTGAAAAAATTTTAAACAGCAAATAGTTATTGACTCGATTACTGAGGCTGAGTATATTGCTATAAGTGATGCTGCTAAGGAAGCCATCTTGATGAAGAAATTCATCACAGAGTTGGGTGTGGTTTTGGAGATAGAACAACCTATGCTCCTTTATTGTGATAATACTGGGACAGTTGTTCAAGCCAAAGAATCAAGGTCTCACCATAAATCAAAGAATATCCTAAGATGGTTCCACCTCATTCGGGAGATAGTCGAAAGACGTGATATGATCATAGATCAAGTTGACACCAAGAATAATATAGTAGATCCGTTCACTAAGGCCTTCTCAATACAGCAGTTTGACCGCCACTTTGATAGTATGGGTATCAAGTATAGGGGCGATTGGCATTAAGTGCAAGTGGAAGATTGAAAGAATTATGCCCTACAAGTCAATCGCATATGAGATGTGATAGGATGTATTTTATAATTTATCTTCTAAACTCATGTAATTGATATTTATTTTAATAAAATAGATATTTTTGATTCATTATATGCGGCATCTTGTTGTTCTTAAGATTATAATGAACCTCATAGGTCCAGATAATAGTTTTAGGGCCGTGATGAGATCATGCTAGTGAGATCTAAATCTTTGATAGTCCTAACTTAAAATATTTCTAGTCGTTGGTATAATTAATCAGAGATCAATGATACCGATATGACTGGCATGTCCTATGTGTGCTAAAAAATGAGGATGGTTGATCTCATAATCACTTGTATGGTGACATTAATACAAAGATATGGGTGCTCCTTAGAGAATGAATTCACTAAACTGACCTGTGAGAGAATATTAGATGGAGTCTTATTTACATATCAACTGATAATTCTCTAGTGGGAGTTGTGTATGTGATCCTTAGAACTGAGGTCATCGTGGTACCTTATGTACTTGGATCCATATTTTGGTTCACTACCTAACTTGGTTCTCTAATTCTTATGTGAGGTGTTCTGGATATGATGAAGAGTGCATGGAGGTTGTGAGTGATCAATAAGGGATCAATCACTCCTAATGAGAGGAGCAAACATCCTATGTGATCTCATAGATCATCGATTCGAAAGTTTTTGGCCAAAGCAGGATGATAATTAGAAAAGAGTTTCTAATGTATCATCAACTGAATCATCACCTTCTGATCAAGATACATAATGATAAGTGATTGAGTTTGATATATTTCTATACCCATAATTTATCTGGGATATTATTTGAGTGAAGGATTGAATTACGCAGGAACTTACCACTGAAGGATATTTTGATAATTTTTTATCAAAATTTTAAATCTTTCAGATAGTCATGATGTATTGCTAGACATCAATCTTAACTTGTGGGTTTATCAGAATTGAAAGAATTTGATTTTAAAATCAATTTGAAAGAGTCCAAGTTGATTGGAACTCTTTTAGTGACCTAATCTCATCAGATTAGGGTTACATCGAAAGTCTTGATCCACTGCTAGCTAGATTTGGAACCCAATGGGTCACATATTTTGAGATTTAGCTTTGGTATAATCTAATTAGAGTTTAATATAAATTTTATGGATTAATTTGATATGCTAGCACATTATATTAACCCAAGTTTCCAAATTGGTTTAGATCAAATTATTTGAGCTAACCTAGACCAGTTTGCTTTGACCTAATGGGATTGGGTCAATTTAAAATAGATCCTTATCCAACTTAGACCAATTTCAAGTGGAGAAGAACTCTTTTGCACCCACCAAAGCCCATACATAAAAATAAATGCCGCCCCCCTTATTTTGGCATGTGAAGTTAAGAGTCCTTCTTAAAGAAGGCTCTTAATTAACTCATGTTGCATTAAATTTTTTATAAGAAATCCTATGTTTTATCACAAAAATTTATTAATTTTTTTATGACATATAGAAGACTAAGTGCTCTTCTATTCTAAGTAATTGGATTGCCAAAAATTTACTTGATAAATTTATTTGTCACATGGGAACTTGGAGCACCAAAGGTTGGCGCCCCTTCATCCCAAGAGATGTCCCCTGGTCCCCTATTTATAGGAGATGCCCCACATGGCTTCTTATTGTGATTTCTAGGTGAAACTAACAAGAGGGATGTGGTAAATAAAATAAAAGTTTTAAAAAAAATTGAGGAAAAAAAAAGAGAATTTTGAGTGGCAAAAGTTGCTTTAAGGGTGGTGAGATTTTCAGCAAATGTTGCTTGAGTGCCCTAGGATTTGATTTTTCTATGTGTTGGAGCAAAAAAAATTGAACCAAAATTTGAGTGCAGGGGTAAAATGATAATTTTAAAACTTTTTCAAAATCACTATTTTACAGCAAAAATAATTAATTAATCTAATTAATTAACATGTGTTTACCCTACACTAGGATCTAGATATGATATACAGCATGCATGTATTTAAATTTGAAATTCAAATTTGAACAGTAAACACTTTACTGTTCCGTGTTCAGAACACAATACCTTTGTGCAGATAGTCAATCACCATAATCTGATCACCATTAGAAGGCTCTGATCATCGCAATGCAGCCACACAGCATGTCTGGCCTCTGCAGATCATCCACACGAGGCTCCCAGTCTGATCGGCTCCTCATGGGTGCTAGCTCGTTGTAGAGCCCTTTCGATGGTCGATGCTGATCAAACTTCTTCAATCGATGTTTGTTGATTCTTTGGATATTCTAAATTATCAGCAAACATGCTTGAGAGGATGTAGAAGATCTCTCTAAAATTTGGTGGGCTAACGACACTCGTAGCTCACCTTCTCACTTCCTGAACCCCAGGCTGAAACCCTAGGGTACACTAAAAAAACTCTGCACCCTTTTTTCTTTCTTTTCTTTCTTTTTCTCTCGGAAGGTTTTGGACCTTCACTTTATGTAGAAAGGTTCCTCACACCCCAAACATTCTCTCTAAAAATTTCTACACACGCCCCACCTCCCTATCTCTTTTAAAATAGTTCAAAACGTGTCTTATCCGCGTGAGAGGATAAAGACAAGTGGTTACACATTTGAATTCAAATCAAATTTGAATTCAAACAAAAACCAACTCATCCCTATCCACTTGGGTGTGAGAAGAGAAGGGGCATGGCTTCATTTGTGCATGGAGTGTTTTCATGAGAAACTCTTTCTCGTGTGAGATATGGGGCGCACAAGATGGATAAGGATTAAGGCGCAAGAGATAAGTTATCCATTCAAATTCAAACATGCTTTGAATTTGAATAGCTAACTAATCAATTTTATCCAATGATTGGTGCACAGAGTGGGCATGAGGAGGGCTTTGCGTGAGAGAAAATGCATGAAAAGTTTCTTCTCATGAATTCAAATGGGTGCAAAGATTTAAGGTGGTGTAGGGATTCAAATTCAAATGGTGATTTGATCTTAATTGAACCAACCTAATCAAAATAGGTTAAGCACAATTAGACTAAATTAAACCTAACTTAATTAGACTTAATTAGGCTCAATAAAATCCTAATTAAATCAAAAATTAACTAAGCCCAACCCCTAATCAAATCAGGGACCAAACCATCTCGATAATTAGGTCAACTCTTAACCTAATCGGGTCAAACCCAACTGAATCCAATTCAATTGGACTTGATCTAAAAATAATTACTCAATCAAATTGAGTTAATTAGTGATCAAATCACTAATTAAACCTCTCATAAATATTGAGTCCAAATCCAATGGGCAATCGGATATCAAAGTCCATCGATATGAAACCTTGATCGAAGAGTCCCAAACCAGTGGGACTCTTGACCCCGATACCCAAAATGTGTGGGACTCATGATCAGAGAATCCTGATTCTTGATCATAGAGTCCCAGACACGTAGAACTCATAGTCCATAAACATTAGGACTCTACATCAACCATCAGATTAGATAGGAACCTCTAATGTGTGTGACCCCATAGGTTCGAACCTAAGCCGGTAGCACAGGAACCAATTCCTATACTAATCGAAGTGACCATCTAGCAATGGTACCTGACATCCAGATATGTCGAATAGTCACAATCGCAACACTCAGAACCTACATGAATATGGTTACTGTATAATTCATCCCTTTTGATCCGTGTTTAGGATGACTCAGGGTTAAATTGTCAACCCTAATTAGATCATCCAAGTCATGCTCAACTCAATCAATCCTGTGACTCCTCACTAGGACTACCCTGGCCAAGGTTTTGCTAAATTAAAACATGACTGTACACAGCTTCTGAACTAGAGTGGTCAATCCCATCTTGACACACACACCGACAAGTCAAGTACTTGACTACACCCAGCAGCCTTCCGTCACTGAATTAGAAATTCAGGTAGTCCAGTGCCTAAGTGCAGGGAGTTGCTTGCAAGTCACCATGGCGATCTCAGGTCGGAGGGACATTTATACCTATATTCCATCGGAGCAAATCATGACAGCAGAGATAGCTCCGGAGTCGGTCACGTTCAATGTAGATGTACCCTTACATCTCACCTGTATGCCATACCAGTGTCTCCACACTCCTTGGTTAAGAGGACAACCAACCTATATGGCATACAACGACCTATGCTCGATAAACATTGTTGTCCTTGGTAACAATGTATCATTTGGTCGCGAACAGATTTAAGGACTAAACGACAAATCCTCCTATGTTGAGTCTAAATAGTCCTAAGGACTTTACCACAACACGGAGTTCATTAGAAGATGATAATTTATGATGAAAAATGCCAAAATAACTTTTATTTATTTATGATTTATGTACTAATAATATAAAGAGCGCAACCATCAACAGGCTGACGATTGGCTTTGGGATACTATTCCCAACAATCTCCCACTTGGCCTAAAGCCAATCAGTGCAGTATCTAATATCCATCTTCGACTTGAAGTCGTCAAACTCCTTCACCACAATGGCTTTAGTAAATGGGTCAGTCAGGTTCTCCTTTCTGTCGATCTTCTGAAAGTCGACGTCACCTCGATCCACGATTTTCTAGATGAGATGGTAGCGACACAGAATATGCTTCATCCGCTGGTGTACCTTTGATTCTTTTGCCTGAGCAATGGCTCCAGAGCTATCACAGTAGAGCAGAACTGGACCAACAAAGGAGGGTGCTGTTGGGAAATGTGTCCCAAAAAGTCAATCGTCAAGCTGTTGACGGTTGAGCAACCAAGTATTGTAATTGATTTGTTAATAAATAAAATATATTTGGCATCTTCATCATAAGCTTTCATCTTCTAATGAACTCCATTGTTATGATGAAGTCCTTAGGACTATTTAGGTTCGATAAAGAGAGGATTTATCGACTAGTCCTTAAAACTGTTCACGACCAAATGATAGGCTGTTAATAAGGATGACAGCTTCTATCGAGCATAGGTCGCTGTAGGCCATATGGGTTGGTTGTCCTCTTAACCAAGGAGTGTGGAGACACTGGTATGGCATACAGGTGAGATGTAAGGGTACATCATCATTGAATGTGACCAACTTCAGAGTATTCTACTGTCGAGAATATCTCTGATGGGATATAGGTATAAGTGTTCCTTAGACCTGAGATCGCCTCAGTGACTTGCAAGCAACTCATTGTACTTTGGTACTGGACTAACTGAATTTCTAATTCAGGGACGGAAGGCTTCTGGGCACAGTCAAGTACTTGCGAAGTCAGAGTGTGATCGAGATGGGATTGACCACTCCAAGAGTTGGAGAAGAATGAGTCGCTGTATTTCAATTCAGCAAAACCTTGGCCAGGATAATCCATCAGATGGATTTGATATTTTGAAATACAATGTGGACAACCTGATCAGAGTTGACAGTTAAACTCTGGGGTGTCCTATGATCATTTTGATCAAGAGGATGAATTACATGAAAACTATATCCGCATGGGTTCTAAGGATGTTGTTCTACACATTCAACCTATCCGGTCGTCGGGTACCATTGCTAGATGGTCACTTCGATTGGTATAAGAATTTATTTCTATGCTACCGACTTAGGTTCGGACCTATGAGGTCACACATATTAGAGTTCATGATCCGATCAGATGGTTGATCAACGATTAAGAATCGTTCTAGGGTTAAATGATCAATACGATTGACATTTAACCCAGTGCAAGTGTTGCAGGAAGATCGATTAGCAATTCGATTGCTAATTGGCTTAATTTGATTAAGCCAATAGGCTGAAATTAAGTCTAATTAAATATAATTTATTTATATTTATTTTGGGCTTGATTGGATCAAGTCCAATTGGTTTATTGGATAAGCCAAGTGCAAGGAAAAACTAGTCCTAGTTCAACTAGGACTTGGGTCAATCTAATTTCTAATCTGATTAGAAAATTAAATCAGATTTAAATCTAATTTAATCTGATTAAATTAGGTTCTTAATTGGGTTAAGACCTATTTTAATTGGGTTGATCTAATTTTGATTTGATTTAGTTTGGGAAACCAAATTAAAACAAGTCATAAGACAGAATCCTAGTAAGACTAGGATTCCACCTTGCGCCACATAAGCCTTCTCCATGCCCTCTCTCTTATTCAACACCAATCTCTACTTATTTTGTGTGACAAAAGCCCTCTCTCAGATCTCTCCCACATTCACAAAAGGTCTCCTCTCTTCTTTCTTACATGGAAGGTGGTTTGGATCAAATCTAAAAGGAATAAGTTTGGATTTCGAATTCTATGAGATAGAGTTTTAGAAATCCAAAACTCTTTCAATTTTGCACCGAATTTATCCAAATTTTTTTTGAAATTTTCATGGATTTTAGGATATACATTGTGCATCCTTTTCTATTGATCCATACATAAAAATATGAAGGTGGTGCTCAAGAGTTGGGCGTCCCTTAACTTGCCATGTTTGGATAAGCCTTGACTAGGTGTTTGACCTAGACAAGGACTCTATCATATCTCTCTATATAAGATGAGTTTCTTCATAAAATTTTAAGAAAAATTAGATATTTGAGAGACCTTTGTGCCATCCAAAAATCAGATAGAAATACCTTTGGGTCATGGAGATATAAAAGATGCAAGTTTGGGTGTCTAGAGAGAAAAACGTGAAGAAGAAGAGGGTCTTCTTCTTGGGTTTTTGTTTTCACATCTTTCCTCCCTCCATCTTGAGTTTTATGAGAGTGTCTCAGATTTGAAACTCCTCCTTCTAATTTCCATCTTTGGAAGAGTCCAAATCAAGAAGAAGGAGGCACCTGATCAACCATCAAAGAAGGATCAGCGCAGTACTAGCATACTGTGCTGATTTCCTGAAGCAGGACTTCTGATCGAGATTCGTGGGCTCGTGTGGACGACTCCTAGAGGCCGGATGCATGTGCAGCTTGCAACATCATCCTCAAGCCTAGATCAGCAAGGTTAGAATGTCTAACTTGCAAGGTAATAGATCTGATCTATTGTTTAATACATACATTAGATGTAGTATAGAAACATGTTGATATGATCAACATGTAGTTCATGCTATATTTATATATTTTAATTTTTGATTTAATGCCATGTAATAATTATGTAATAGGATCTTAGATCTAGGGATTTTCTGATCTTAGAAAATAAATTTTGATTTATTTTAGTCTTCCGCTGTATGATCTTGAAAAAGTTTCAAGATCTAACCCTCTTTTTCAAGATCTAACCCTGAAACCCTAGATCTGGTTCCTACAATTGGTATCAGAGCCAGGTTCTTTATTACATGATTATTTATACGTGCTTAGATTATTTTATAGATTAGATCTAATTTATAATCTGATTATTAAATCTGAAATTAAAATTTTAGATCAATCACAAACTGCAAGGTTGTCCTGCTGTAAGGTTTACCCCTTACAGTGCAAAGGTTGTCCTAGTTTGTGTAGATCTATCTTTAATCATAAATTTATTAGATATGATCTAGATTAAATTTATGATTTAATAGATTTAAAAAATATTTAAATCTGAAATAAAATCTCTTTGTTAATAATTTTTGTGCAAAGAAATTGTTTAAAGTTGAAATTGTTTCAATTACATGAACCTGTTTAGATTAGATCTAAAGTAGTTTCATGTTTATTTCACTTGCATCTTGATTATGAATCAAACATGCAATATGGTTGGTAGAATCATATTATAAAATTATTTTATAAATATGAAAATTATTTTTTGAAAAGCCGAACCCAACCCTCAGCCCAAAACTTAATTAAGAATTAAGAAGTTGTTTGATTAGGTTCTAGAATTATGAATTGAAGAACCTAAGACACAAATCATAACACATTGGGTTAATGGGTTAGTGGGAATTAGGTCCATTAATTGGGTTAGACCTATGGTTAGATTAAAGATGGACTTAATTAGAGAATTGACTAAATCTAATCAATTGTTGTCTTAGATTAGGTCAAGGATTCTCTAGATCAATTACAATAGTTGTAGTTGGTCAAGTCCATGTCTTTAACGAGAACCAAATGGACTTGATTCTTGGCTAAGCGGTCTAGCACGAACTGTTAGGTTGATCTAATCGAAACTAATTAAACCAGTTGGTGTCTAAGGTAAACCAGACCGGTGGTTTTTAATTGGGAGCCCGCTTACCTGGCCATTTTTGATGGTGTCTAAGGTAAGCTTTGGCAGACCCTCCCACTGATCAAACTTACCTGGCCTCTTGGTGAAATTATATTTTGATCGGATCACTTGACTATTCGAGCTGACCCATGTCAGCTAGGTAAATCAGTGTGACTGATTTAGGTGCTCCTAGACCAGCCCTGGTCTCCCTTAAGCTGACTTGGTGAAGCCAGTGGGAGGATCATGATAAGCTGGTTCATCTGACCTCATCCTCTAAATTATTTAAATCCTCTAAAATTATTAGGTCCTTAAAATGACAAAGTATAACTGAGTCATAGCCTCCCATTAAGGTGTTTGATAATGAGTCCATTAACTCAATAATCATTGCAGACCCAAAGGCCTGGTGCTTGTTGACTAATGGAATTATCACTCATCATATGATGACTTGGAAGTGTCTCTCTAATGGTGGTTAGGTGAGCCAACCAAAGTTGGACTTAATCATTCGTTGGTTAGATACACCAAGTATGATCATGTTAATGGTTGGACCTAACCGGATCCTTACAGTGGAGGCCAAAGCCTACTGATTAGGTTTCTGGGGCAAAATTAAAATTACTAAAAATTATTTAGAAAAATAATTGGTTATGAACCTACCCTTAGATGTACATGGGTTGACTAACCAAAGTTGGGCTTGTGTGCAGTCTAAGTGGATTCTAGTACCCGCTAAAGAATTAAGGTAATTCCTCGAATTGGAGGTAGAGGCTACCAATTTGAATAAAATAGTGGAAGAAACTTTTTGATTAAAGTCCAAATCTTTAGGTTTAATGAATCAATTACTAATTAGGTTATGGTTCTCCTTTGTGCAAATATGGCCACTTTCCTATCGCTCCGATCATTGTTGGACAATGATAAGTTGGTGGGACCCAACTTCGGTAGCTGGTACCGAAAGTTGAAGATAGTCCTGGAGCATGAACGGATCCTATATGTGATAATAGATCCTGCACCTGAGGAGCCAGCTGTCAATGCACGTGAAACAATCAGAGACACTTACCAGAAGTGGCTCAGTGATCGGACCACAGTGCGCTGTATCATGCTGGCTATCATGAGCGATGAGTTCAGTCGCAGATTCAAGACGGCTCAGCCAAAGGACAAGCTTCAAGTGTTGGAGGATGCCTTTGGCACACCCGATGACATGGAGAGGTACAAGACTAGTTGTGCCATCTTCAATGCCAAAATGCGGGATGGTGCCTCTGTCACTGATCATGTATTGTACATGATCGAGCTGATGGAATGATTGAGCAAGCTCGACTTTTTCTTGCATGAGCAGCTTGGGAAAGATGTAATACTGAACTCGCTGCCCAAGTCTTATCTCCCATTCCTCACTCATTATAGAATGACAAAGCCTGAAGTAAACTACCACGGATTATTGGGGTTACTTCAGAACTTTGAGAAAGATCACCAACTCCATAAGGAGTCGGTGAACTTAGTGGGAGGTTCGTCTTTTGGTTCTCGACCTTTTAAGAAAGGGAAGAAGAACAAGAAGAAGAAAGTGAAGAAGGTGCAAGTTCAGGCTGGGACATCAGTGCAGAGCCAGACCAAAAAGATCAAGCCTGATAAGAGTCTATTCTACTGGCAAGCACCCTAGATTAGATAGTGTGTCAGATATCTACTTATGGCACTGTAGGCTAGGTCATATAAACAAGAACAGAATAAACAGGTTTACTCAAGAGGGAATCCTCGAATTTAGTGAGTGTGAATCACTTCCAACCTGTGAGTCCTGTCTTCTTGGTAAAATGACCAAGTCACCTTTTACTGAAAAAGGTGAGAGAGCTACTGAGCTCTTGAGCCTAGTACATACTGATGTATGTGGGCCCATGAGCACCAGTGCTAGAGGTGGATATTTCTACTTCATAACTTTCACGGATGACCTATCCCGATATGGATATGTCTATCTGATGAAACATAAGTCGGATTCATTTGAAATGTTCAAACGATTCCTAAGTGAAGTAGAAAAACAAACTTGAAAGAGTATTAAAACTCTTCAATCTGATCGAGGAGGAAAATACCTTTCTAGTGAGTTTCTCACATATCTAAGAGAGAATGGGATTCTCTCCCAATGGACTCCTCCAGGAATACCACAACATAATGGTGTGTCTGAAAGGAGGAATCGGACTCTGTTAGACATGGTCCGATCCATGATGGGTTTTGCTAGCTTGCCGATATCCTTCTGGGGATATGCACTCGAATCGGCCTGTTATCTGTTAAATAGGGTTCCAAGTAAGTCTGTAATTAAGACTCCATATGAGATATGGACGGGACGTAAGCCAGCACTTTCATACCTTAGGGTCTGGGGGTGCCCGGCCTATGTCAAACGATTAGTCTCAGACAAACTTGGACCTAGGTCTGACAAATGCTCATTCATAGGGTACCCCAAAGAGACAAAAGGATATTTTTTCTACCATACTGATGAACAAAAGGTGTTCGTTAGCCTTAAGGCAATCTTTTTAGAAAAGGAGTTCCTTGGTGAAGGAACCGTTGCCTCTAAGGTTGAACTTGATGAAGTTCAACAGGTAGAAGGACCGACACCAATAGCTGAACCTGAGTCGGATATGATTAGATTAGATTCGGAGCCCAATATACCTGTACCATTAAGGTGATCCGGTAGAATACCGCGTCAGCCGGACAGATACTACGGTTTCTTGGTCCGGGACGGTGATCCCATCGAACTTGATGAGAATAATGAGGATCCGATCACCTATATGGATGCTATGCAGAGACCTGATTTCGAGAAATGGCTTGAAGCCATGAAATCCGAAATGGAGTCCATGAAGGTCAACGATGTATGGACATTGGTTGACCCACCTGAAGGGGTTAAACCCATTGGGTGTAAATGGGTCTTCAAAGGGAAGAGGGGCGTAGACGGAAAGGTGAAGACCTATAAAGCCCGTCTGGTTGCCAAGGGGTATCGTCAACGTTATGGTATTGACTATGACGAGATATTTTTCCCCGTGGCAATGCTCAAATCTATTCGGATAATGCTTGCAATAGCTGCCCATCTGGATTATGAGATCTGGCAGATGGATGTAAAGACAGCTTTCCTGAATGGAGAGCTGACTGAAGAGGTGTATATGATACAACCTGAAGGGTTTACATCCACAGATGAGTCCAAGGTGTGCAAGCTTCAGAGATCCATTTATGGACTTAAGCAAGCTTCTCGGAGTTGGAACATGCATTTTGATAAGGTGATCAAAATGTATGGCTTCATTAAGAATGGAGAAGAGCCCTGCATCTATAAATGGGCAAATAGTCCAGTTGTGGTATTCCTTGTCTTGTACGTGGATGACATTCTCTTAATCGGGAATGACATCCTCACACTACAGGGAATAAAAGTTTGGTTGTCATCACAGTTCTCCATGAAGGACTTGGGTGAAGCATCCTACATCCTAGGGATGAAGATCTATAGGGATAGATCTAAAAGGATGCTTGGGTTATCCCAGTCCATGTACATAGACACTGTGCTGAAGAGGTTCAGTATGGAGAATTCCAAGAAGGACTATCTACCGATAGGCCATGGAATTTCTCTCTCTAAGAAGGATTGTCCGACAACTCCTGAAGAGAGAGAGCGTATGAGTAGAGTCCCATATGCTTCAGCCGTGGGATCTATCATGTACGCCATGACATGTACAAGACCAGATGTGGCATACTCACTAGGAGTAGTGAGTAGATACCAATCTGATCCTGGAGAAAATCACTGGAAAGTGGTTAAAGCCATCCTTAAGTATTTGAGAAATACTAAAGACCAATGGTTGGTTTATGGCGAGTCAGATCTGAAACTTGTAGGGTTCACAGACTCCAGCTTCCAATCTGACCATGATGACAGCAGGAGCGTGTCAGGTTATATCTTTACTCTGAATGGTGGAGCCATCTGCTAGAAGAGTTCCAAGCAGCATACTGTGGCAGACTCTATTTGTGAAGCGGAGTATATCGCAGCATCAGATGCCGCGAAGGAAGCTGTGTGGCTGAGGAAATTCATTAACGAGCTCAGAGTAGCACCCTCCCTCGATGGTCCAGTCCTGCTCTACTACGACAGCACTGGTGCCATAGATTAGGTGAAGGAATCCAAAGCATATTAGCGGATGAAGCACATCTTGCACCGCTTCCATCTGATCCGAGAGATCGTGAATTGAGGTGACGTCGACCTTCAGAAGATCGACGGAAAGGAGAACCTAGCCGACCCCTTCACTAAAGCCCTGGCAATAAAGGAGTTCGACAACCACAAGTCAAAGATGGGTATTAGATACTGTGCCGAGTGGCTTTAGGACAAGTGGGAGTTGTTGGGAAATGTGTCCCAAAAAGCCAATCATCAAGCTGTTGACGGTTGAGCAACCAAGTATTGTAATTGATTTGTTAATAAATAAAATATATTTGGCATCTTCATCATAAGCTTTCATCTTCTAATGAACTCCGTTGTTATGATGAAGTCCTTAGGACTATTTAGGTTCGATAAAGAGAGGATTTATCGATTAGTCCTTAAAACTGTTCACGATCAAATGATAGGCTGTTAATAAGGACGACAGCTTCTATCGAGCATAGATCGCTATAGGCCATATAGGTTGGTTGTCCTCTTAACCAAGGAGTGTGGAGACACTGGTATGGCATACAGGTGAGATGTAAGGGTACATCATCATTGAACGTGACCAACTCCAGAGTATTCTACTGTCGAGAATATCTCTGATGGGATATAGGTATAAGTGTTCCTTAGACCTGAGATCGCCTCTGTGACTTGCAAGCAACTCACTATGCTTTGGTACTGGACTAACTGAATTTCTAATTCAGGGATGGAAGGCTTCTGGGCACAGTCAAGTACTTGCGAAGTCAGAGTGTGATCGAGATGAGATTGACCACTCCAAGAGTTGGAGAAGAATGAGTCGCTGTATTTCAATTCAGCAAAACCTTGGCCAGGGTAATCCATCAGATGGATTTGATATTTTGAAATACAATGTGGACAACCTGATCAGAGTTGACAGTTAAACTCTGGGGTGTCCTATGATCATTTTGGTCAAGGGGATGAATTATATGAAAACTATATCCGCATGGGTTCTAAGGATGTTGTTCTACACATTCGACCTATCCGGTCATCGGGTACCATTGCTAGATGGTCACTTCGATTGGTATAGGAATTTGTTCCTATGCTACCAGCTTAGGTTCGGACCTATGAGGTCACACATATTAGAGTTCATGATCCGATCAGATGGTTGATCAACGATTAAGAATCGTTCTAGGGTTAAATGATCAATACGATTGACATTTAACCCAGTGCAAGTGTTGCAGGAGGATTGGTTAGCAATTTGATTGCTAATTGGCTTAATTTGATTAAGCCAATGGGCTGAGATTAAGTCTAATTAAATATAATTTAATTATATTTATTTTGGGTTTGATTGGATCAAGTCCAATTAGTTTATTGGATAAGCCAAGTGCAAGGAAAAACTAGTCCTAGTTCAACTAGGACTTGGGTCAATCTAATTTCTAATTTGATTAGAAAATTAAATCAGATTTAAATCTAATTTAATCTGATTAAATTAGGTTTTTAATTGTGTTAAGACCTATTTTAATTGGGTTGATCTAATTTTGATTTGATTTGGTTTGAAAAACTAAATTAAAACAGGTCATAAGACAGAATCCTAGTAAGACTAGGATTCCACCTTGCGCCACATAAGCCTTCTCCACACCCTCGCTCTTATTCAATGCCAATCTCCACTTATTTTGTGTGACAAAAGCCCTCTCTCAGATCTCTCCCACATTCACAAAAGGTCTCCTCTCTTCTTTCTTACATGGAAGGTGGTTTGGATCAAATCTAAAAGGAATAAGTTTGGATTTCGAATTCTATGAGATAGAGTTTTAGAAATCCAAAACTCTTTCAATTTTGCATCGAATTTATCCAAATTTATTTTGGAATTTTCATGGATTTTAGGATATACATTGTGCACCCTTTTCTATTGATCCATACACGAAAATATGAAGGTGGTGCTCAAGAGTTGGGCGTCCCTTAACTTGCCATGTTTGGATAAGCCTTGACTAGGTGTTTGACCTAGACAAGGACTCTATCATATCTCTCTATATAAGATGAGTTTCTTCATAAAATTTTAGAAAAATTTAGATATTTGAGAGACCTTTGTCCCATCCAAAAATTAGAGAGAAATACTTTTGGGTCATGGAGATATAAAAGATGCAAGTTTGGATGTCTAGAGAGAAAAACGTGAAGAAGAAGAGGGTCTTCTTCTTGGGTTTTTGTTTTCACATCTTTCCTCCCTCCATCTTGAGTTTTCTGAGAGTGTCTCAGATCTGAAACTCCTCCTTCTACTTTTCATCTTTGGAAGAGTCCAAATCAAGAAGAAGGAGGCACCTGATCAACCATCAAAGAAGGATCAGCGCAGTACTAGCATACTGTGCTGATTTCCTGAAGCAGGACTTCTGATCGAGATTCGTGGGCTCGTGTGGACGACTCCTAGAGGCCGGACGCATGTGCGGCTTGCAACATCATCCTCAAGCCCAGATCAGCAAGGTTAGAACGTCTAACTTGCAAGGTAATAGATCTGATCTATTGTTTAATACATACATTAGATGTAGTATAGAAACATGTTGATATGATCAACATGTAGTTCATGCTATATCTATATATTTTAATTTCTGATTTAATGCCATATAATAATCATGTAATAGGATCTTAGATCTAGGGATTTTTTGATCTTAGAAAATAAATTTTGATTTATTTTAGTCTTCCGCTGTATGATCTTGAAAAAGTTTCAAGATCTAACCCTCTTTTTGAAGATCTAACCCTGAAACCCTAGATCTGGTTCCTACAGGTGCTACTCTGAGCTCGGTGATGAATTTTCTTAGCCACACCACTTCTTTGGCAGCATCTGATGTAGCGACATACTCCACTTCGTAAACTGAATCAGCCACTGTGTGCTGCTTGGAACTCTTCCAACAGACAACCCCACCATTAAGGGTAAAAATAAATCTCGACACACTCTTGCTGTCATCGTGATCAGACTGAAAACTAGAGTCTGTAAACCCTATAAGTCTCAAGTCTGATTCACCATAAACAAGCCACTAGTCTTTAGTATTTCTTAAATACTTCAAGATGGTTTTAACAACCTTCCAGTGATTCTCCCCTGGATCAGATTGGTATCTACTCACTACCCCTAGTGAGTATGCCACATCTGATCGTGTACATGTCATGGCATACATGATAGATCCCACTATTGAAGCATATGAAATTCTATCCATATGCTCTCTCTCTTGAGGTGTTGTCGGACAATCCCTCTTCGAGAGAGAAATTCCATGGCCTATCGGATCTACCCTTTCTTGGAATTCTCCATGCTGAACCTTTTCAGCATAGTATCAATGTACGTGGACTGATATAAGTCAAGCAACCTTTTAGATCTATCCCTATAGATCCTCATCCCTAAGATGTAGGAAGCTTCTCCCAGATCCTTCATGGAGAACTGTGATGACAGCAAAGTCTTTATTCCCTGTAATGCAGGGACATCATTTCCGATTAAGAGAATGCATCCACATACAATATAAAATATATCACTACTGGACCATTAGCCCACTTATAAATGCAGGGCTCTTCTCCATTCTTAACGAAGCCATACGTCTTGATCGTCCTATCAAAACATATGTTCCAACTCCGGGATGCCTACTTAAGTCCATAAATGGACCTCTGTAACCTGCACACCTTAGACTCATCTGTGGATGTGAATCCTTTAGGTTGTATCATATACACCTCTTCGTCCATCTCTTCGTTTAGGAAAGCTGTCTTCACATCCATCTGCTAGATTTCATAGTCCAGATGGATAGCTATCGCAAGCATAATTCGAATAGATTTGAGCATAGCCACAGGAGAAAATGTCTCGTCATAGTCTATACCATAACGTTGACGATATCCCTTGGCAACCAGATGGGCTTTATAGGTTTCCACCTTTCATTTGTGCCTCTCTTCCTCTTGAAGACCCATTTACACCCTATAGGTTTTACTCCTTCGGGTGGGTCAACCAATGTCCACACATCGTTGACCTTCATGGACTCCATTTTGGATTTCATGGCCTCTAGCCATTTCTCAGAGTCAGGTCTCTGCATTGCATCCATATAGGTGATCGGATCCTCATCATTTTCATCAAGTTCGATAGGATCGCCATCTCGGATCAAGAAACCATAGTATCTGTCTGGTTGACGTGGTACTTTACCAGATCGCCTTAAGGGTGCAGGAACAATGGGCTCCAGATCTGATCTAACCAAATCCAATTCAGGTTCAGCTACTTGTGTCAGTTTTTCCACCTACCGAACTTCCTCAAGTTCGACCTTAGAGGCAATAGTCCCTTCATCAAGGAACTCCTTTTCTAAAAAGATTATCTTAAGGCTGACAAACATCTTTTGCTCATCAGCTAGGTAAAAATAATACCCTTTGGTCTCTTTTGGGTACCCTATGAAATTACACTTGTCAGACCTAGGTTCAAGCATGTCCGTAATTAAATATTTAACATAAGCCTGACACCCCCAAACCCTAAGGTGCGAGTGTACTGGCTTACGTCCTATCCATAACTCATATGGCATTTTGGTTACAGACTTACTCGGAACCCTATTTAGAAGATAACAAGCCGATTCGAGCGCATATCTCCAGAGAGAGATGACAGACCAGCAAACCCCATCATGGATCGGACCATGTCTAACAAGGTCCAATTCCTCCTTTCAGACACATCATTATGCTGTGGTGTTCTAGGAGGAGTCCACTGAGAGAGAATCCCATTCTCCCCTAAATATGTCAAAAACTCATTAGAAAGGTATTCACCTCTTCGATCAGATCGAAGAGTTTTAATACACTTTTTAATTTATTTTTCTACCTCATTTTGAAATAGTTTGAACATTTCAAATGACTCCGACTTATGCTTCATTAAATAAATATACCCATACCTCGATAGGTCGTCTGTGAAGGTTATGAAGTAGAAATATCCACCTCTTGCACTTGAGCTCATGGGTCCACATACATCAGAATGTACCAGACCCAAGAGTTCACTAGCTCTCTCACCTTTTTCAGTAAAAGGTGACTTGGTCATCTTCCCAAGAAGACAGGACTCACAAGTTGGAAGTGATTCACAATCACCAACTTCAAGAATTTCTTCTTGAGCCAACATGTTTATCCTATTCTTATTGATATGACCTAGTCTACAGTGCCAAAGGTAGACTTCTGACATATTATCTATTCTAGGGCATTTACCAGAGGTTTGAACCACATTAACAGGCTGTGACAGTAAGTAAATTCTATTATCTAGTTGTCCAACAAATATTGTAACACCATTCAAAATGATATTGCAAACATTTCCTTTTATTAAAAATTGATAACCGTACATGGCCAAAAGGCCTACAGAAATAATATTTAATAAAAAGCTTGGACAATAGTGATATTCACTTAGAATTACATTACGAGAATTGATTACAAGGTTCATGATTCTTAAAGCTAGAACTGGAACTTTGCTTCCATCTTCAATGTTCAGGAACCTCTCGCCATCATCAAATCTCTTACTGACCTGAAGACCCTGCATCGAATTGCAAATATGATAAGGACTTTCGGTATCCAATACCCAGACAGTAGTATCACAAATGAAAAAGTTGCAAGGTGTTATCATATAATTACCTTGCTTCTTCTTCGGCCTATTTGGGTCCAGGGAGGCAATGTATAGAGGACAGTTCCTCTTTCAGTGCCCCTACTTCTTGCAAAAGAAGCACTCCGTCTGGCTCTGGTCGAGCTTGCGCTTCTTGGTCTGACCCTGTGCAGACATCCCAACATGCGGCTGCACCTTCTTGTTCTTCTTCCCTTTCTTAAAGGATCGACGACCAGAAGAAGACCCTCCCACAACATTCACCGACTCCTTATGGAGCTGGTGGTCCTTCTCAAAGTTCTGTAGCAACCCCAACAAGCCGTGGTAGTTCACTGCAGGCTTTGTCATTCGAAAATGACTAAGGAAGGGGAGGAAAGACTTGGGCAATGAATTAAGGATCGCATCCTTCCCGAGCTGCTCGTGCAGGGGAAAGCCCAGTTTACTTAGGCATTTAATCATTTCGATCATATACAGTACATGATCAGTGACTGAGGCCCCATCCCTCATTCGAGTATTGAAAATGGCACAACTAATTTTGTGCCTTTCAACATCGTTAGGCATGCCAAAGGAGTCATTCAATATTTGAAGCATCTCCTGCAACTGGGCGTTCTCAAACCTGCAGCTGAACTCATCATTCATTGCCGCCAGCATTATGCATCGAATGGTGGTGCGATCATTGAGCCACTTCTGATAAGTGTCTCAGACCGTGCCTCTAGCGTTCGGGGCTGGCTCCTCTAGTGCTGGATCCGTTACTACATAAAGGATCCGCTCATGCTCAAGGATGACTTTTAATTTTCGATACCTGCTATCGAAATTAGGTCCCATGAGCTTGTCATTATCTAATAATGACCAAAGTGATAGGGTAGTGGCCATAGCTGCATAAAGGAAAACCATACCTCTATTAGTACATAAATTATAAATACTAAAGACTTGGACTTTAGTCTAAAGTTTCTCCTAATATTTTTATGAACTGGTAGCCTCAACCTTCAATTCAAGGAATTACTTTAATTTCTCAGTGGGTACTAGAATCCACACAGACTACACACGAGCCCAACTTTGGTTGGTCAACCCATGTGCATCTATGGGTAGGTTCATAACCAGTTGTTTCTCTAAATAACTTATAGTAATCAATTTTGCCCCAGAACCTAATCAATAGGCTTTGGCCTCCACTGAAAAGATCTGGTTAGGTCCAACCATTAACATGACTTGATTTGATGAATCGAACCAATAAAAGATCAGGCCCGACTTTGGCCGGCCAACCTGACCACCATCAAAAAGACTCAAACCAAATTATCATATTATGAATGATAATTCCATTAGTCAATAAGCACCAGGCTTTTGGGCCTCCAATGATTATTAAACTAATGGACTCATTATCACTCACTTAATGGGAGGCTATGACTTAGTTATCACTATAACTTAATTATTTTTAGGACCTAATAATTTTTGAGAATTTTATTAAAGGATAGAAGAGAATAAATTTTCAGTCAATTTCAATCCTCCCACTGACTTCACTAAGTCAGATTAAAAAGGATTTAATTAAAGATGGCATTAGGAGCACCTAAATCAATCAAACTTATTTACCTAATGACATGGGTGAGCCCTAATCACCAAGTGATCTAATCAAAACCTAACTCACTAGGTTGGCCAAGTAAGTGAGATTAGTGGTGGGGATATGCCATTAACTCGTCAGAGATCGAATCAATGGGAGTAGCTCCCACTTAAGAACCACTGGTCAAACTGCCAAACTTATCTTAAACACCAACCGGTTCATTAGTTTTAATTTGATCAACTTAGTAAATAGAGTTCCACCGCATAGCCTTGAATTAAGTCCATCTTGGTGTAGTTAAAGACATGGACCCATTCAACTACAACTATTGGAGTTGAGTCTAGAGTGTCCTTGACCTAATCTAATTCAACTATTGATTAGATTTGATCAATTACTCTAATTTAGTCCATTTCTTTAAGCTAACCTTAGGTCTAACCCAATTATGGACCTAATCCATCTAACCCATTGACCTACAAGTTTATGCAATTGTCTTAGGTCTTAATTCACAATTCTAGACTAACTTGACAACACTTAATTCTTTTAATTAAGTATTTGGGCTGATGGGTCAGGGTTTGGCTTTTCGAAAATAATTTTCAAATTTGAAAGGTTTTATTTTCTGTTCACTAAATATGTTGACTCATTTCACAAATAGATCAGTACATTTCATAAATAGCAATCCTATTGCTAATTACATAACAGAAAATAACTCAATCAAAATAAATCATGAATATTTCTTTAGATCTAATCTAACACATTCATGATAAATTTTATAATTGAACCTTTACAATTAAGTCCTTTCGCTGCTTCATCTGCATGAGACATAATTGCAGCGACACTCCTACCGCCATAGGAGACCCCATCAAATGGGAGGAGAGGATCTTTAAACCCTACTTTTCTCTTATGACCGGATGGCCATGGCAACCAACCAATTTGATTACTTGCTACTTGGATCAAGTATATCTAAATATACCAATTTTAAAATTTAAATTTCAAATTTCAAATTTTAAATTTTAAATTTTGAATTTCAAATTTCAAACAAATTTCAAATTTCAAAATTTTGAATTTCAAATTTTGAATTTTAAATTTTGAATTTTAAATTTGAAATTTCAACCAAATTTTAAATTTCAAATTTCAATTTTTGAATTTCAAATTTTTGAATTTTGAATTTTGAATTTTAAATTTCAAAATTCAAATTTTAAAATTTGAATTTCAAATTTTTGAATTTTGAATAACTTCCAAAATTCAAATTTCAAATTTTAAATTTTAAATTTTAAATTGAAACTTTTAGATTACAACTTAATCTACGCATGCAAATTCATATATCATATTTTAGAACCTGCTCTAATACCATTTGAAGCAAAATTTGAGTGTAGGGGTAAAATGGTAATTTTAAAACTTTTTCAAAATCACTATTTTATAGTGGAAATAATTAATTAATCTAATTAATTAATATATATTTATCCTACACTAGGATCTAGATATGATATACAGCATGCATGGATTTAAATTTGAAATTCGAATTTGAACAGTAAATACTTTACTGTTCTGTGTTCAGAACACAATATCTTTGTGCGGATAGTCGATCACCATATTCTGATCACCGTCAGGAGGCTCTGATCATCGCAATGCAGCCACATAGTATGTCTGGCCTCTGCGGATTGTCCACACGAGGCTCCCGGTCTGATCGACTCCTCACGGGTGCTAGCTCGTTGTAGAGTCTTTTCGACGGCCGATGCTGATCGAACTCCTTCGATTGATGTCTGTCGATTCTTCAGATACTCCAGATCATCAGCAGACATGCTTGAGAGGATGTTAAAGATCTCCCTAGAATTTGGTGGGCTCACGACACTCGTAGCTCACCTTCTCACTTCCCGAACCCCAGGCTGAAACCCTAGGGTACACTAAGAAAAACTCTGCACCCTTTTTTCTTTCTTTTCTTTCATTTTCTCTCGGAAGGTTTTGGACCTTCACCTCATGTAGAAAGGTTCCTCACACCCCAAACATTCTCTCTAAAAATTTCTATGCATGTCCTACCTCCCTATCTCTTTTAAAATAGTTCAAAACGTGTCTTATCCACGTGAGAGGATAAAGATAAGTGGTTACACATTTGAATTCAAATCAAATTTGAATTCAAACGAAAACCAACTCATCCCTATCCACTTGGGCGTGAGAAGAGAAGGGGCGTGGCTTCATTTGTGCATGGAGTGTTTTCATGAGAAACTCTTTCTCATGTGAGATATGGGGCGCACAAGATGGATAAGGATTAAGGTGCAAGAGATAAGTTATCCATTCAAATTCAAACATGCTTTGAATTTAAATGGCTAACTAATCAATTTTATCCAATGATTGGTGCACAAGAGTGGGCGTGAGGAGGGCTTTGCATGAGAGAAAATGCACGAGAAGTTTCTTCTCATGAATTCAAATGGGCGCAGAGATTTAAGGTGGTCCAGGGATTCAAATTCAAATGGCGGTTTGATCTTAATTGAACCTACCTAATCAAAATAGGTTAAGCACAATTTGTAGAAACCAGATCTAGGGTTTCAGGATTAGATCTTGAAACTTTTTCAAGATCATACAGCGGAAGACTAAAATAAATCAAAATTATTTTCTAAAATCAGAGAATCCCTAGATCTAAGATCCTATTACATGATTATTACATAGTATTTAATTAAAAATTAAAATATATAATATAGCATGAAGTACATGTTGATCATATCAACATGTTTCTATACTACATCTAATGTATGTATTAAACAATAGATCAGATCTATTACCTTACAAGTTAGACATTCTAACCTCACTGATCCGGGCTTGAGGATGATGTTGCAAGCCGCACACATGTCCGGCCTCTAGGAGTCGTCCACATGAGCCCACGAATCTCGATCAGAAGTCCTGCTTCAGGAAATCAGCGCAATATACTAGTACTGCGTTGATCCTTCTTTGATGGTTGATCAGGTGCCTCCTTCTTCTTGATTTGGACTCTTCCAAAGATGGAAAGTAGAAGGAGGAGTTTCAAATCTGAGATGCTCTTAGGAAACTCAAGATGGAGGGAGAAAAGATATGAAAACAAATAACCCTAGAAGAAGACCCTCTTCTTCTTCTCGTTTCTCTCTGTAGACACCCTAACTTGTGTCTATTATATCCCCATGACCCAAAGGTCTTTTTCTCTGATTTTTGGATGGCCCAAAGGTCTCTCAAATCTCTATCTTCTTCAAAAATTTTATAAAGAAACTCATTTTATACAGAGAGATATGATAGAGTCCTTGTCTGGGTCAAATACCTAGTCAAGGCTTATCCAAACATGGCAAGTTAAGGGGCATCCAACTCTTGAGCACCTCCTCCATATTTTTGTGCATGGATCACTAGTAAAGGGTTCACAATGTGTATCCTAAAAGCCTTGAAATTTTCAAAAAGAATTTGGATAAATTCGGTGCAAAATTGAAAGAATTTTGGATTTCTAAAACTCTATCTCATAGAATTCGAAATCCAAACTTATTCCTTTTAGATTTGATCCAAACCACCTTTCATGTAAGAAAGAAGAGAGGAGACCTTTTGTGAACGTGGGAGAAATCTGGGAGAGGGCTTTTGTCACACAAAATAAGTGGAGATTGGCGTTGAATAAGAGAGAGGGCGTGGAGAAGAATTATGTGGCGCAAGGTGGAATCCTAGTCTTACTAGGATTCTGTCTTATGACTTGTTTTAATTTGGTTTCCCAAATCAAATCAAATCAAAATTAGATCAACCCAATTAAAATAGGTATTAACCCAATTAAGAACCTAATTTAATCAGATTAAATTAGATTTAAATCTGATTTAATTTTCTAATCAAATTAGAAATTAGATTGACCCAAGTCCTAGTTGAACTAGGACTAGTTTTTCCTTGCACTTGGCTTATCCAATAAACCAATTGGACTTGATCCAATCAAGCCCAAAATAAATCTAATTAAATCATATTTAATTAGACTTAATCTCAACCCATTGGCTTAATCAAATTAAGCCAATTAGCAATCGAATTGCTAATCGATCCTCCTGCAACACTTGCATTGGGTTAAATGTCAATCGTATTGATCATTTAACCCTAGAACGATTCTTAATCATTGATCAACCATTCGATCGGATCATGAACTCTAATGTGTGTGACCTCATAGGTTCGAACTTAAGTCGGTAGTATAGGAATAAATTTTTGTACCAATCAAAGTGACCATCTAGCAATGATACCCGACGATCGGATAGGTCGAATGTGTATAACAACATCCTTAGAACCCATGCAGATATAGTTTTCATATAATTCATCCCCTTGACCAAAATGATCATAGGACACCCCAGAGTTCAACTGTCAACTCTGATCAGGTTGTCCACATTGTATTTCAAAATATCAAATCCATCTGATGGATTATCCTGGCCAATGTTTTGCTAAATTGAAATACAGCGACTCATTCTTCTCCAACTCTTGGAGTGGTCAATCCCATCTCGATCACACTCTGACTTCACAAGTACTTGACTGTGCCCAGAAGCCTTCCGTCTCTGAATTAGAAATTCAGTTAGTCCAATACCAAAGCACAGTGAGTTGCTTGCAAGTCACTGAGGCGATCTCAAGTCTAAGAGACACTTATACCTATATCCCATCAGAGACATTCTCGACAGCAGAATGCTCTGGATTTGGTCACGTTCAATGATGATGTACCCTTACATCTCACCTGTATGCCATACCAGTGTCTCCACACTCCTTGGTTAAGAGGACAACCAACCCATATGGCCTACAGCGACCTATGCTCGATAGAAGCTGTCGTCCTTATTAACAGTCTATCATTTGGTCGTGAACAGTTTTAAGGACTAATCGATAAATCCTCTCTTTATCGAACTTAAATAGTTCTAAGGACTTCATCATAATAACGGAGTTCATTAGAAGATGAAAACTTATGATAAAAATGCCAAATATATTTTATTTATTAACAAATCAATTACAATACTTGGTTGCTCAATCGTCAACAGCTTGATGATTGGCTTTTTGGGACACATTTCCCAACAACTCTCACTTGTCCTAAAGCCACTCGGCACAGTATCTAATACCCATCTTCGACTTGTGGTTGTCGAACTCCTTTATCGCCAGGGCTTTAGTGAAGGGGTCGGCCAGGTTCTCCTTTCCATCAATCTTCTGAAGGTCGACGTTACCTCGATCCACGATCTCTCAGACCAGGTGGAAGCGGCGCAAGATGTGCTTCATCCGTTGATGTGCTTTGGGTTCATTCGCCTGAGCTATGGCACCAGTGCTGTCGCAATAGAGCAGGACCGGACCATCGAGGGAGGGTGCTACTCCGAGCTTGGTGATAAATTTCTTCAACCACACAGCTTCCTTCGCGGCATCCGATGCTGCGATGTAGTCCGCTTTACAAACAGAGTTCGCCACAGTATGTTGCTTGAAACTCTTCCAGCAGATGGCTCCACCATTCAGAGTAAAGATATAACCCGACATGCTCCTGCTGTCATCATGGTCAGATTGGAAGCTGGAATCTGTGAACCCCACAAGTTTCAGATCTGACTCGCCATAAACCAACCATTGGTCCTTAGTATTTCTCAAATACTTAAGGATGGCTTTAACCACTTTTCAGTGATTTTCTCCAGGATCAGATTGGTATCTACTCACTACTCCTAGTGAGTATGCCACATCTGGTCTTGTACATGTCATGGCGTACATGATAGATCTCACGATTGAAGCATATGGGACTCTACTCATACGCTCTCTCTCTTCAGGAGTTGTCGGACAATCCTTCTTAGAGAGAGAAATTTCTTGGCCTATCGGTAGATAGCCCTTCTTGAAATTCTCCATGCTGAACCTCTTCAGCACAGTGTCTATGTACATGGACTGGGATAACCCAAGCATCCTTTTAGATCAATCCCTATAGATCTTCATCCCTAGGATGTAGGATGCTTCACCCAAGTCCTTCATAGAGAATGTGATGATAACCAAACTTTTATTTCCTGTAGTGCGGGGATGTCATTCCCGATTAAGAGAATGTCATCCACGTACAAGACAAGAAATACCACAACTGGACCATTTGCCCATTTATAGATGCAGGGCTCTTCTCCATTCTTAATGAAGCCATACGTTTTGATCACCTTTTCAAAATGCATGTTCCAACTCCGAGAAGCCTGCTTCAATCCATAAATGGATCTCTGAAGCTTGCACACCTTGGACTCATCTGAGGATGTAAACCCCTCAGGTTGTATCATATACATCTCTTCGGTCAGCTCTCCATTCAGGAAAGCTGTCTTTACATCCATCTGTCAGATCTCATAATCCAGATGGGCAGCTATTGCAAGCATTATCCGAATGGATTTGTGCATTGCCACAGGGAAAAACATCTCGTCATAGTCAATACCATAACGTGGGCGAAACCCCTTGGTGACCAGACGAGCTTTATAGGTCTCCACCTTTCCGTCTGCACCCCTCTTCCTTTTGAAGACCCATTTACACCCAATGGGTTTAACCCCTTCAGGTGGGTCAACCAATGTCCATACATCATTGACCTTCATGGACTCCATTTCGGATTTCATGGCTTCAAGCCATTTCTCGAAATCAGGTCTCTGCATTGCATCCATATAGGTGATCGGATCCTCATTATTCTCATCAAGTTCGATGGGATCACCATCCCAGACCAAGAAACCGTAGTATCTGTCCAGCTAACGCGGTACTCTACCGGATCGCCTTAATGGTGCAGGTATATTGGGCTCCAGACTGATCTAATCATATCCAACTCAGGTTCAGCTATTGGTGTCGGTCCTTCTACCTGTTGAACTTCATCAAGTTCAACCATAGAGGCAACAGTTCCTTCACCAAAGAACTCCTTTTCTAAAAAGATTGCCTTAAGGCTGACGAACACCTTTTGTTCATCAGCATGGTAGAAAAAATATCCTTTTGTCTCTTTGGGGTACCCTATGAATGAGCATTTGTCAGACCTAGGTCCAAGTTTGTCTGTGACTAATCGTTTGACATAGGCCGGGCACCCCCAAACCCTAAGGTGTGAAAGTGCTGGCTTACGTCCCGTCCATATCTCATATGGAGTCTTAATTACAAACTTACTTGGAACCCTATTTAACAGATAACAGGCTGATTCGAGTGCATATCCCCAGAAGGATATCGGCAAGCTAGCAAAACCCATCATGGATCGGACCATGTCTAACAGAGTCTGATTCCTCCTTTCAGACATACCATTATGCTGTGGTGTTCTTGGAGGAGTCCATTGGGAGAGAATCCCATTCTCTCCTAGATATGTGGAAAACTCACTAGAAAGGTATTCTCCTCCTCGATCAGATCGAAAAGTTTTAATACTCTTCCCAGTTTATTTTTCTACTTCATTTCGAAATCATTTGAACATTTCAAATGAATCCGACTTATGTTTCATCAGATAGACATATCCATATCTGGATAGGTTATCCGTGAAAGTTATGAAGTAGAAATATCCACCTCTAGCACTTGTGCTCATGGGCCTGCATACATCAGTATGTATTATGCCCAAGAGCTCAGTAGCTCTCTCACCTTTTTCAGTAAAAGGTGACTTGATCATTTTACCAAGAAGACAGGACTCACAGGTTGGAAGTGATTCACAATCACTGACTTCGAAGATTTCCTCTTGAGTCAACCTATTTATTCTGTTCTTGTTTATATGACCTAGCCTACAGTGCTATAAGTAGATATCTGACACACTATCTAATCTAGGGTGCTTGTCAGTTGAATAGACTCTTATCGGGCTTGATCTTTTTGATCTGGCTCTGCACTGATGTCCCAGCCTGAACTTGCACCTTCTTCACTTTTTTCTTCTTGTTCTTCTTCCCTTTCTTAAAATGTCGAGAACCAGAAGACGAACCTCCCACTTAGTTCACCAACTCCTTGTGAAGTTGGTGATCCTTCTCAAAGTTCTGAAGCAACCCCAGTAACCCATGGTAGTTCTCTTCAGGCTTTGTCATTCTATAATGAGTGAGGAATGGGAGATAAGACTTGGGTAGCGAGTTCAGTATTGCATCTTTCTCAAGCTACTCATGCAAGGAAAGCCGAGCTTGCTCAATCATTCCATCAGCTCGATCATGTACAATACATGATCAGTGACAGAGGCACCATCCCGTATTTTGGCATTGAAGATGGCACAACTAGTCTTGTGCCTCTCCACATCATCGGGTGTGCCAAAGGCATCCTCCAACACTTGAAGCATATCCTTTGGCTGTGCCATCTCGAATCTGCGACTGAACTCATCGCTCATAGCAGCCAGCATGATATAGCGCACCATGGTCCGATCACTGAGCCACTTCTGGTAAGTGTCTCTGACTGTTCCACGTGCATTGACAGCTGGCTCCTCAGGTGCAGGATCCATTATCACATATAAGATCCGTTCATGCTACAGGACTATCTTCAACTTTCGGTACCAGCTACCGAAGTTGGGTCCCACCAACTTATCATTGTCCAACAATGATCGGAGTGATAGGGAGTGGCCATATTTGCACAAAGGAGAATCATAACCTAATTAGTAATTGATTCATTAAACCTAAAAATTTGGACTTTAATCAAAAGGTTTCTCCCACTATTTTATTCGAATTGGTAGCCTCTACCTCCAATTCGAGGAATTACCCTAATTTCTTAGTGGGTACTAGAATCCACTTAGACTGCACACAAGCCCAACTTTGGTTGGCCAACCCATGTACATCTAAGGGTAGGTTCATAACTAATTATTTCTCTAAACAATTTTTAGTAATATTAATTTTGCCCTAGAAACCTAATCAGTAGGCTTTGGCCTCCACTGTAAGGATCCGGTTAGGTCCAACCATTAACATGATCATACTTGGTGTATCTAACCAACGAATGATTAAGCCCAACTTTGGTTGGCTCACCTAACCACCATTAGAGAGATACATCCAAGTCGTCATATGATGAGTGATAATTCCATTAGTCAACAAGCACCAGGTCTTTGGGTCTGCAATGATTATTGAGTTAATGGACTCATTATCAAACACCTTAATGGGAGGCTATGACTCAATTATCTCCATAACTTTATCATTTTAAGGACCTAATAATTTTAGAAGATTTAAATAATATAGAGGATGAGGTCAGATGAACCAGCTTATCATGATCCTTCCACTGGCTTCACCAAGTCAGCTTAAGGGAGACCATTAAAATGGCTGGTCTAGGAGCACCTAAATCAGTCACACTGATTTACCTAGCTGACATGGGTCAGCTCGAATAGTCAAGTGATCTGATCAAAACATAATTTCACCAAGAGGCTAGATAAGTTCGATCAATGGGAGGATCTGCCAAAGCTTGCCTTAGACACCATCAGAAATGGCCAGGTAAGCTTGCTCCCAATTAAAAACCACCGGTCTGGTTTACCTTAGACACCAACTGGTTTAATTAGTTTCAATTAGATCAACCTAACAGTTCGTGCTAGACCGCTTAGCCAAGAATCAAGTCCATTTGGTTCTCGTTAAAGACATGGACTTGACCAACTACAACTATTGTAATTGATCTAGAGAATCCTTGACCTAATCTAAGACAATAATTGATTAGATTTAGTCAATTCTCTAATTAAGTCCATCTTTAATCTAACCATAGGTCTAACCCAATTAATGGACCTAATTCTCACTAACCCATTAACCCAATGTGTTATGGTTTGTGTCTTAGGTTCTTCAATTCACAATCCTAGAACCTAATCAAACAACTTCTTAATTCTTAATTAAGTTTTGGGCTGACGGCTGGGTTCGGCTTTTCAAAAAATAATTTTCATATTCGTAAAATAATTTTACAATATGATTCTACCAATCATATTGCATGTTTGATTCATAATCAATATACAAGTGAAATAAACATGAAACCACTTTAGATCTAATCTAAACAGGTTAATGTAATTGAAACAGTTTCAACCTTAAATATTTTTTTTGCACAAAAATTATTAACAAAGAGATTTTATTTCAAATTTAAACATCTTTTAAATCTAATAAATTATAAATTTAATCTAGATCATATCTATCAAATTTATGATTAAAGATAGATCTACACAAACTACGACAACCTTTGCACTGTAAGGGGTAAACCTTACAATAGGACAACCTTGCAGTTCGTGATTGATCTAAAATTTTAATTTTAGATTTAATAATCAGATTATAAATTAGATCTAATTTAAAAAATAATCTAAGCATGTATAAATAATCATGTAATAAAGAACCTAGGCTCTGATACCAATTGTAGGAACCAGATCTAGGGTTTCAGGGTTAGATCTTGAAATTTTTTCAAGATCATACAACGGAAGATTAAAATAAATCAAAATTACTTTTTGAAATTAGAGAATCCCTAGATCTAAGATCCTATTACATAATTATTACATAGCATTAAATCAAAAATTAAAATATATAAATATAGCATGAACTACATGTTGATCATATCAACATGTTTCTATACTACATCTAATGTATGTATTAAACAATAGATCAGATCTATTACCTTGCAAGGTAGACGTTCTAACCTCACTGATCCAGGTTTGAGGATGATGTTGCAAGCCGCACATACATCCGGCCTCTAGGAGTCATCCACACGAGCCCATGAATCTCGATCAGAAGTCCTGCTTCAGGAAATCAGCACAGTATGCTAGTACATCATTGATCCTTCTTTGTGTTGGGAAATGTATCCCAAAAAGCCAATCATCAAGCTGTTGACAGTTGAGCAACCAAGTATTATAATTAATTTATTAATAAATAAAATATATTTGGTATTTTCATCATAAGCTTTCATCTTCTAATGAACTCCGTTGTTATGATGAAGTCCTTAGGACTATTTAAGTTCGATAAAGAGAGGATTTATCGATTAGTCCTAAAAACTGTTCACGACCAAATGATAGGCTGTTAATAAGGACGACAGCTTCTATCGAGCATAAGTCACTGTAGGCCATATGGGTTGGTTGTCCTCTTAACCAAAGAGTGTGGAGACACTGGTATGGCATACAGGTGAGATGTAAGGGTACATCATCATTGAACGTGACCAACTCCAGAATATTCTACTGTCGAGAATATCTCTGATGGGATATAGGTATAAGTGTCCCTTAGACCTGAAATCGCCTCAGTGACTTGCAAGCAACTCACTGTGCTTTGGTACTGGACTAACTGAATTTTTAATTCAGAGACGGAAGGCTTCTGGGCATAGTCAAGTACTTGCGAAGTCAGAGTGTGATCGAGATGGGATTGACCACTCCAAGAGTTGGAGAAGAATGAGTCACTGTATTTCAATTTAGCAAAACCTTGGCCAGGGTAATCCATCAGATGGATTTGATATTTTGAAATACAATGTGGACAACCTGATCAGAGTTGACAGTTAAACTCTGGGGTGTCCTATGATCATTTTGGTCAAGGGGATGAATTATATAAAAACTATATCCGCATGGGTTCTAACGATGTTGTTCTACACATTCGACCTATCCGGTCGTCGGGTACCATTGCTAGATGGTCACTTCGATTGGTATAAAAATTTGTTCCTATGCTACCGACTTAGGTTCGGACCTATGAGGTCACACACATTAGAGTTCATGATCCGATCAGATGGTTGATCAACGATTAAGAATCGTTCTAGGGTTAAATGATCAATACGATTGACATTTAACCCAGTGCAAGTGTTGCAGGAGGATCGATTAGCAATTCGATTGCTAATTGGCTTAATTTGATTAAGCCAATGGGCTGAGATTAAGTCTAATTAAATATGATTTAATTAGATTTATTTTGGACTTGATTGGATCAAGTCCAATTGGTTTATTGGATAAGCCAAGTGCAAGAAAAAACTAGTCCTAGTTCAACTAGGACTTGGGTCAATCTAATTTCTAATTTGATTAGAAAATTAAATCAGATTTAAATCTAATTTAATCTGATTAAATTAGGTTCTTAATTGGGTTAAAACCTATTTTAATTGGGTTGATCTAATTTTGATTTGATTTGGTTTGGAAAACCAAATTAAAACAAGTCATAAGACAGAATCCTAGTAAGACTAGGATTCCACCTTGCGCCACATAATCCTTCTCCACGCCCTCTCTCTTATTCAACGCCAATCTCCACTTATTTTGTGCGACAAAAGCCCTCTCCCAGATTTCTCCCACGTTCACAAAAGGTCTCCTCTCTTCTTTCTTACATGGAAGGTGGTTTGGATCAAATCTAAAAGGAATAAGTTTGGATTTCGAATTCTATGAGATAGAGTTTTAGAAATCCAAAACTCTTTCAATTTTGCACCGAATTTATCCAAATTTTTTATGGAATTTTTGTGGCTTTTAGGGTATACATTGTACACCCTTTTCTGTGATCCATGGATGAAAATATGAAGGAGGTGCTCAAGAGTTGGGCGTCCCTTAACTTGCCATGTTTGGATAAGCCTTGACTAGGTGTTTGACCTAGACAAGGACTCTATCATATCTCTCTATATAAGATGATTTTCTTAGTGAAATTTTTGAAAAAATTAGAAATTTGAGAAACCTTTGTTCCATCCAAAAATCAGAGAGAAATACCTTTGGGTTGTGGAGATATAAAAGATGCAAGTTTGGGTGTCTAGAGAGAAAAACGTGAAGAAGAAGAGGGTCTTCTTCTTGGATTTTTGTTTTCATATCTTTCCTCCCTCCATCTTGAGTTTCCTGAGAGTGTCTCAGATCTGAAACTCCTTCTTTTACTTTCCATCTTTGGAAGAGTCCAAATCAAGAAGAAGGAGGCACCTGATCAACCATCAAAGAAGGATCAGCGCAGTACTAGCATACTGTGCTGATTTCCTGAAGCAGGACTTCTGATCGAGATTCGTGGGCTCGTGTGGACGACTCCTAGAGGCCGGATGCGTGTGTGGCTTGCAACATCATCCTGAATCCCAGATCAACAAGGTTAGAACATCTAACTTGCAAGGTAATAGATCTGATCTATTGTTTAATACATACATTAGATGTAGCTAGTATAGAAACATGTTGATATGATCAACATATAGTTCATACTATATTTATATATATTTTAATTTTTGATTTAATACTATGTAATAATCATGTAATAGGATCTTAGATCTAAGAATTTTTTGATTTTAGAAAATAAATTTTGATTTATTTTAGTCTTCCGCTGTATGATCTTGAAAAAGTTTCAAGATCTAACCCTGAAACCCTAGATCTGGTTCCTACAATTGGTATCAGAGCCTAGGTTCTTTATTACATGATTATTTATACATGCTTAGATTATTTTTAGGTTAGATCTAATTTATAATCTGATTATTAAATTTGAAATTAAAATTTTAGATCAATCACAAACTGCAAGGTTGTCCTGCTGTAAGGTTTACCCCTTATAGTGCAAAGGTTGTCCTAGTTTGTGTAGATCTATCTTTAATCATAAATTTATTAGATATGATCTAGATTAAATTTATAATTTATTAGATTTAAAAGATATTTAAATCTGAAATAAAATCTCTTTGTTAATAATTTTTGTGCAAAGAAATTGTTTAAAGTTAAAATTGTTTCAATTACATGAACCTGTTTAGATTAGATCTAAAGTAGTTTCATGTTTATTTCACTTGCATCTTGATTATGAATCAAACATGCAATATAGTTGGTAGAATCATATTATAAAATTATTTTACAAATATAAAAATTATTTTTTGAAAAGCCGAACCCAACCCTCAGCCCAAAACTTAATTAAGAATTAAGAAGTTGTTTGATTAGGTTCTAGGATTGTGAATTGAAGAACCTAAGACACAAATCATAACATATTGGGTTAATGGGTTAGTGGGAATTAGGTCCATTAATTGGGTTAGACCTATGGTTAGATTAAAGATGGACTTAATTAGAGAATTGACTAAATCTAATCAATTGTTGTCTTAGATTAGGTCAAGGATTCTCTAGATCAATTACAATAGTTGTAGTTGGTCAAGTCCATGTCTTTAACGAGAACCAAATGGACTTGATTCTTGGCTAAGCGGTTTAGCACGAACTGTTAGGTTGATCTAATCGAAACTAATTAAACCAGTTGGTGTCTAAGGTAAACCAGACCGGTGGTTTTTAATTGGGAGCCCGCTTACCTGGCCATTTCTGATGGTGTCTAAGGCAGCTTTGGCAGACCCTCCCACTGATCGAACTTACCTGGCCTCTTGGTGAAATTATATTTTGATCGGATCACTTGACTATTCGAGCTGACCCATGTCAGCTAGGTAAATCAGTGTGACTGATTTAGGTGCTCCTAGACCAGCCCTGGTCTCCCTTAAGCTACTTGGTGAAGCCAGTGGGAGGATCATGATAAGCTGGTTCATCTGACCTCATCCTCTAAATTATTTAAATCTTCTAAAATTATTAGGTCCTTAAAATGACAAAGTTATGGAGATAACTGAGTCATAGCCTCCCATTAAGGTGTTTGATAATGAGTCCATTAACTCAATAATCATTGCAGACCCAAAGGCCTGATGCTTGTTGACTAATGGAATTATCACTCATCATATGATGACTTGGAAGTGTCTCTCTAATGGTGGTTAGGTGAGCCAACCAAAGTTGGGCTTAATCATTCGTTGGTTAGATACACCAAGTATGATCATGTTAATGGTTGGACCTAACCGGATCCTTACAGTGGAGGCCAAAGCCTACTGATTAGGTTTCTGGGGCAAAATTAAAATTACTAGAAATTGTTTAGAGAAACAATTGGTTATGAACCTACCCTTAGATGTACATGGGTTGACCAACCAAAGTTGGGCTTGTGTGCAGTCTAAGTGGATTCTAGTACCCGCTAAGGAATTAGGGTAATTCCTCGAGTTGGAGGTAGAGGCTACCAATTCGAATAAAATAGTGGGAGAAACCTTTTGATTAAAGTCCAAATCTTTAGGTTTAATGAATCAATTACTAATTAGGTTATGGTTCTCCTTTGTGCAAATATGGCCACTTCCCTATCGCTCCGATAATTGTTGGACAATGATAAGTTGGTGGGACCCAACTTCGGTAGCTGGTACCAAAAGTTGAAGATAGTCCTGGAGCATGAACGGATCCTATATGTGATAATGGATCCTGCACCTGAGGAGCCAGCTGCCAATGCACGTGGAACAGTCAGAGACACTTACCAGAAGTGGCTCAGTGACCAGACCATGGTGCGCTGTATCATGCTGGCTGTCATGAGCGATGAGTTCAGTCACAGATTCGAGACGGCTCAACCAAAGGACATGCTTCAAGTGTTGGAGGATGCCTTTGGCACACCCGATGACGTTGAGAGGCATAAGATTAGTTGTGCCATCTTCAACGCCAAAATGTGGGATGGTGCCTCTGTCACTGATCATGTATTGTACATGATCGAGCTGATGGAATGATTGAGCAAGCTCGACTTTTCCTTGCATGAGTAGCTTGGGAAAGATGCAATACTGAATTTGCTGCCCAAGTCTTATCTCCCATTCCTCACTCATTATAGAATGACAAAGCCTGAAGAGAACTACCACGGGTTACTGGGGTTGCTTCAGAACTTTGAGAAGGATCACCAACTTCACAAGGAGTCGGTGAATTTAGTGGGAGGTTCGTCTTCTGGTTCTCGACCTTTTAAGAAAGGGAAGAAGAACAAGAAGAAGAAAGTAAAGAAGGTGCAAGTTCAAGCTAGGACATCAGTGCAGAGCCAGACCAAAAAGGTCAAGCCTGATAAGAGTCTATTCTACTGGCAAGCACCCTAGATTAGATAGTGTGTCAGATATCTACTTATGGCACTATAGACTAGGTCATATAAACAAGAACAGAATAAACAGGTTGACTCAAGAGGGAATCCTCGAAGTTAGTGATTGTGAATCACTTCCAACCTGTGACTCCTGTCTTCTTGGTAAAATGACCAAGTCACCTTTTACTGAAAAAGGTGAGAGAGCACTGAGCTCTTGAGCCTAGTACATACTGATGTATGTGGGCCCATGAGCACCAGTGCTAGAGGTGGATATTTCTACTTCATAACTTTCACGGATGACCTATCCCGATATGGATATGTCTATCTGATGAAACATAAGTCGGATTCATTTGAAATGTTCAAACGATTCTGAAGTGAAGTAGAAAAATAAACTGGGAAGAGTATTAAAACTCTTCGATCTGATCGAGGAGGAGAATACCTTTCCAGTGAGTTTCTCACATATCTAGGAGAGAATGGGATTCTCTCCCAATGGACTCCTCCAGGAACACCACAGCATAATGGTGTGTTTGAAAGGAGGAATCAGACTTTGTTAGACATAGTCCGATCCATGATGGGTTTTTGCTAGCTTGCTGATATCCTTCTGGGGATATGCACTCGAATCGGCCTGTTATCTGTTAAATAGGATTCCAAGTAAGTCTGTAATTAAGACTCCATATGAGATATGGACAGGGCGTAAGCCAGTACTTTCACACCTTAGGGTCTGGGGGTGCCCGACCTATGTCAAACGATTAGTCACAGACAAACTTGGACCTAGGTCTGACAAATGCTCATTCATAGGGTACCCCAAAGAGACAAAAGGATATTTTTCTATCATGCTGATGAACAAAAGGTGTTCTCAGCCTTAAGGCAATCTTTTTAGAAAAGGAGTTCCTTGGTGAAGGAACTGTTGCCTCTAAGGTTGAACTTGATGAAGTTCAACAGGTAGAAGGACCGACACCAATAGCTGAACCTGAGTCAGATATGATTAGATCAGATCCGGAGCCCAATATACCTGTACCATTAAGGGATCTGGTAGAGTACCACGTCAGTCGGACAGATACTACGGTTTCTTGGTCCGGGACGGTGATCCCATCGAACTTGATGAGAATAATGAGGATCCGATCACCTATATGGATGCTATGCAGAGACCTGATTCCGAGAAATGGCTTGAAGCCATGAAATCCAAATGGAGTCCATGAAGGTCAACGATGTATGGACATTGATTGACCCACCTGAAGGGGTTAAACCCATTGGGTGTAAATGGGTCTTCAAAAGGAAGAGGGGCACAGACGGAAAGGCGGAGACCTATAAAGCCCGTATGGTTGCCAAGGGGTATCGTCAACGTTATGGTATTGACTATGACGAGACGTTTTTCCCTGTGGCAATGCTCAAATCTATTCGGATAATGCTTGCAATAGCTGCCCATCTGGATTATGAGATCTGGCAGATGGATGTAAAGATAGCTTTCCTGAATGGAGAGCTGACTGAAGAGGTGTATATGATACAACCTGAAGGGTTTACATCCACAGATGAGTCCAAGGTGTGCAAGCTTCAGAGATCATTTATGGACTGAAGCAAGCTTCTCGGAGTTGGAACATGCATTTTGATAAGGTGATCAAAACGTATGGCTTCATTAAGAATGGAGAAGAGCCCTGCATCTATAAATGGGCAAATGGTCCAGTTGTGGTATTCCTTGTCTTGTACGTGGATGACATTCTCTTAATCGGGAATGACATCCCGCACTACAGGGAATAAAAGTTTGGTTGTCATCACAGTTCTCCATGAAGGACTTGGGTGAAGCATCCTACATCCTAGGGATGAAGATCTATAGGATAGATCTAAAAGGATGCTTGGGTTATCCCAGTCCATGTACATAGACACTGTGCTGAAGAGGTTCAGCATGGAGAATTCCAAGAAGGGCTATCTATCGATAGGCCATGGAATTTCTCTCTCTAAGAAGGATTGTCCGACAACTCCTGAAGAGAGAGAGCGTATGAGTAGAGTCCCATATGCTTCAGCGTGGGATCTATCATGTACGCCATGACATGTACAAGACCAGATGTGGCATACTCACTAGGAGTAGTGAGTAGATACCAATCTGATCCTAGAGAAGATCACTGGAAAGTGGTTAAAGCCATCCTTAAGTATTTGAGAAATACTAAGGACCAATGGTTGGTTTATGGGAGTCAGATCTGAAACTTGTGGGGTTCACAGACTCCAGCTTCCAATCTGACCATGATGACAGTAGGAGCGTGTCGGGTTATATCTTTACTCTGAATGGTGGAGCCATCTGCTGGAAGAGTTCCAAGCAGCATACTGTGGCAGACTCTGTTTGTGAAGCGGAGTATATCACAGCATCAGATGCCGCGAAGGAAGCTGTGTGGCTGAGGAAATTCATCAACGAGCTCGGAGTAGCACCCTCCCTCGATGGTCCAGTCCTGCTCTACTGCGACAGCACTGGTGCCATAGCTCAGGGAAGGAACCCAAAGCACATCAGCAGACGAAGCACATCTTGTGCCGCTTCCACCTGGTCCGGAGATCGTGGATCGAGGTGACGTCGACCTTCAGAAGATCGACGGAAAGAGAACCTAGCCGACCCCTTCACTAAAGCCCTGGCAATAAAGGAGTTCGACAACCACAAGTCGAAGATGGGTATTAGATACTGTGCCGAGTGGCTTTAGGACAAGTGGGAGTTGTTGGAAATGTGTCCCAAAAAGCCAATCATCAAGCTATTGACGGTTGAGCAACCAAGTGTTGTAATTGATTTGTTAATAAATAAAATATATTTAGCATTTCATCATAAGCTTTCATCTTCTAATGAACTCCGTTGTTATGATGAAGTCCTTAGGACTATTTAAGTTCGATAAAGAGAGGATTTATCGATTAGTCCTTAAAACTGTTCACGACCAAATGATAGGCTGTTAATAAGGACGACAGCTTCTATCGAGCATAGATCGCTGTAGGCCATATGGGTTGGTTGTCCTCTTAACCAAGGAGTGTGGAGACACTGGTATGGCATATAGGTGAGATGTAAGGGTACATCATCATTGAACGTGACCAACTCCAGAGTATTCTACTATCGAGAATATCTCTGATGGGATATAGGTATAAGTATCCCTTAGACCTGAAATCGCCTCAGTGACTTGCAAGCAACTCACTGTGCTTTGGTACTGGACTAACTGAATTTCTAATTCAGAGACGGAAGGCTTCTGGGCACAGTCAAGTACTTGCGAAGTCAGAGTGTGATCGAGATGGGATTGACCACTCCAAGAGTTGGAGAAGAATGAGTCACTGTATTTCAATTTAGCAAAATCTTGGCCAGGGTAATCTATCAGATGGATTTGATATTTTGAAATACAATGTGGACAACCTGATCAGAGTAGACAGTTAAACTCTGGGGTGTCTTATGATCATTTTGGTCAAGGGGATGAATTATATGAAAGCTATATCCGCATGGGTTCTAAGGATGTTGTTCTACACATTCGACCTATCCGGTCGTCGGGTACCATTGCTAGATGGTCACTTCGATTGGTATAAAATTTATTCCTATGCTACCGGCTTAGGTTCGGACCTATGAGGTCACACACATTAGAGTTCATGATCCGATCAGATGGTTGATCAACGATTAAGAATCGTTCTAGGGTTAAATGATCAATACGATTGATATTTAACCCCAGTGGAAGTGTTGCAGGAGGATCGATTAGCAATTCGATTGCTAATTGGCTTAATTTGATTAAGCCAATGGGCTGAGATTAAGTCTAATTAAATATGATTTAATTTGATTTATTTGGGCTTGATTGGATCAAGTCCAATTGGTTTATTGGATAAGCCAAGTGCAAGGAAAAACTAGTCCTAGTTCAAACTAGGACTTGGGTCAATCTAATTTCTAATTTGATTAGAAAATTAAATCAGATTTAAATCTAATTTAATCTGATTAAATTAGATTCTTAATTGGTTAAGACCTATTTTAATTGGGTTGATCTAATTTTGATTTGATTTGGTTTGGGAAACCAAATTAAAACAAGTCATAAGACAGAATCCTAGTAAGACTAGGATTCCACCTTGCGCCACATATCCTTCTCACAGCCCTCTCTCTTATTCAACGCCAA